>NC_138973.1:86880000-87352500 GCF_055761805.1 Camellia sinensis
GTAGCTCACATATATTTTATTAATTTTAACCCAAAAAAAAAAACTCACATGTGTTTGGGGTTTGACAATCGAACAATCTTGTAATGCAATGGGTTAGACCGTATCACCACAATCGCAACTTGAACCGTCATGTACCTTGTTTTGGGATTTGGTAGCTTTTGCCATTGCCTAGTACTAGGTTTGCAAACATAGAATCGATAATTTCTGTAATCATGGTACACACAACATAAAATTCCTTGATTTGATGATGCCTCAACCTTCATCGGATGTGGTAAAAAATCCAAGGAGAGATTTTGACCTAATTCCTTTGACCGATCCATCGATGCGAATTTTGAGAAATACTTGTTGTGTACCAAATCTTGAACAAAGTAGCCCAAAATAGTACCCGTCCTTTCACAATGAAGAGGGGTGAAAGTTGACTCGTACGTCAAATTCTTCCATCCTTTACAAACCGATTTGCACCGATCCAAACCTTTTAATGATGTTCTAGTTAAAATCTCAAAGATTAAATCTGAATTAAGATTAGAACGCTCCATGTATATCAATTTTTCCGTTGCATAAACTTGAATAATTTTTTTATTCTTCAACACAAGAAGATGATTTTTGTTTTTGGCTCCAGTAAAGAATTAAATGGTGCTAGGATTTTGAGAGAGAGAGAGAGAGAGAGAGAGAGAGAGAGAGAGAGAGAGAGGGGAGGGGATGGTGATTTCTTTACCTTGGAGGAGAAGGAAAGTGACTTGCATTGACTTATGTTATAAATATATCTCGAAAACAGAGTTTGTGAAGCTTTGTAGGATTTTATTTGTTTCCAAATTTGATAAGGAATTAATAATTGAAACAATTTTTGAAAAGCGGTGGAAAAAACAAATAGTTTAACCTAGTTTTTGTTATAGATTAGAAGTTTGATCCAAAAAAAAAACAGTTTTAATGGTGAGGGAATTACTATTTTCAATAATAATAATAATTGATGTGTAGTTTATGAATAATTGTGCATAACTCTCAACCTTAAAAGTTCTTTTTTAAAAAAAAAACGATTAATAGATTTACCAGTTAGCATGAGTTGTTCAAGTTATAATATAACAAGCATGAGAATTCTAGAACAAATAAAATTCTTGTCCCAAGTTTTGTAAAAAAATCACAAATAATTTTTTTTTAAAGGATTTTATTAATGTGGGTTCTTAGTACCTTGTTTGATTATTATTTTTTATGTCATTAGATACAAAAATATTAGAAATTTCAAAAATTCTATCAAAAGTTTTATTAAGGCCAAGTTTTGGATACTAAAAAAAAGTTAAAAAGCCAAAAAGTTACTCAAAAAGTTAACACTATTCACCAAAAGTCAACAATTACGGCTGCACAACTCCCAATTCTAATTTTCCTTTACAAACTATTTTTTACAATTTTTTATTACACATTTTAAAAAAAAAAATCAAAAAATTAACCCAAACATCTATATTTTTTCTTTTAATTTTTTAGTCTAAAAAGACAAAAAATACATTTATTTAAGACACCTAAACAACCCCTAAATATTTCATATGAATGTGGGTCCAAATAAAACATGGGTCCTAAATCCTATAAAATATTTAATAAAATTTTGATAGAATTTTTAAATTTATATAAAACATTTAATAAAAATTTTAATAAATTTTTTAAAGTGTTCAGCATTAATTAATAAAATTGTGCTATAACTCACAATTCAGATAATAATTCACACCCTCTCAGTTGCGCCACTCACCTCGCCTCGCCTCTTCACCACCAACGGTGCCGTCCGCCGTCCTCTCTACGCCACCGTCAGCGCCGCCTTCCGTCTTCGCCTCGCCACTGTCATCTAGGTATAAACCTCTCTCTCTCTCTCTCTCTCTCTCTCTCTCTCTCTCTCTCAATGTTTCTGTTCATCTATGTTTATTTTTCCTTCTCTTTATTTTTGCACCTAACAGCACCGCCATCACCATTTTCCAGGTACCAGCAGTTTGCCTATCTCCAAAAACCCAATTTTAGTATCCCTTTCTCTCGCTCAATTTCTCTTTTTTTTTCCCCTCTGTTTTTCCTAATTTTCAAAACCAAGTTATTTGTTTTCCCTAATTTTCAAAACCCTAATGAGTGGATGTTTGAAGGGATGGCCTCAAATTTTACTCTCCAGATTTTGTTAGTTGCTTAGAATTAACTAGTCATGGTATTCGTGCATATAATTTTTTGATGTTTATGCATGGATTTTTTGCATATGTTATTGCCACTTAGATATTCAAGTAATTTTTTCCCCCTAGGCCCTAGATGATCAGGCTCAAAATGGGATTCATAATTTTGTGAAATCTGTGAAATTCACTTGAAATTTTGTCAATTCTTAAAATATCTATATATATATATATATATAAATTGAAAATAATTTTTTGTTGTTATTTTTAGCTACTTTTTAACTGATTTTATTAATCGGAGAACATCATGTTAACATGTTAAATTAATATTCTGAGTAGATACTACAACTCCACCGCCTCCTCTTCTCCTTCTATGTGCTTTGATTAGGTTGGTGATCAAACAAGTATGATGTATTTTCATGTTGCATAGGATTTGTAGATGTATTTATAGTGACACAGTCAGCACCATGTGTGCAAGTTTAGATACTCCCACTTAGTGAAAGGAGTGAATAGGCCCTTAAAATGAGGGAACCAATAGGTTTTATATATTTTTGAAATTAAAATGTAACCACTACTGTATGTTGAGAGGAGACAATATGATACAATTTAATTGATTATATAAATTATAGCACTTGATGAGTGTGTCATGAAAATTCATCAGTTGATTTTTTATTGAATGCCAAAAAAAGAAAGTGTTAATGAAGAGAAAAGTTAAAGGAGTTGCAAAAATTTGAAATTTAAAATAAAAAAGTGAGACAGTAATTATAGAGCAATTAGAGACTGGGAATTTTTTTTTTTTTTGGATAAGTTTCACTGGGTTGTAAATTTCATATAATAGAATAGATACTTAAATAAGTTATTTTGTGTGAATTAGTTAAAGTGAGAATTGCCATGTGGGTAAAATCTTCCCCAACTCCTCTAGCTTTCTCTGTCAATGATCTCATCTTCAATATTCAACAAGTTCAATTTTGTATTAGAAATGGTGGCTGAATAGTACTCTGTTTTGGTGAGTTGCTGTTGGTCTTAGGTTGAGCCTGTTTGGCTCTTGTATCTTTGTATTGGAACCTCTCCAATCTGTTGTTGCTTTGGGAATGCACATGATTGGTCTTAGCCTTGGGTGCCAACATAGTTGGGATGTGAGGTTTTGACAATGATGCAACTTCATCCGCTAGCCTATCTATTGTATTGTTCTTAGTATTAATATAATCCCTTTTTTGCTGATCCAAAAAAAAAAAAAAAGGTTATTTTGTGTTCTAGCGAATGTTGAAGTGTTGTTCTTGGTGATTTTGGGTAGGTGGAATTCTAATTGGTACATGGAGATATATAGGGTTGTCAACTAGTTTGGCTAGAATCAAACACAAAAACAAAAGTTATTTGGGTTGGTCATTGGCCTAGTCAGATGTTCATTCTTATTTTAAAAATTATATGTAATTTTTCTTTAGATACTTATGAGCCATTTTCACACTAACAAATCATTTAGTAACCATCCATTTTTGTTGCTTGATGGTTTACTATCATAAAAACATGAGTGCATGTTTATAGAAACAGTCTCCAAACAACCCTGAGATCATCACGGTCACCTCGGTCTAGATTAAACAAACTTGTGAGAGCAAGCGGCGCGTCAATAGGAGATTTTTTGTTTTTGTTTTGTTATTTGGGTTTTTATATATCTACATAGACGTCGATTGCGATAGAAGAATTTTTCTTCTCTATTATTGGCTCTTCTTCTTCCCTGTTTTTTTTTTTTTCTTCTTCTTTTTAAGTTGTGTTTTCCTTATGCTCTGTTTGGTTCATTGGAATGAGAGGCAATGTAATGGAATGGTGATTTTTTATGCTTTCTTAAGGAATGACCATTCCTTCACATTATTCTCTTTCTTACTTTCTTTGATATGTTGTGCCAATTCATGAAAGTTGCATGTTTCTTTGCTAAGATGTTCTCCTGCATTTTGAAATCCTTACATACTTTTTAATGATCTGGTAGTAATATTAATGTTTGTGATACTGTTAGAGTTGGAGAGAAAATGAAAAGTTATCCGTGTTAGATTTTGAAAACTCTGTAACATGTAAAGGATTTGGGGCTAGCTGGGTGGTGTCTTTAAGTTACCCTTAAAAACTAACAAATCTAGCATGAATGAGACTTTGTTTACTTTATTGATATTATAATTGTATCGTATTTTTTTTATATTTTATTATTCATTGGAAATTAAAACAAACAAAGGTACAAAGTCACAAATACAATAAGCGGAGGCTAATCCCTCATCACACTAATTCCTGTCATGTCTTCTATGATCAAATGACTAACTTCTGCTGGCAGTGTTTCAAGGAATACTACATTCTTGTTGAGCCACTCCCAAATTGGCTAGTTTGTCAGCTACTCTGTTTCCCTCCTGCAGTGTATGTCCAAGAGAGCAATTGCATCTATCCAGCAGGAACCTTGCATCTTCAATGAGAGCTTTGTAGGATGAATGTTGGTTTGGGCCATGTTGTATTTGAAGGGTGGCTTGCTCTGAATCATATTCAATTTCCACACCTTTAATGCCTTTTCGAAAGAGAATGGTAAGTCCTCTGTATATTGCCCATATCTCTGCGTCCAAACTTGAACAATGTCCTAGCTTGCCATAGTAGCCCAATAACCAAGTCCCTGTCTCATCTCGCAAGAGTTCACCATAGCCAGCCTGACCTGGA
The DNA here is from genome assembly GCF_055761805.1 of Camellia sinensis. NCBI lineage: Eukaryota > Viridiplantae > Streptophyta > Magnoliopsida > Ericales > Theaceae > Camellia > Camellia sinensis. The sequence goes on from NC_138973.1 coordinate 86,884,818, forward strand.
TCTCCTTTTGAGTAACCATCTGCATTCAGCTTAGGTTTCCCTGCAGTTGGACAACACCACTGAATTAGTCTAGATAAAGGAGGGTGCGGGTAAAGAGGGGATTCAAATGCCTCATCAATCTCATAGACATGATCCCTAATGTTCTTGAGACTGGTTTGGATTGGGTTAGTTTGATTATCAACGACAACTCTATTACGATCTTTCCAGATTTGCCAAAGAGAAACAATAAACACAAGATACCATTTCTTTCCATAATAAAACCTTTTGCTTTGCATGTTATAATTGGAATGTATTTGTTGCATCTTTCTGCGTTTCTGATTTATTATTATTATTTTCATTAATTTCTGTGTATCATTGCATTTTACCTTAACAATAGGTCCTAAGGCAGGTGCTATGTCTTGCTGATCTGCATGGACTTAGAGGGTAACAGATTGGCAATCAAGGTTCATGCTTTTGAGTTCATCAATAAAATTAGAAAAAATAAAAAAAATAAAATAAAATAAAAAATAAACTCGTGGGGTTCACACAGATAAATTGTAATAATGGTGGTGACCCACTCATGTACATCAACAAGATAATTCTTAAAACAAAAAAATTCTTTGATCATTGTTGTGATAATTAGAAAGAATGTTGTCAATGTGATCATATTTCACCCATTATTCACTAGACTCCATATAATGGCTTACCAACTAAGATTTGTGATTTTCTATATTCAACATGTGGTGTGATTTGAGTTTTGTGATTTTCTATTGCAAAATATTTTTTTAGCTTCATTTGTGTACGTCTCTTCATAGAAGAATAAAAATTCAGGTTGGCCATTGGTCATTAAAAATTGTTGCCTGTTATTTGCAGTTTATTCATATCGCTTTCTCAAAATGTGAATTCCGATGTCTACTTACTCTTCAAAATTGTTTTCTGTTTATATCTATTCAAGTCATTATATGGTCTCATGTTCAAATTTATGGTTGCATATGTTTTGTTACCCAGACATCTAGCGAACAAGAACGTAGTTAATTTCCCTCAACTTGTAGTTAATTGGGTTTCTCTCTTCATTGTGGGATTTAAACATAATGATTTGGATGAAATATTTTCTATTTTCAAGGAACTTCTTGGTGCATACTATTGTGACATAAGCTTAAGCAGTGAAGTAGTTTTTGGCGAGAGAAAACATAGTACTTCCTTTTATCATAATTTACTGAACTTCTTATAAGACAAGGACGATACAAAGAATAACATGGATATGCATGCATTTAGGTGGTCGGTGATGACCTGGTATATCTTTGGACATTATGTGGTTGCAATACAATAAATTTACTATATCTACCTTCATAAGAATTGTGCTGTTTCATCAAGAGATGCCAAACCCCATCCAGTCATTTTGCTTTAGTAATTAATACTTTCCAGTTTGGTTGTATGTAAAGACAAGGTATTGGATGCATGTTAGCAATGACTACATCAAATATTGCACTTTCCAGTTTGGTTGTATGTAAAGACAAGGTATTGGATGCATGTTAGCAATGACTGCATGTACGAATTACTTCATGTGGTTGACTATTGAAATAGAGACTTTGGGATATATGAACATGCGGAGTCTTTTGTCTGTTTAATTTGTTCAGTGGATTTAAATTGATATGGTTCATACTGTCCCTAACAGTTCATGCTAAAACAGCTTGATACAAAACAACTAAAAACATTACATACTCTTTGCTAGAAATGAGTCTCATGAAAAACATAATATGATGGGTATGTCTAATATATCTCCAGCTACGTGATACTTACTAGGTTTATTTCTAGCTTGTTTGTAGTAGGAAATCCAAATTGAAGAGAGCAATCTCAATTGTAGTTGGTTAATTGTTGTTATGATGATGGAATGACAATTTTAATCTATCAATTTGGTAATATTAGCGAATTGAGGATGTTTCTTAAGCTGTATAGGTTTTGATCATAGAATTGTCACATATTAATTTTATATACTGTTTTAAATTTCTGGTTTTAAGTCTCCTTTCTTGTTAAGCTATCCCTATTGGAAAATTTTCTTATTACAGTCTTTGTTAACAACACTTGGTTTAAAGTAAACATTGACCACTTTAAGCCACATGCAAGATTGGGAAACCATGTAGCTTCTTGTTTCAATGCTGAGGCTATCTGTGTGTCATTTGTTTGGATACCTAATGTGCTTTGCCACATATTTTTTTTGATTGATTTTTGTTCTTTGAATCACAAATACAATGTGCCTTCATTGACTTGTTTGGATACCTGATGTGCTTTACCACACATTGATCAATCAAATAGAAATTCAACAACTAAAAGAAAGATCGATTCTTTGGATCCTTCCTTCTTCAAACAGAATGAACAGAGATAGAAACTGTCTGATTCCCAATATGCCTTTAGATAGAAACTGACCGATTCCCAATATGCCTTTCTGGAATGGATATTCCAATGTTATCAAAGAACTGCTTTGTTCTTTTTTGGGTCAATCACCAGATTCTCTAATGATACTGCTCTGGTGCCTTACTATTTATCTTGCATTCACTTGTGTTTATATAAATATATATATTTTTGTCCAACATTGGCTATGTTTTATCAAGTTTCCTAGTTTTGTAATTGAATGCTTAGGTGCCGTTTGGTAATACTTACGTTTTCAGTTTTCTGTTTATATTTACAAAAATTTAAAAAACTCAAATAAAAACTTGTTTGGTAAAATTTTTGATTTATAAATCAGTTGTCTCAGTTTATAAATTTTGCTAAAAAATGAAAACACAAAAAATGTGTTTTCATTTTGAGTTTTGAGTTTTGAGTTTTTTTTTTTTTTCCACCCAACACTAGCCACCACCCGCCATCATGTTCTACCACCGTCTTCCGCCACCGCCACCTGCCACCACCACTCACCACCCACCACCCACCTGCCACCACCACCCACCACCCACCTACTCGCCACCACCACCACCACCGCCGCCACCCACCACCCACCTGCCATCCACCCGTCACAACCCACCACCCGCTACCTACTTGCCACCACCACCGGCCACCCACCGGCCACCACCATCCACCACCAGCCACCCACCACCACCAGCCACTTGCCACCCACTCGCCACCACCACCCACCACCACCCACTTGCCACCCACCTGCCACCACCGCCCACCACCCACTCGCTACCACCTACCACCCGCCACCTACTTGCCACCACCCACCACCACCCGCCATCCGCCACCCACCTATTGCCACCACCCACCATCTGCCACCAACACTACCACCACCCACCCACTCGCTACCACCTACCACCTGCCACCGTCACCTATTCACCCACCACCACCCACCACCTACCTCCCACCACCCACCACTACCCGCCATCCGCCACCCACCTACCGCTACCACCCACCACCCGCCACCAACACTACCACCATCCACCACCCGACACCGTCACCCACCCACCTACCATCACCACCCACCCGCCACCGTCACCCACCCACCCACCCGCCACCCACCTGCCACCATCCGCCACCTACCACCACCACCTACCGCCACCCACCTGCCACCACTGCCCACAACCCCCCGCCGCCACCACCACCACCACTACCACCACCACCACCACCACCCATTCGCTACCACCCACCACCACCCATTCGCTACCACCCACCACCTGCCACCGTCACCCATCCACCCACCACCACCACCTACCCACCACCACCACCAGCTACCCACCACCCACCGTCAGCACTTTTCACCACCGTCTTCCGCTGTCACTTGCCACCACTTTCCATTTCTCACTCTTTTTTATATTTTTAAATTTTTTTAAATATTTTGTCAATTATCAAACGCGTTTATAGTTTATGTTTTTCTAAAAATAAACAAAAAATAAACAAAAATCAGTTTATAAAATTTTTATAAATATAAACTAAAAACGTAAACGTTACCAAACATACCCTTAAGTTTCACCCTTTAATGTGTGGTTGTGCTGAGGAAACAAAGAACACTTTGGCACTACTGGAATCATAATTTTTTTAATAATAAATTTGCGAATTGCTTTGTTGTTTGAACTAATTGCTTTGTAAGTGTACATGTGTGACCATCCCACATAGCAAGTCATGGTATTGGGTGTGTTAAACCAGATTTCATGATACTTATGTTCCAAGTAAAGGCAAACAAACGTGTGAGGAGAATATTTGAGAAAAAAAATGTGAGGAAAAAATGCAAATACTGGCCGTTTGGAGGCAAAAATTGGAAACAGCCCCTAAACAGTCCCGAGATCATAACATATTTCCTCGGCCTAGATTAAACAAATTTGTGAGAGCAAGCGGCGCATCGATAGGACACACGGTTAGAAATTTAGATTAAAAAATGTCCGTGAAAAAGGTGAAAATGAGCCGTTTGAGGGCGAAAATTGGAAACAACCCCCAAACAACCCCGAGATCATAACAGCCACCTCGGATTAGACAAACTTGTGAGAGCATGCGTCACGTTGATAGGACATGCGGTAATAGATTTAGACCCAAAAAAAATGTGAGCAAAAGGTGAAAACAGGCCATTTTAGGGGGAAAATTGGAAACAGCCCCCAAACTGCCCCAAGATCATCACATTCACCTCAGAGTAGATTAAAGAAACTTGTAAGAGCAAGTGGTGTGTCGATAGGATGCACGGCTAAAAATTTAGACAAAAAAAATGTGAGGGAAAAAGACGAAAAAGAAACGTTTTGAGGGCGAAAATTGGAAACAGTCCCGATATATCACGGTCACCTCAACCTAAATTAAACAAACTTGTGAGAGCAAGAAGCGCGTAATAAATGCTTACCTTCACTATAGATGGTTTTCCGAATATTGCCCTTTTTGAGGTGGAACCTACTAGGTCAGTTACCAAGACTGACACCCACTAAAGTTGCTTTCACTTGGATATGATTTGATGCCTCCGTCAATTAGGACTGGGCTTTGGGAATTTTCAAGCGATTTGTGCTTGTCCATAGGTGTGACTGATAGTTGCCAGAACTACTTTGCTTATATCATCCACTTGGAGTTACTTGATTGCTTTAATGGCATTTCAAGCTTCAAAGTACCTCTTATACATCCATTATATATATATATGTATTGTATTTAAACATCACAAGTCGTGTAACGTGCAGGTCATAGTAGCTAACTTGCTAGATCAAATATTCACTTATATTGTCCGGGTATTACAAAATGAGGTATAAAACCTTAATGCAAGTATTGATTGAGAAACTAAATGCATTCTCCCACCTGTGCGCGACTATAGAGCCTTTCTCTTGACTAGGCTTTGTGTAATTAGGCACAGCCATGTGTTTTAGTGGAGATCTCCATGTCTTTGGACTCTTGTACTGAGCAAAGATCAAGGATCACTATGCATATAAATATACACTTCAAATATATGTACATATATTATGAGATCCTGTTTTAGTGAATGCTTCACACAACCGATGACTATGAAGTCTCTGCCTTGTAAACCATAGTTGTCTCTGCCTTGTAAACCTTTGGGTAATTAGATGGAATTTTTAAATTGTGTATATTTATTGGATAAGCTTTGTGATGGAGATGATGTTTGAATTGTTAGAATTATTATATCCACTATGGGAAGTTCTGTTTTTACTATGGAGAATCTTTTGTTGGTTATAGCAAGTGTATAGATAAAATTTGTTGGAAGCTTGTGAGTAGGGGTGTGCATAATACCGCCGAAACCGCCGAAACCGCCAAAACCGCACCAAACCGCACCGTCAAGGCAAATTCGTTATTATTTGCCAATCGAACCGCCGGTTTTTGGTAAGAAAAATGACAAATTCTAGTGACACTTTTATCAATCCGCCGGTTTCTATTTTTCTTTCAAACCGCACCAACCCGCACTGCTATTAAATCATGTTTTATAAGATTCTAAATTTTTTTTTTTTACTTAAGTTTGCTTGTTGTTCTATACCTTAGAATATAGTATTAAATTACTGCTCGAGGGGAATTCAAGATGTCAGTAATCCAAAATACAGTTAGATTCCAATTCACTTTTCAATCTTTTTTTTTTTCTGGCCATGTTGCAAACTTGTATCAGCTCACTTTTCAATCTAAATACTTTTCAACAGTAAACATTTTCAATATATTGTAAACCCTGAATGATATTAATTTTATGTATTGTATTTGATCATTGTAGCTTCCACAGATGTTTGTAATGAACTGATGGTATAGTCGTTGATATTATCATGTTGTTGCTGTACTTGCTGCATCAGAAGAAAGCTTCGCAAGATTTTTAACATCACGGTGTCTGTCGTCTTTTTTTTACTCTTTGATTTAAGTTTTGTAATTTGAATTATATTTTTTACAAACCGCCAATCCGCCCGAACCGCCAAGGCAAATCCGTCATTATTTGCCAACTGAACTGCCGGTTTTTGATAAGGAAAATGGCAAATTCTAGTGACACTTTTATCAATCCGTCACCCGCCATACGGTTTCTATTTTTCTCTCAAATCGCACCGACCCGCACCGCGCACACCCCTACTTGTGAGTACTAGATCAATGTGGAGCTTATTTCCTTTTTTTTTTTTAATACCATTTATTGTGCGGGTCATACACCTTTACTTTCCATGGACCTTTTTCATTTTTTGTCCAATTTTACAATCATTTGATGTGCTTATAATTTTGATCAAAAAAAATTACCTGACATTATTTTTCTTTTTCTTTTGTACAGATGGATGGACTCGTGTACGAAGTTGAATTATACCGAACTAGTTGGCACTTGTTACATTTTTTGAAGGATTATATATTTTTTGATAGATGTGTATGGAAAATATTTGAGTAGACTATTAGTAATATTTTTTCATAGATGCGCATGGATAAAAATTTGAAACATAATAATAAGTACTTGTTATATTTTAAATTTTTATGCTAGATGGATGTGAATTGGATGATTATATAGATTAGTTGACATTTTTAATTGGACAATTATGTAGTTTGGAATTCCTTGTTAATAGAAACTTATAATAGTTGATAACTTTAATTAAATAGGTTAAGGATTGGATAATTTATGTATTTTGTTGAATGTTCATGATTGAGTTGATTTTGTCGGTTTGAATGATTATTGCAAATTACAGGTTATATTGAATGGATTTGATGGATTATTATATTTTGATAGCTTGTGTTTGAGATTGAGCTTGGATCGGGTTGTGACTCAACACGTATATTTGTTTTGCGACCAATCGTTTTGAATTATTTAAACAACATTATATGCATGTTCATTTGTATATATTATACACATGAGAGTTTTAAACTTTTGTAACTCTCATCTTTTGATGATGGAATTAATGACCATATTAGTGACCATGAGTTTTTAATTTTTGTAACTGTAACCCTAAAATTTAGAGTTAATGATCATCATGATGGAGCCTTCATGGCTATAGGTTTTTTCTTACAAGTATAAAAGGGTCTTTCTCCACCTACTTGGGTAGAAAGTTTTTCCAAGATGAAAAATGATGGTTTTGAGATGGGGATAATTTTTACTCAAAGGAAACTTTCATAATTTTCCATCATCTCCTTTTGCTAACATTTTCCTTTGGTTCTTATTAGAGAGAGAATATTACTAATGTTCAAGTTTGTAAGAGCTACTTCAGTGAGTGCTAATATAGCAGACGTTTAACTGTTTTATCTTGAGAGACAAACGCCGACAGATCTTTAGCACTATCGATGAAGTAGCAAATATGTTTTAAGGAAACTATGTGAAACACAAGACTCAGTTGGGCTCCATTGTCATTTGTTCTTTATTTCTTGAATATTAATCTTATTTCGATGAGTTCTAATATTTATTCATTCATGTCACTAATTTGTTCTTGTGATTTTGGTTTATTCAAATCCATTATGTAATTATTCATGTTGTCATAGTTTTTTTTTTTCTTTAATAAAAATAATAATAATAAGATTGTTTTGTCATTCCCAATTTATTATATTTAATTTATTTTTCTATTATTATTATAAAAAAAAAAAAAAAAACCAACAGAATGGACCATGATGCACTCTTAAATTAGGCTTACAGCTAATGCTAAACCAACCCCCAGTGCTTAACCAGCTTGATTGTTTGTAGCAGAGTAGCTTGAGTCTATTTGGTGCTGGATAATAAAGTTGTTTGTAACTTTTTTTTGGATATTAAAGTTGTTTATAACTTCTTTTTAAAAAAAAAAAATTGTGTCAAAATATTTTAATATAATTTTTATTTATAATTTATAAGATAGAAATAATTTAAATAAGTTAAAAAAAATTATTATTTAAAAAGGACTGAGCTTCTCTCCAATCCAAGGTGTTGTCCGAGCTTGAGGAACATATCACCGGTCCCTTTTCGATAATTTGAACCGTTTATTTTATACAGCCCTTCATGTTCCATAAAAAAACTTAGGTTAATTCGATAATTATAACATGTTCAATTTATTATGTTTGTCACCAAAAAAATAAATCATAAATTAAATAGATTATAATTATCAAATCGACTTAATTTCTTATAAATTATATGCACGGGAAAACCTACAAAATGAATTATTTAGATCACTAAAACAAAACTCATGGTAAGTTTCTTGAGTCTAGACAACACCTTTCAATCCATAATCGAAATTGACAAAAAATCAACTCCTCTAAAAGTCAAAAAAAAGGTTTTATCTTCTACTTTCTTTCTTGCCAACCTAAAAAAATTAGGTGCCTCAAACATGCCCATGGTGGGTGGTAGACTTATGGTTTTTGATTTTCTTGCAAGCATGCCATGTCAAATATGTAAAAGTAATTCATATAAATAAATTCCAAACTTTCGTATTCCTTACGTCCAAGTACCGTGTTATTCCAAACAATGTTGTTGAATCTAAAAACACAATGAATGTGAGTTACGCGGCGGGTGTGTTGCGGAAAAACCCCTCCGATGGTCAAGTTAGCACCCTTAGAGAGTAGAGGACAAAAGAAAAGATAGCTCAGTGTAAGGAAGATCACAGACCTGTTGCATGGAGGCACTGTAGGGTTTATATAGTTTGTGTGCTCTTGTTTGTCCTCCTCAGGACAGGGGATGTACTATCATCTCCCCGTATTATACGTATGTGTGCGACAATACTGCCAAACAACATCGACAACATAGCCAAACGGTATTGACGTGCACGAACAGTGTCACTACAAGATATTGCACTTTTGGCGACAACGTCAATTTTTCATTAACAAAAGTATATTTTTGGCAATACAGTGATCAATTTCGTCAGTAAAAGTAGATCTTTAACAACGCAATTACTAACGTCGCTAAAAAAACATAACATTCACTAGGCGCCAAAATTTTAAAAATTTTAGCGACGTAAGTTATTTTTAGGCAACACGATAAGTGCTGCTATTAGTCAATTTACTTTTGGCGATGACAAGTTGGCATGGGCAAATAGTTCAACATTTAGCGACGACAAAACTATTCGTCGGCCAAAATTTTGTTAGTGAAACATAATGGTTTGGTGGTTTGCATTTTTATTAGAACTTTTCGAAGGGATTTGGATTCTTTCAAGTTGGTCATCCAACTTGAACGTGCATTTTGAGGTTGACCTCGGTGATTCGAATCATTTACATTTTAAGACTTATTGAGTATAATTTCATATAAAAATTAAGATGATTGGACTTGATAGGTATATATTTAAATCATATTTGTTTGAGGTGACCATGTTTGGTTTATTTTTTAGGAAAATGCATGAGACCCCCTGTGGGGGTGCTGGGGGTCTCTTCTCATTGGCCCAAAAAACTTTTTTTTTTTTTTTTTTTGGGATTTTCAGCCAATGGCAGGCTCCCATGTGGCACTGGGGGTCACTAGGGGTCACTCCCACTAGGGGTCTCCAGCTGAGCCCTATTTTTTAACACTTGTTTCAAATTTTTTTTAAAAGAAATAAAAAAATTTAAAAATAAAATTGATTATCAATTTTACATAAATTTAAAGAGGATATGAGTAGTTTTTAAACATTTAAAAATGAAATAAGAAAAAAATTAGAAAACAAAACTCAAACCAAACAGGGACCTCACTTTTTTACAATCTCTCCCAAATTCCCCTCTTTTTTTGCTGGTATGTAAAAACCCCTCACCTCTCTCCACGATTTTCACTCGTTCTCTCACGATTTGAAGTTCTCTCTCTCTCTCTCTCTCTCTCTCTCTCTCTCACGGTTTCTTTCGTTTGCCGTTGCTGTCATTGTGCTACACCTTGCTACTTCATTCTGCTTCGGTAGGTCGTCCCTCTTTGCTCTATATACCACCCAAGGAATTTTGTTTCATTTTATTTATATTAGTGCATTTTTCCTCCACTCAGTTTTGGGTTGGAATTCTAGTATGGACCCAAGTTTGTCTAGTTCTAGATTTGATAAGAATTTGTATGGAACTAACCTGGCGCAATCTTATCCTTAAGCATGAGATCACCCATGAAGATGGATTAATGTCTCTCTGTTTAGGAAATAGATTAACTTGTTGTATATCATAAAAGAAATTAAAAATAATGTAGTAAATTGAAAAGGATATAAGATGACAATGATTTCTAGGATTTTAAAGGCCCAAAATTGCTATTCTATATTTGAAGAATATAGGGTCGTGGGTGCCAGAAATTGATTTTAAAAAAAAAAAAAAAGATCCAAAATACTTTTAGATATTATACTAGTCCAAAAAAAAAATCAACCTAAATTTAAAAAGATTAGACAAAATTTGATGAAGATTCAAAACTAATAACTGGTTTATGCAGTGAATTATTTAAACTAATAAATGATTGTTTTTACTTGAAAAAATTAAAAAGCGTATTTATTTGATGAGTTATTTGAAATTAATAGATGGTTATTTTCCAAATTTGATGAAACTTTTCTCTGTTGAAATAGAGCTAAATTTGACATTCCATTAAATTGCTTTATTTTATTTAACTTGAATAACATGTGTCAATAACATAAAATTATATAAACTTACTATATACAATATATTTCTATAACAATCTAAAACATAACCCTTTAAATTTAAAAATAGAACACAAATCTAGACTAGGACAAGACTCACACCACTTAAACACAGCCCCCAAAGCAGGCCCATCAATTGTTAGAACCCATCAAAATCTGTCAGTTATGTCTCTTATCATTAAATTTGTTTACTAGTAGTTTAAACAACAATGATTCATCCCATTAAAAATATCACCACTAATAGCATTAATGCATTAAAAAAGTAAAAAAAAAAAAAAAAAAAATACAACTTCAAGACCAAAACATCACATCATTAATGACGAGACCCACTGCCACCTAATTAGTGGGAGCACTAATTAGTGCTCCCAAGCATTTTTCTAATTTAAATTATAGATGGTGGTACAAGTCTTTTATCTTTGACTTCTCTTTTTCCTTTTTTGTTTTCCACTATTACAGCTTTATTGTTTGGAATCAATATACCATCCACTTTGTGAAGAAAATAATCAAAAAAAAAAAAAAAAAGAAAAAAAAAAAAGGGTTTAGTACTCCTTCAAGGGCAATGACATGAGATTATGCTAACATCAAGTTCAATATTAATCTTGATTTTTTGCTAATAAAATCTTAGAATCGATTATGTATACGGTCAATTAAAATAAGAAAAAATTTAAGAAAAACAAGAAATGAAGAAACTAAAAGGAAATTAATGGAATGCAAGTTAGAACTGTGTATCAAGACACAACACATAAGTAACCACCTCTAACAAATAGCCCAACACATGGCACTCTAACCTTATTCATGTACAGTCAATAACAACCTTTAGTATAGACCCAACCTAGCCGGGAATAAACAAAACCAAATGCTTGATGTTACCAGCAACAGTACGAAAAATATCCAAGTAATTCAACACTTTGTGGCATGATTGCTACTGTGTTGGGGCTGGTTTGGTTGTTGTCTTTGGGTGCTGATTTGTGGTACTTATATGGCAGGTTTAATGTTGTTGGTTTAGGTCTTAAGTATTGTTTGTTGCTTTTAGCTCGACTTTGAAATAGGGGAAGCAAGATTCCGTTAGTATTTGTTGTTTTGATTGTCTTTTGTTGTAATTGACTTCTTGCCAACCAAAAGTAAGCATAGAAGTAAGAACAAATTTTTTTTTTAGTATTTATGCTTGAAAATAAGCATTTAGAGGGAAAAATCATGAAATAGTCATGGAAAATGCCCAAGAATCAGTACGAACAACTTAGTAAGAATTAAACTAACTTGTAGAAACTCATGGAACAATCATAGGATTCCCCATTTTAAAATTAAGCTCAAATCTCCATTTTTTGGAACACTTTTTTTTTTTTTTTTTGGTGGGTACATTTCTTGAACACTTAAGGTTGAAAATTGGCATCCGGAGGGAAAACAATTTCAATTAACTATAGAAATACCCAATAATCAGTTCAAACACCTTAGCAAGGACCAAAGTGACTTATACAAACTCACCGAACAAGCACTAGACTCCCGATTTCAAAATTAAGCTCAAACTTGCATTTTTTGAACTCTTTAGCTTTAAAATAGGGAAAACTGTGTAATAATCATGAAAATGCCTAGGACTTGGTTTGAACACCTTATTAAGGACAAAAGTGACTTGTAGAAACTCACGATATAAGCACGAGACTTCTGGTTTGGCAATTAGGCTCATTTTTTTTTTTTTTTTTTTTTTTTTTTTTTGAGGAAACTTAAGATATAGTTATATTGCTCAAAATAGGACATTATGAAACACTAATAGCCCCCTGAAGATGCTAATTTTGCCAACAAATGGGCTGCTTGCACTACCTTCCTAGGTGCATGAGTTATACCAACAAAGTTTACCATTTTACAAAGGTAACATAATGAAAAGCAAAAGATGCTTCAGATTCCATTCCATTGCTTGTCCGACCTTAATTCTTTGGACTAACAATAAATATAGTAATTACCTTAACAATGTTGTCCACACACCACTTTAGTACCTCTAGACACGTTGTAGCTTCTGCTGTTAGAGCTGATGAAGTAACAAAAGAGAACTTCTTCACTATCTGATTTCCCCTACTGTCCAAGGCTATCCATATAACACCGGCATTGAAAGTGCTTTGCGACCACGAGCCATCGATTAAAAACCTAGCTGAAAATAAGGATGTTGGCACCAATTTTTATTGTTAGTAAGAACATAAGTATTCTTTAAGGGATCAATTTCCTGTGTTTGAACATTAGGATCTTCAATAGGATATGTTTCTAATTCATTTGGTTATTAAGTTTATGATATTGACCAGGTTTTCCACCACATTCTCAAAGGCAACTTTATTCTTATGAAGCTCAAACTTGCATGTATGAACACTTCACACTTAAAAATGAAACAAGTTTAACTAATTCAATTAATTTTAGTATATTTGTATATTACTTTTGAAGTTAATGTATTGATAAAATATTCATGTTTTTATCCTTTTGTTCACATGTTGGTGATGGACGTTCGTGGCTCAGTAGTGATATATATGGTCATTAAAGATATGATAATTTTTCGTTTCACATATAGCCATTCATTTTATTTTTCTTTGTTTCGTTTTATAGGTTATTTTGTTGAATATTTGGGTACTTTTTAGAATTATTATGTTTGGGATTGTTGGATAGTTTGACACATTTTAGGATTCTTATGTTTAGTATTGTAGGATATTTGAATGAAATTTGGGATATTAAAATGCATTGAAAATATTAATTTGTTACAATACTAATTGTTTCGATGTACTGTTAAGTTTAGTTTGTATTATTTGTTATATATAGATTTTTTTTGTATGTTTTACAGAGAAATATAGGTTATTACAAGGGGGGAAAAGTCACAAATGAGCATTTTATAGAAAATTATTGTCAAATGTGCACTATATATATGCTAGTTTTTTTACATTTTTAGCGACTCAATCAATTGTTGGTAAAAGAAATCTTATAAAAAAAATGTAAATATTTGCTAGTATTTTTGCCGATACAAATTTGTCGTTACCAAAAAGTAAAGCTTTTTTGACAAACAATTCATCAGTAAATGGCAACATTTGTCAACGTAAATGTGTTGCCAATAATTCACTTTTGCCAACTCATATTGTGTTGCTAGAAGTGTATTTTTTGCTGATGCAAATTTCTCGTAGCCAAAAGTAAAGCTTTCTTGACAAACAAATCGTCGGCAAATGGAAACATTTACTGACGTAAATGTGTCGCTAAAAGTTTACTTTTGCCGACTCATATTTTGTTGCTAAAAGTGTATTTTTTGCTGATGCAAATTTTGTTGGGAAAAGTGCCATACGATCATCATATTTGAATTACTTTTATCGACACAAGGTAAATTGCCAACGATAGATGAAGGCTTTTATCGACAACTATGTTTGTCACTAAAGGCATTACTTTTACTAACGTAATGATAATTTCGTTGGCAAAAAGTTTTGCCGACTCACTTTTGCCTACAGGTTGCCGATGTAGCTCTGTGTTGGCAAAACTCTTTGCCAACGAGTTTTCCCTTGTAGCAACATATTTTGTTACGCTGCGAAAAAATAAAATTTCTTGTAGTGTGGGTTCTTTTTTCTGCTCTTCAATTGGGCCACGTGGCAACTTTTACAGAGCTATCCACTATCCGGTGTGTGGCTGTTTGCAAGAGTAACTTCTACCTCGGTCAGGTCAGCCAAACTCGGTCATCTACAACTCGGCCAGGTCGAACTCGGTCCAAGATATCTAGTCAGTCATCTAGAACTCGGTCAGGTTAGTCAAACTCGCTCAAGCCAGCCTTATCTGGCATTGAGCCAAGGTCGACACGATTAGCCTGCTCGCAATTGAGTCACCGATCTCAATCATTCCTCTGTCTCGTCGAGGTCGAAAGCTACTCATTAGTCTAGTTAAGAGAAACACTACCATTATATTGACCTCAATATTGAACTGAGTTGATTGAGTACCTCGACCCAACGCTAGGTATCTTTCCGGACTAGCTGTAAGGCCCATGACAGCAGTCTTAATCCTGACTTAGCTCGATCCATTTGTGCGGTGCAAATCTCCCTCTCAATGCCCCCTTAATCTGGTTTGCTTTAGCATGAGTCGGATTACCATAATTAGCCAAGCTTGATTCCACGGTTGGTTCACTAATCTGTCCAGTGCAAATCTGGCGCTTCGGAGAACACGGTCCCCGCACTATTCTGACATAACATCGGGGACATGCGTCGCTTCGTCATGATGATGGGCACAATTTCCCAAGAAATCTTTCAAATTTTGGCGTCCCCGTACTTTCTATACACATACTGCCTCTGCTTTCCCTTTGCCATTCACTGTTCATCTTCTTTGCCGATTGCACAACCTGAGAAACAAAGCTCCCAATATCTATTTTTCACATTTCGTGCCCAAATCGAAGAATTTCTCTCATAGATTCGGCGTTACCATCACCTTCAAAGCACCTTGCACCAATTGGGACTTCGATTGAAGCTTCTAATCTATAAGTTTCTTCATTCCCGTCAACATGTTTTACTATTCTTCATGTTTTTGAATTCATACTGTTATTACTAGCATGTTAAAGATAATAATAAAACCCAAAAACCACTAAAAACTAGGAAAAGCACGAGTTCCGAACCATACCTAGTGCTCAATCGCCCCTGTCATGATTTCCCAACACACAGTTCATCCTCTAGGATGAACGCAGAAAGAACTAGGTCAGACCGAGCAAAAAACCACCTTTTGATCCAAAATCACAACCCAATTGGGTAAACTTCATGTTTGCCAAGTCTGAAGAAACCGAGCTATGAATAAATTAACTCCTTAGGCCGCGCAACCGAGCAAAATCCGCTTCGCTCAGTCGAGTTAGGACTTCTCGTCATTATGTAACCGAGCTACACTTGTCGAACGAGCCAAAACCCAACTCCTCTGAACAACCGAGCTAAAACTCCAGCTCGTTTGAATGACGGAGCTAAAACCTCATCTCGTTTGAACGACAGAGCTAAAACCCCAGCTCATTTGCCTGATCGTGCTATCACTTGCACTTTAAATTTGATTTCCACTTATGCATAGTCCTAGATGACTAGGCACACCAACACAAGTGCTTTCAAAGACTGAGCAGGCATTGCATATTTTGACCAACGTCCTCTGCCGAGCAAATTAAACCGAGCTACATGGGGCAATATCGCTTCATGGTAAACACGCCAGACGCATTAGCCGAGTTCCGTGAAAAATACGGCGTCCCAACCAACGTGCACTTCGAGCTCGGCAATGAAGAGATCGTTTCTTGGGGCAAGTCACCATGTTATCAATCACCGAAGGGGGGGCTTCGCTTCCCGATTCAGCCTTTAATATGTGAGTTCTTAAGACGCATTAGGCTATGCCCCACACAAGTGTCTACCAATATCTTCCACATAATTAACAGAGTAACCGAGCTCAATCACAAGCTCGATTTGAACCTTGGACTGGTTGAAATATTACACCAGTACACACTTGGTCACACCAGTGATGGATTTGACTGGTATTTGAAAATAAGGCCGGGCAGAGAGTGTCTCGTAACCAGCACGTCAAATAAAGATCTTCATGACGACGATTTCTTTTGGGTAATCGACAACTACAAAACTGCTGACATACCTAGCTGGTATATTAGCAAATATAAAGGCTCAGCATATAAGCCAGATTTCAAAACCAGTCAATTCATTTTCATCTTGTTTCACCAAGCTAACAGACTTCTTTTGCAGGTATAGCCGAGCTGCAAGCCTTGTACCCTCACCCAGATGAGGTGGCATTGAGAACCGTGCTATAATACAAAAAACGAAGCTGTCATGACCTGCTCGGTTACGTGCCGAGTTACCTATATTCGGAAAAGCGAAAGAGTAAGGTCATCGATTTCCTAACTGAGCCCTCACGTCTGCAAGACATTCCTTTGATTCAGCTAACCAAGAAAGAAGAGATGGCAAAAAGGAATGGGATCAAGAATCTCATCACCGCCACCTCCCAAGAACTACCGAGAAGCATACTTCCACCCGCTCCAACAACCGGTGAAGGTTCAGCAACCGTGCTGGCCTTGGCCTCCTCCGCTGCCGAATCCTCTGACACACAATCTCGCCAGGCTGGCAAAAGAGCTCGCTTAACTGATCCTTTGACTGAGCTTATAGCTGAGCTAAGCAGTGAACATGTAGCAGAGGTTGAGCCAGCTCTTGTCTGGTAGCCAAAATTAAGGTACTAGGGCAATAACATCCTCACCATTGCTTCTATCAAAGGGAAAAGGAACACTTCTTTGCCTTTGATTTGTCCAACTTCTTGGTGACATGCTTGGGACCGACCACGTGCCAGACACCAGGATGGTCAAATCTGTGGTGAAGTCCATGACCAGGGTAACTGTTGCACCAAAAATTGGTTAACTATTTGCTCGGTTTGGCCTTCTAATTGTTTTCATCTTGTATGCGATCCAAAAGACCCACATAGTGATGGAACACGTAGTCAATTTACAACAGAATGTGATTGAAACCACCACGCAAAGCAAGTATTTCGAGGCCGAGCTCGGGCGGGCCAAATCTTCTCTGGAGCTGGCCAATGCAGACAATGCTAGGCTCTTTGGCCAGCTTGGCAACACTAAGCAGGAAAGGGACACTACGTGCTCCGAGCTCGAAGAGTTGAAGAGACAAGTGGCTGAAGCCGAGAAGATAGCCAAAGACTAAGTCTTCAAGGAGGCCAATGAGAGCTACATGAAGCAGGTCAAGGCCACAAAGGACATCTTCGTCCAATCCAGCTAGAAACTAGTTTGCGAGAAGCTTGGCCATGAGGTTATGACCGAGGTGTTCACTACTCCTCCCCCTCACTTCCGATTGGCCTACATGGTCTTTTAGGTTGAGAATGTCTTCAGTGCCTTGCAAGAGGAAGAGGCAGATGAAGAGGTAGAAATTACATCAGCTAAGCTTGGTGGAGGCGGAGATGCTACTAGAACTGAGCAAGAAAGAGCTGATGTTGGTGATGACTTTGCTAATGATTTGTCCCCTCTTATTTAACTTGTTTATTTTCTTCTTTTTTTTCTTTTGTTTCTGAACGTTGTAACTGGGCTATCTGCCCCAATTTTTGTACTTAATTTTTTCATCAATGAAAATTTTGCAAGCCTTTTTCCATCTGTGATATTTGCGTGATGCATGCTTATTAAACACCTCGGCTATCAACCCAACCTGTCGAGCAAATTCAACTCGGTAATAAATCCATGGTCGAACAACTCATCAACCAAATCTACCGAGCAAAAATCAGCTCAACAATGACCTAAAGTTGAACAAACTAACCCTTTCTGTCAAGCAAAATCAGCTCAGTACTAGCTTAAGATTTGAATAAATCATGCATCTTGCCAAGCTAAAATCTATTTTGGCAAGGAATACAACTGTTAGACAAACCACCATCTTTCCATCTTGCTGAGCTAAAATCTGTTTCGACAAGGAATACAACGGTTGGGCAAATCACCAACTTTTCGTCTTGCCGAGCTAAAATCTGCTTCGGCAAGGAACACAAGAGTTGACCAAATCACCAACTTTTCATCTTGTCGAGCTAAAATCTACTTCAACAAGGAATACAACTGTTGGGCAAATCACTAACTTTCTATTTTGCCATGCTAAAATTCGCTTCTGTAAGGAACAGAACAATTGGGCAAATCACCAACTTTCTATCGTGCCGAGCTAAAATCCGCCTCAACAAGGAATACAATAGTTGGGTAAATCACCAACTTCTTATCTTGCTGAGCTAAAATCAGGTTGGCAAGGGGGTTTGAGTTGAACCAAACATCAACTCATTTTGCTGAGCAAAACCAGCTTGGCATAGTACTTTGATTTGAACAAGTCATCAACTTGTCTTGCCGAGCAAAACCAGCTCAGTAGCCCATTGCTCTTTGTCCTTGGCAACACGTCAGAAAGGAATGAAAATAAAACTACAATTTCCATGTGAAATAAACCATTGTATCCATTACATTAACAAATTTACAACAAAGTTTGGAAAATTACATCATGAAATGAGGAGGTTACATTGAGAGCGAGACTATAAGAAGAATGACTTCAAATTTGTTACATTCCATGGCCTGGGTATGGCTTGGCCATCTAGACATTCTAGGTGATATGTCCATTTGCCTGCCAAATCGGTTATCTTGTAAGGTCATTCTAGGTGTATTCATTACATTAACAAATTTACAACAAAGGTTGGAAAGGTTAATGCATCCATTACATTAACTAGGTGTATCCTTCGTAGTTTGCTCCTAATTTTCCTTCACTTGGTATCAAGGTGTTGTCTATTACTTTGAGTAAGGCCTAATCCCCGATTTTGAACTGTCTGGGATAGACTATTTTGTTGTATTTCCTGGACAACTCTTGTTGGTGTATTGCGATATGGATTAGCGCATTTTTTCTTCGTTCTTCCATGAGGTCCAACTCCAGGGCGATGGCTTCTGCATTCAAATCTGGTTCAAAGTTTTCACTCAAGATAGTAGGTATGCCGATTTCTAGCGGGATAACCGCTTCCATGCCATATACCAAGGAGAAATGCATCTCCCCCGTTGAACGTCTTGGTGTTGTCTGGTAACCCCATAGGACATTAGGAAGTTCCTTGGTACACTTGTCTTTCGCTTTCTCCTGCCTCTTTTTCAATCTATCCAGAATGGTCTTGTTTAACACTTTCGTTTGGCCATTCGACTGAGGGTAAGCCATTATTGAATTGTAAAATTCTATCTCTAACTCTTCATAGAATCCTCTAAACATTTTTTCATCAAATTGGGTGTCGTTGTCGAAGATTAGAGCCTTGGGGACTCCGAACCGCGTTGTCACATTTTGCTAGACAAATTTCTTCACATCTTTCTCTTTAATGGTCGCCAGAGGCTCAACTTTCACCTATTTGGTGAAGTAATCTGTCGCTGTAATGAAGAATTTGCGGTTGCTAGGTGCGGTTGGGAGTAGTCCCACTATGTCTAGCCCCCACATTGCGAATAGCTAAGGACTTTTAAGAGAGAGTAGTACTCTGGCCGGTTGATGAATCTGGTGTGCAAAATTTTGCCATTTTTCACATTTTCTCACGTATTTTTGTACGTTGGCTAGCATGCAAGGCCACCAATACCCTTGTGAAATAGCGTGGTAAGCTAGAGATCTACCGCTGATGTCGCTTCTACACATACCTTCATGAGATTTTGAAAAGAAAGGCTTTGACTTTGCTCGGATGGACGCACTTCAAGTAAGGTCATGTGAATAACTTTTTGTACAAGATGCCAAAAAGAGATAGCCCAAATCGCTCAGATTTAACTTGGATTTTGTTTGCTTCTTACTTATCGGTCGGCAAGACCTTGTCCTTCAGAAAGATTATGATGGGGTCCATCCAAGAGAGTCCTAGCTCGACGCAGAGGATCTCTACCACTTTTAGTTCTTCAATGCTGGGTCTTGAGAGGAATTCAATTAGTAGAGGGCCAGGTCTTGATTTGTCGGCCATAGAAGCTAAATTGGCTAACTCATCTGCCCGGCCATTCTCTTCGCAACCAATTTGTTCGACTCTAATTGCTTGAAATTTCTTAAGCTCTTCCCTTATGAGGGTTCGATATTTGGCCATTCTACTATCCGTGGCTTCATATTCTCCAGACACTTGGTTAATAATGAGTTGGGAGTCGTTATAAACCATTAACTCTGATACTTTTAATTGGAGTGCACTTTTTAGTCCGGCAAACAATGCCTCATACTCAGCCTCATTTAATGCTGGGAACCGGAGTGTAATCGAATGTTCTACGGTCAAACTATCCGGTGAGATCAAAACTATGCCCAATCTAGCACCATGCCTGTTTGAAGCATCATCAGCGAAAAGTTTCCATATTTCCCTGATGAACAACTTCCAACATTCTGAGGGTTCTCACAATTTTTATAGAACCTTGCATTCGTTGTCTTTGTTGTTTGGTTTGGCTGTATCTTTGTGTGGCGGTTTAGCTATTTCCACTTCGAGCGCGCCATTGATGGTTGTAAGTTATATGACCTCATCCCCCCAACGATGTGTCGCTGACAGATTGTTCTGTTATTCCCAAACTCAACAACACATTGTTAGGTCCTGTTTGTTCTTTAGTTGGTGGGTTGATGGTCTAGTGCACAATTTTCGCTACGCCTTCCCCACTTTGTTTGGCAGGTAAGTTTGTATCAACTAGAAGGAGTATAGGCCTTGCAATTTTCGCAATGCCGTTTTCG
Organism: Camellia sinensis; assembly: GCF_055761805.1. Lineage (NCBI taxonomy): Eukaryota > Viridiplantae > Streptophyta > Magnoliopsida > Ericales > Theaceae > Camellia > Camellia sinensis. Next base: position 86,905,909 of record NC_138973.1, read on the forward strand.
CTTAGCTTGGTTGACTCAGTGGGACGTGTTAATGGGATAGTAGGCTTTGCAATTTTCGCGAAGCCCACTACCCTTTGTCCAATTGCGTTTGAAAGATTTACCAGGAAAACTAGATGAGTCCCTGGTGAGAACTTTGCAACAAAATCAGCCAATGCTTGGGCTTTAGTGTGGTTCTAGATTGAAACTTGATGTCAAACCGTCCCAATTCGACTGTCCACTTCAAGATCTGACCCGAGAAGTCTGCTCTCTCAAATAAGGCCTTTAGTGGGAACTTGTTCAACACTATGATCGTGTGAGCGTGAAAATAGTATGCCAACTTCCTAGAGGCCATCATTAGTGCTAAGGCAAGCTTTTCCAATGGCAAGTATCTCGATTCTACTGGAAGCAATGTTGTGCTCACATAGAAGATCGAAAGGTGTTGTATGCTTTCTGCCCTAACAAGCACCGCACTAATGACGTGCTGGGAGACGGCCAAATAAAGGAAAAGTTCTTCACCCAATATTGGCGTCACGAGAAGTGGGGCGGATGACAAGTATATCTTCAAGTCTGCCAACGCTTGGTTGCATTCCTCATCCCACGAGAACTTCGATTTCAAAGCCTGGAAGAAGGGACAGCAACTATCTGATGACCGGCTTATAAATCTATTAATTGCAGCTGCCATCCAGGCAAGATATTACACATCATTTCTTGAATTTGGCTGCTTCAACTCCTGTATAGCCTTGATTTGGGAGAGATCCACCTCTATTCCTCAATTTGTCACCAAGAACCTAAAAACTTTTCTAATCTGATGCTAAAGGCGTATTTAGACACATTGAGGCACAACTTATGCCGCTTAAGGACCGCGAACATCTCCACTAGGTCGATCAGGTGATCGGTCTCATTCCTACTTTTGATTACCATGTCGTTAATGTATGCCTCCATAGTCCAGCCAAGAAGAGGGGCGAACATCTTAGTAATCATTCTTTAGAAGGTGACCTCAGCATTCTTCAGTCAGAAGAGCATGACTTTATAGTAGTACAACCCCCTTGGAGTTGTGAAATAAGTAATTTCCTGATCAGGCTTGTACATGGCGATCTGGTGATAGCAGCGGTAGGCATCTAGGAAACCGAGTCTATTGTGCCCGGCTGTAAGATCCACCAGTTGGTCGATTTAGGGCAATAAGAAGTTATCCTTAGGGCAAGCTCTGTCAACCGTCTTGTAGTCAACGTAGACCCGCCACTTTCCATTCTTTTTTAGCACAACTACCGTGTTTAAAATCCATCGAGGGTAGTGTACCTTTTCGATTGCCCCTGCCTCCAACAAATTCTTGATTTCGTATGCCACCACTTCGGCATGATGAAGTGCCGATCGCCGCATTCTTTGTATGACTGGTTAGGCGTCTGGGAAGACATTGAATTGGTGGCAAATGAAGTTTGGATCGACGCCAGGCAAGTTGTAAGGCATCTATGCAAACACTTCAATGTTCGCCACCAAGAAGTTCACAATCTCCAATTGCTCTTGGGCGGACAAAAATGACCCCAGCAAAAAGAACTTGGTCGGATCGTTTTCGTCGATTCTTACTTCTACCAAGTCTTTAACGGTCTTATCTTCCGCCTTTTTGTCAACATTGTCTGGGACCCTCTGATCTTCTGATCCTTCGATCATTTGCACGAAGCCTTTGGCTGCTCGGCTTCTATTTATGGCCACAAAACATTATTTAGCCATGACTTGAACACCCTCATACTTCCTCTATCATCCTGGTGGTAGAGGGGAACCTCATTACTTGGTGGTAAGTTGACGCCACCACTTGCATGGCATGAAGTCATCCTCTACCTAGGATCAGGTTGTAAGTTGAGGGTACCTTCAACACCCAAAACTCCACTTTCTTGACAATGGAACCCACTCTAGCTGGTAAGATAATCTTCCTGACTGATCATTCTAGTTGTGAGTTAAAGCCAACCAGCGACGAGGTTGCCAGGCTAAGACTTTGTCCTCCGGCTTAAGTTGCTTGAAAGTGTCATAATGCATTATTTCAACCGAGCTACCTTGGTTTATTAAAATGCGTTTGATGTCGAAGTCTTTGACGCGCAGCGTGATGACTAGCGCGTCATTGTGTGGGATTTGGATTCACTCCAAATCTTTACTGGAAAAAGTGATGACATATGTGACTTCGGCCTTGCCCCTCTTCATGGTAGGTTGGACGAACAGAATTTCCTTAATGTGTTCAACCTTCTTGATCATCCCTCTAGGCTCGCATACTCGTGCTGGTTCGATGATTCCATGGATCACATTGATCACACCTTGCAAAAGGTCATAATAAGTGAGTCTCTAAGTCTATGCCCAACTGGAAGACCGTGCTTGTATTGGGTGATTGCTAGGTTTGCCGAGCAATCAAGAATTTCGTTGAATGTTTCCCAATACTAGGCGATATACGCCTTCAACGAGTCGCCTGGTTCCATCTTGATTCCCAAAAAATGGTCAACCTCCTTGGGTATTTTGGTGTTTGTCTTGAATCGGGTGACAAACGCCTCTACCAATTGTTGTCATCTCTCGATACTCTCCTCTGACAACCTCTAGAACCACTTTAGGCCCAATTTGTCTAAACTTGTTAGGAAAATGAGGCACATTAATGCATTGTTATGTCTATGGCCAGCCATCACCAGTCGAAAGTGGCTCGTGCATATATGAGTCGATTTTTCCATCGTAGAGCATGAATTTTGGCTGGTGGAAATCGATAGGAAGCGGTGCATTTTCTATCTCAAGGGAAAAATGGGTGGCACTCAGCCTTGCCAAGTCTCTATCTTGTGGTATGTGCGGAGTAAGGTGCAGGGTGACATCATGACCTCTTCGCTAGCACGACCACTGTGGGCCAACCGCTGCAATACTGGCACCTTCTATGCCTCCCTCCAACGCGCTCACTCCTCAAATATTTCCTTTAAATCTCCCGATTGATCGAAATGGGAGTATCTCGACATCGTCGATGGACGCGAAGGCCTGTAGCTACTGTCTCGAGTGAGAGACACCTCCACTGGCACAACAGAGTCATTAGCTCTGAACCTTTTGGTGATGGAAAGTAAGGGCATCGACCGCCTACTGCGACTGTCTAAATGGTAGGACTGGACGCGCTCACTATGGTTTCCCACTCCAGCAATGCCCTTTCCCTTCAGCTGGCACTTCATAGCCTCCATCTTTGTTGTCATCCTTCTGATGATGACGTTTTGGTCTCTCAGCTTGTTTTGCAGGTGCTAAGAGTGTGATTCTCGCGTCGACGGTGTTCTTCTAGGCTCAATGAGCACCCAAAACTCCATGCGCGTTTGTCTCGTACGTCTTTGGAGGGTCCTCACATGGAGATCTCCAAACCAGTCATTATTGGAATTATGGACAAGTCGTCTCGCTGCCAGACTGACTCTGCCGTAATGCCATTGATAACAAACTTCAGAACGTCATCGTTCGCCTTGGAAAGTGATCAAACAAGCATGGAGGTCAAGGTTTTATCTGTTCATAGTTCCCACAGACGACGCCAATTGTACGGGGAACAAATATTCTACGCTTTCGTATTCCTTACGTCCAAGGTTCGCATTACTCTAATTAACATTGTTGAATCTGAAAACACAACAAAGGTGAGCTACCCGGTGGGTGTGCTACCCGACGGGTGTGCTACTGGAAAACCCCTCCAACGGTCAAGTTAACACCCTTAGAGAGTAGAGGACAAAAGAGAAGATAGCTCAGTGTAAGGAAGATCGCAGACCTGTTGCATGGAGGCGCTGCAGGGTTTATAGAGTTTGTGTACGCATTACCCTGTTCGTCCTCTCCAGGACACGTGGATGTACTATTCTTTCCTTGTATTACACGTGTGTGTGCGACTATACTGCCAAACAGCATCAACAAAGTAGCCAAACAATATTGACGTGCATAGACAGTGGGTTTCTCTATTTGCTCTTCAATTGGGCCACATGGCAACTCTTGACGAGCTATCTGCAATCTGACATACAGATGTTCACAAGAGCAACTTCTACCAACTGGCCTAGCTCCGACATATCTAGACGGTCATCTACAGCTTGGTCAGGTCAGTTGAACTTGTTTAAGCCAGCCTTGCCCGGTACTGAGCCAAAGTCAACATAGTTTGCCTACTCGCAACTGAGTCGTTGATCTCGATTATTTCTCTGCTTGGCAGAGATCGAAAGCTGCCCCTCAGTCCGGTTGAGAGCAACACTACCATTCTATTGACCTCAGCATTGAACCAAGCTAACTGAGTACCTCAGTCCAATGTTGGGCGTCTCTTCGAATCGGCCGTAAGGCCCATGACAGCAGTTCTAATCCTGACTTAGCTCGGCCCATTTGTGCGGCACAAATCTCCCATCCAATTGCCCCTTAATCTAGTATACTTTAGCTTGAACCGGATTACCATAACTGGCCAAGCTTGATTCCATGCTTGGTTCACTAATATGGTTGCCACGAATAATCTGTACAATATGATTAATGGCCCATAGTTCGGCTACCATACTAGTTGCTGTCCGAAACCCAAGATCCAGTGACCAGCGATGCTAGCTCGACCAAGTTGGCCAAGAGCATATCCATCAATATTGAGTTTGAGAAAAGTAGGTGTAGGAAATTGTCATTTAATCCAAAGAGTATGCTTGGGTTTTAGGTGTTTGTGAGAATAGGCCAGAAAGTAAAATTCCATGGATTGATGAATAGTGGATTGCAGTTGTTTGCTGACAAAGAAATTAGTTGGGTTGAAATAGCTATGGTTGTTGGCCAACCAAATGTTCCAAATAATATATGTAAAAAGTAAAGCCCATGGTAAATGGGTGTGATGTTGAAGATGGCTAGCCTCTTCAAGAGTGCTAGGTATGGTCTCTTCAAGAGCACATCTTCAGTAGCGCAGATCTAGCATCTTCAAGAGCACTAGGAATTTTTGTGGGTCCAGCCTCTTTAAAAGCGCTACCTATGGTCTCTTCTAGAGCACCAATTGTCTTCCTCTTTTGAGGAACTTTGTATTTTGCACCAATAGGTCTATCATGCTTCTGGCATGACTTAGACACATTTGCAGCTATACTAACAATTGTCTTTTAGGAACATCAATTCTTGCTAGAGCATTAGCAGTTGAAATATAAGATTTTATTACCTTTTTTCAGTATCGGTGAAGGCATCTAGTAACCCAAAGACCATTTTACATCTATGGCAGGGAGGAATAGGTTGGGCAGTGTGAGAAGAAGAAACTAGAAGTCGATTATGAGTGCAACGCCATAGAAAAAAGTTGAGTTTAGGAGGACATTTATTCTTCCATAACCAATTCTAGAAAAGAAGAGAATCGATGGAGAGGAAATGATTATAAGCTGATTTAAAGGTATAATGGCCAGAGTGTGAAGGCTATAGGGGAGTATCTTTTGCAAGATATGTGGAGATGGAAATATGGTTTCCACGAATAATCTGTATGATGTGATTGGTATTGAATGGATGAAAGGTTCAAGTTGTCATTTACCAATAGAAGAGATAACATCAGATAGATGAAGTGTTTCCCATGGTTCAGGCAAATGTGCAATAACAAACTGGCAAAGAGTGCCAAAGGAGAGCCATTTATCATACCAAAAAGATTTGGCAAAGTTTCGGTGAAGTTGCCATTGAATTGTTGTAAGAACGGTATTCCTAGCCTTGATAATATTTTTCCATTAACAACTATGGTAAGGATGAGCTATTGCATGTTGAAAGGTAGTGGAAGGGAAATATTTAGATTTTAGGATTTAGGTCCAAAGAGTGCAAGGGTTAGAGCAGAGTCTCCAAGCTAGGTGTAAGAAATGGGCTTAATTATGTTTGCAAGATGCACGAATACCAATTCCACTCATGTTTTTTGGCAAAGTGATAGTTACCCAAGAGATAGTGTGTCATTTTTTGTGTGTGGGAATAGGGGTGTACATAGTGTAGTTCAGTTCAGGTGGTTTGAAAGTAAAATTATAAATTGAATAGCGGATTAGCTGATTGGTGGATTGGCAAATTACGATTTGAGTGGTTTTGAGCAAATTAACGGATTGAAGAATATTCTAATCAATTATCAAGTTTTTGCATAATATTTTTTATATATATAACACAAACTAATTTTACACAATATTTTTCATATATATAACTATTAATTTGTAATAAATTTTACATTTTAAATCTCTTTTACATTCATTTTTACTTTGACATTTCATTATAGGTTAAAAAATATATATATGTATTAACTATAGTGGAGTGGTAGAGTTTCGAATAATGATTATAAATTTTAAAATTTAAACCGCGGTTAGTAGATAGAGCAATGCTGATTAATATAGATAGAGCAATGCAGATTGATGTGCATCGGTGCGATTTTAACGAATTTGATAGTATTTTGCATAATCCTATATGGGAGTGTTGTTCCAAAGAAAAGAACCAATTTTGCAATCGATGGTGGTGCAAACCGGCATGGGAAGGATATGAGTTTGCATGGCATATGCAGGAATAGAGAGAGCATGTGTGGTTTCCAACCTGAAAAACAATTGTTAATTTTATCTAAAAATTGGTTGAAAATCTGTAGTAGTGTTATGGCCATGGGAAAGAGGAACACCCAAATAGATACCAAGTTTTGAGGTGGATTGGATGCCGATGAGCGAGATGATGGCTTGGCACAAAGTTGTGTTACGGGTTGTTTGGGATGATCTAAATAAGTGTACTTTTTGACTTTTTATGAAATACGGATTGGATTTGAAGTAATGTGTTAGAAATGTGATGTGAGTTAAATAAGATGATATGAGTTAAATAGGATAATGACTTTTTGACTTTTTAACTTTTTTTAAAACTTGTCAAACCAATCTTCAGTGTTAGGAGGAGAAAAATAATTTGAATTTGGTAGTTGAGAGATGAGTACAGTTGTTGACAGGAGGAGGATAAGGTAATTGGGAGATGAGTACAATTTTTGACCGTGGCACGGCAAAAAAGGAGAATATCATCGGTAAAAAAAAGAAGCGATATGCCTAGGCCTCCTTTAGCAATCCGAATAGGGTGAATAAGAAGAGAGTCAGAAGCAGTTAAGAGGTCACAAGAGAGTTGATGGAGACAAAGAACAAAGAGACAAGGGAAAAGAGGGACCCCGTTGTGTAACTGCTTGAGTGGGGGATAGAAAGTAGAATTGCTTATCATAAAGAGGATGTACGACCGCAAACACTATAGTGTACCTTTTTCAAAGAATGCATCATATATATTTTAATTATATATATATAATTTTAATTTTTTGAATCAGAATTATAAAAAAATATCATAATTAAATACAATATGAGATATAATTAAAATAATGTCATAATCATAATTAAAAAAATAACATAAATAAAAATATATATAATATATATATATTTTTTAAAGATATATATTAAAATTTCCTTATACATAAACATCACTATCTTTTTTATAAATAAATTTCTTAACTTTGATGTGTGTTTTCAATCATATAACCCAAATAAGACACCTTGGACGGTAAAGGACAAAAAAGACAACATCAAGAAAAATTACAAAATTTTGATCCAAAAAAAAAAAAAGTACAAAACTTTATGATTTATGAAACAATTTATACAATTCAAATGATTAACTCAACCTAACACTTCTATTTTTTTCGCTTAATTTCTTTTTTGTAATAGTATTAGTTAGATAAACAGTACATCAATTTTTTGGAGAGGTTATTTAATGGTCTTTGAACAATACTTCACGTTATTTATCACTTAATATTTATGAAAAACTTAATAAAAAAAGTATTGAGAATAACAATAATTTAACCAATAAATATTAAGTGAATTTATTTCAGAACTACTAAATAATTTTTTTAGCTTTCACAGATAGAATATGCTATGGATCCTAAATAAATTATCTAATTTTTTGCCAAACCTCTCACATGAGATTGGACATGGAACCCACACAAATTACATGTGTATAGGTCTCACATCCATGTGTGAGATTTAGTAAAAAATTTAATAATTTATTTGAAATCTCTGACATAACTCTTCACGGATATATCAACAAATATGTATATGGATCCCACAGACGTGTTTCTTGTGAGCGTTTGTATTTTGTTTATGTGGATGTATTTGACTATAAATTTGTTTTTTATGTTTTGTCTTCATTTATTGTTTCTAAAACTGATTTGAAGAAAATTTTTGAAAAACTAAAATAAAACCAAACAAGCATAGCATAACAAATGATCGTCATCAAGAAATAGTAAGTGTATTTACTAATACTATGGTTCTATTAAATATAGTAAGAAATATGCACACTGTCTATCTTCTATCACGGTTTAAAGATAAAAATTTTAAAATAAAATTATTTTTTAAATATAAAATTTTTTGTTACTAAAAATATCATTATTATATTTTTATCAATGAAATTAAATATTTAGTAAAGAAGTATTATTTTTTGAACAAAAACTTGTCTCACCAAATTACTTTATCTCATTTTTATTAACGATATTTTTAAAATTTTATCATCACAATTTTTTTTTTTTTTTATATAACAAAAATATTGCACATACATTCGAGAGCGAGAATGAGAATGAGAAAGAGAATCTAAATTTGAAATAGTCGTGTTTGTGATGGTACGTTTCTTTGTCTTTTATTTCCTTGAACCCACAGTTGCAAACAAAACTCTTCCTATACTACTTTGCAGCCACGGCTTTAGATTCTCTCTCTCTCTCTCTCTCTAGCATTACCCTTATTAAATAGAATAATGCTTGGACCCCTTTTGAGGGTCACTCCCTCACCCCCTTTGTCATGTGGCAGGTGATGATTGGAGGAGTAGAAAAAAAAAGAAAAAGAAAAAGAAAATGTAACCAATGAGAGAGAGAGGGGGTCAAAGGGGGTGGGAGGAAAAGGGGGATGAATCATTGTTGTATTAAATAACACAAATGAATAAAAATTAGAATTTCCTCATTATCCTATTTATACCCTTAATTTTCTTCTTAAATTCTTTTTTTTTTTTTTCTTCCTCACAAAACCAATACAGTAGTCCATGTATCAATTTATCTTTCAACTATATTAATTTTATCTTTTAATTTTTCATATGGTATTAATTTAGTTCAATTCATTATGTCTTTTACAATCGTAATTTTAAAATTGGAAAGGGAGTTTTCTCCAATTCACAAAATAGACAAAAGGGTCCAGTTGGGAAGGCACATCACAATTCTCATTCTAATCATCTAAGACCATCTCCAACGGTTCATCAAACTTGGTATCAAATTCAAAATTTGATGAAAAAGTCATTTTTTTGAGTTCCAACGTTTTCACCAAATCGATATCAAATCCAGAATTCAGCAAATCTTTTACCAAAATGAGAACAGGCGAAGCATTTTACCAAATCACTGTTCCTAACCGTTGGGAGAGACCAACCGGTCAACCAGCAGGTTGCCCGGCCGGTTGACCAACCGGTCGACCGCCTAAAGGTTCAAACGGTTCGAAGAAAAGGTTCAAACAGTAAAAAAAAAAAAAAAAAAAATTTTGTCTAACCGGTCGACCAGCCGGTCGACCACTAAAAGGTTCAAAAAGTTCAAAAAAAAAATAAAAAATAAATAAATTTTTTTTTTTCGCTTAACCGGTCGACCAACCGGTTGACCCCGACACAAATTTGATGAAAGTGTACCGTTGGAGCGAGTGGTATCAAATTGGTAAAATGGGTCATTTTTTACTCAAATTTGGTGAAAAATCTGATTCACCGTTGGAGATGCTCTAACTTCTCATGTTGTTAGCTAATATTATCTGTTAAAAAATCTATTTTGAAAATAAATATAATATGTACCCAAAAAAAAAAATATATAATAAAGTTATATGATTACAAATATCGGATTAATTTATTTTTCTGATTGATCTACACACAAAAAATTACAAAATAAATGATTTAAATCATCAAAGTGATACCATGGAAATAATCCAATCCTTTAAGATAAACTCAATTTTCCATATGAATAAATAAATAAATGAACAGAATTCTCTTGACTTCTCTCTACATATACCCTTAACCTCATACAAAAACCAAAATATTGTGGGTGATGTTCCAAACTCTTTCGCACCTCCCTCAGCACCTCCCCCACACAAGCCCAACATGCCCGTTCTCTACTATGGCCTAGCGGTAGTTGGCACCGCCGCCGTTGTCCTCGCCATCTACAACCTCATCATCATAAAGTGGTGCGCCGAACACCACCACCAACGCCGCCGCCGCCCCGAGGGATTGGTCAGAACCTTAGAACCCATATCGAGCCGGAGTTTCGACAACCCTAATATACACTTGGTGGGAAGTTTTAAATACAAGAAAGAGCAAGGAGGGGCTCAAGATCAAGGGTACGAGTATGAGTGCCCTGTTTGTTTGTCTGTTTTTGAAGAGGGTGAAGAGGTGAGGCAGTTGCCTAGGTGCAACCACTCTTTTCATGCTGCTTGTATTGATATGTGGCTTTTTTCTCACTTTGATTGCCCAGTTTGTCGGGCTCCGGTGGAGCTGCCGGTTTTGAGGCGGCACGCGGTGGCGGATCGGCCGGACAATTCAAGAGAAGGGCTGCTGGATACAACAGCCATCCCTGTTTGAATGTCTTCTTGTTCTTCCTCTGATACTTTTTGTTTTTTTGTCTATATAAAATGATGTTTTTGTCCTTGGTGGCTGGTGGTTGGTGTGTGAGGACCAAATGACTCAATTTGGCTATTAAATTTTTAATTGGCAAAAATTATTCTTTTAGAGTTCTTGTTATGAAATGAAAAAATTTACTGTATTTTGAAATGATTTTTTAGTTGAATAGATAATTGTAAGTGAAAAAAATGATTAATTGATATTTTTAATGTGGTATTTTAATTTTTTTAAACTTTTTGATATTTTGGCTAACCAAATAGGATTTAAGAAACATCGTCATGAGTTTTAACTCTATCGCGTCGACTAATCCCGAGAGATCAATCTCACTGCCTATTTACAAGATCAGAGCAAACACCTTATATGGACTAGACCCAAGGAACTTGTTTCAGCGAATATTAAACCTAGGGATGGCAATAGATATGGCATGGGTTGAAGCCCCCCACCCCACCCTCCCGCACCCCAATATTTGCTGCTTATCCCCGCCCCGACCCGACTCTTGTAAAACTCTCCCCCACAATCCAAACTCACAAATGTAACCCCCACCCTCGTCCTACCCAATTCACAATACAATCAGAAATTTAATAATAATATTAAAACTTAATAATTAAAGCTAGAAAATTACATTTATAATTAAAATAATATATTATATATTGTACATATATTAAAATTATATTATATGTAACATAATAGAAACCCAATAATATATTGTATAGATATTATATATATTTTATAAAAATTCAACAATATATTATACATATTATTTATTTGTTACTACATTTACGGGTCGGATAGGATTCGAGTAAAAAATATTCTTCCCCACCCCCAACTCAAATCAGAATTTTTTTTATAGGTTTCTCCAAATCCAACCATACCCTATTCAACCACGCCTGAACCCATCTCATAATCCCATTAGGATCGAGGAAAGTCAGGGACCTGACAGATCAATATATTTTGCCATCCCTACCTAAGACCTACAGGGTCTACACCCTCAGGCCCAAATTGTGCCCACTAGACCCAACTATTTTTATATCTTTACTTCCTAAAATTTGTTACTCTTGACTTCATAAAATGACAATTATATTTTGAATTGGTAAATGCAATTCATTTAGAATTTTTATAGAATTATTTATCAAAATAATGTGTTAATGGCATTTTTTATAGGGTTGATTATTCTTTACCCCTCAATTATCATTGAATCTCTCACTTTACCTTGTAATTTTAAAATTGAATATATAAACTACTTGTGTGGGTGAAAATCTGACCACACTGTCCGTTTAGTGATCAGCTGGAGAGCACAAGCAGAATAGATGGCTTAAGCAACCTGAAATAGAAAGAAAAAACTCCGGCGGTGGTTCTTCCACCCGGGGGCACTCCGACGATCAAGTCAGTATATCTCTCAAAGATAATCAAGTACTAAACTGAATACTCAAAGTATAAATTACATACCTTAGACCCACGGGGGTGCCTCTCTTTTATAATATACTCAATCCAAGTCCCACTAGAAGTATGACTTCTATGAACTCTAATTTACTGTTTACTCTGGACTCTTTTAAGTGATAAAGATAAACTCCCAAAGAGCTCTATCCTTATCTTGATTAAGTCCCCTCTTTGCCTTAGGACTCTTGCCCCTTATCTCGGATTCCGATATCTTCGGAGATGACCTCGGCTTCTCCGAGATTACCTCGGCTTAACTACCAGGGCACGTGGCACCTCGGCTGACACGTCGGTGTCACCATGCCACGTGTTGGTATTCAGAAAATATATCCCCACAACTGCCCCCTAGGTTCTATTACCTCGGCATTCTGAGGTGATGGAACCTATTCCGAAATTTTGTTACTTCTTTTCTGAGTAATGGTTCAAAAACTGATTAGCCAAGATTATCTATTTTCAGCCGACGTGTTCTCTTCGGAGAACAAGGCTTCGGTCGTACTCTCCCACGCGCATGAGCTGTCATGCATATCTAACTGTTTCTTTTACGTGTTTCGTCTTCATTGGAGCGTGTCAGTGACGCGCCTGAAGCTGTCTGTTCGTTCGTCTGCGTCGTCTGACGCGTGCGTTACCCTAGGCGTAATGATTGCCCTAATTTTGCCGCCGTTTCACATTTTTGACAAAACTTTTCTCTTGCCTCTATCTTTTCTTCACTTTTTCATTCCGTCTTCTTGCTCTTTCTCTCTCTGAAAGCTCATTCTTCTTTGAATCTGCCATCGCTTCAGTCTCTCTTCTGGAACTGCGCTTAATCCCTCTCCCTTGCAAAGCCTTCTTTTGCTGTTGCAACCAATTTCTGGGTTCGGCGAGCATTGCCTTGGCTTCATTTGTCCTGGTAAGACCCTTTTCCTTTACTTCTTCCATTCTCTTTATGTGCTTTTGTCTGTCTGTTGCCATTACTGATCTTGTTCGAGGTCTTGGATTTATTCGTATCTTGAATTTGTGGCTATACCTTGGACTTCTATGCTTTTTCATCATTCTCTTTACCGCTGTTTTTGATTTGTTTCTATATCTCTATTGTTTCTGAGAACTATACCTCTATTTTTGAATCTGAAACTTCGTTTTTGTTTTCTCTTTTTTTGTGTCTGCCCCAGATCTGTGCCCTCGATTTTTATCTTCATACTTCATAGATTTGGGATTTGTCTGTAGAACCCTTAATCTTTAGGGAAACCTGAAAAACGCCCATTTTTTGAAACATATTCCTCTTAGTTTAAGCCGACATAATGGGTATGTGGAGGCATAGGGTAAATACCCCAACAAAACTTGAATACTTTAGGCAAGAATTCTCTATCCCAGCCGACGTTCACCTTAAGCTGGCTGGGGATAATGATACCATCGTGCCCACAGACCACACAATGCCTTTCCCAATAGTTGCTTTTACCGAATGTGGACTTCGGCTTCCTCTTGATCCCCTTTTTCGTCAAGTTCTCCATTTCTATAAGCTGAACCCCATGCAACTTACTATCAATTCCTATAGGGTAATTAACGGTATTATTACCTTAGCTAGGCAAGAAAACCTTAGAATCACCCTAGCTGACCTTCAATATTGTTATACTATGTGCCCTCTTGATCTGAAGGATAGGGGTTTTGTCTATTACCTTAAGCCGAGATCCACTCAGTACAAAATTATAGCCGACCTCCCAGACTCCAACAAGGGGGCTGGAGATGATTTTCTCATTGCTTCTGGAAATTGGAAATTTGGCCCAGATGAAGATGTCCACCTCTACCCTCTTCCTCGAACAATTACAGAGGGCAAGAGTAAGAGCCCTGAGTCAACACTTAGTTGTTTCTACTTAAGACTTTCATACTTTTTGTTTCTGACGTCTGTTTCTTTGCAGATCTCCATCAGCCACCGAAAAATTTTCGTCAATCCTTCTTCCCAGGAACAGATCTGAAAACACTTCTTGGCCTTCCAATCCATAAACGAAAAGCCCCAGTATTACTAAACTTCATCCCTACATACAAATCCACCTTACCCGACGTCCCAAGGAAAAGGAAGAAGAGTCTTTCTCCACCCACAGCCACAACCCTAACTGCTTCTACATCCCGAACAGATCAAGAGTCCACATCTGACCCAGCCGATCTTCCATCAACTTCGGCCCCCTACTTAATACCAATTCCTGAACGTAAACGTCGAAGAAGGCTTGTAAAGACTGCCGAGATGGTTCGTCCAAGGCCCGTCGTTCAAGACCTTCTCGCCGATCTTCCAACTGACACCGAAGCCGGACCAACGCAATCAATGCTCCCACCCAAACCAAAGAGAGCTAAAAAGGCTCAGCCTAAGGCCAAGGCTACAGATGCCGAGGCTGAGGATGCTTTGCCGATTTCGAAACTAGCGGAAAGCAAAAAATCAGCCTCTACTTCAACAAAGAGGTCTGCTGAGGGCCAACCCTCAGGGTCTACACAATCAAAGAGGCCAAGGTCATCGTCTGCGACGACCTCGGCTTCGAAGAAGCCCGACGTCCCATGGGCCCCTGATCTATCCCTGGAGGATAGGCCCATTATGGCTAGTGAAAGTGCTGATGACATTAATGTTGCTGTCGCTCTTAGCACTGCTCTTCTTCTACCAAATGATTTGGAACGAAATGGCAAGCTTAGTGAGTATGAAAATTACGCTCTTATGCTCCAACACTCCGCTCAAGTAAGTATTTCTGTTTGTATTTGTGTTTTTTCCTTCTGTTTCTTTCTGAGAAAATTTTCTGATACTTCTGTTTTCATTCAGGCTATCCAACACGCCCATTCATTTTCAATGCAATCCTTCGAAAATCGTCAAAGATTGGTTGATATGAAGAGGGAAGCATCTTCAATGAAGAGAGAGATAAGGGCCCTTGAAGCAAAAATGAAAAAACTGGAGGATCAGGCCGAGGCTGCAACGAAAGTTCAAACTTTAGCTCTTGAGAAGGCCGAGGCTGCTGAAGCCGTTAAAAAAGTAGCTGAAGCCGAGAAAAGAGAGGCTGAGGCTAGGAAGGCCCAAGCGGAGAAAGAACTCCAGCAGGCACTGGCCACAAAAGAGGCCGAGGTCAAAGAGGCCGATGAAAAGGCCTATGCTCAAGGTATGGCCGATGTTGCAGAAGACTACAAGCTTCAAGTCAGGCAGGCATGCAACAGGGGATTTTCCCTTGGTTGGATGTCCTTGATAAAGAAGCTTGATCTTCCTGCTGACTCGCCATTTGCGCAAGGCCGACGCTATTCCCTTACCATTTCCTCCACCTCCTCCTGAAGGTGAATCAGAGTCTGAGGCCGATGCTGTGGATGAAGATGAAGAACAAGATGATGGTGACGCCTTGGTGAGAAAACCCAAGGATGCTGCCGAAGCCAAATCCCCTCCTCCTGCTGAGCAAGTTATGGACTTAACTTTGGATGAGGAGGGTGATGAGGTTGAGGGGGCACCCAAGGAGACTGCCACTGGGGAGCTATCGTCCAATCTTCTCCTGATAGAAAGAAGTGTTGAGGAATCATTGGCAGAGATTGATGCCGAGATACAAGCGGAAAAAGTGGCCGACGAGGTTCCTCCAGAATCGTCCGAGGTCCCAGTCCCTGCAGTGGCTAATATTGAAGAAGCTTGACAAAATTGCCTTTTGTATTTTTTCCTTCTTTTTCTGTACTTTGCACTTTGTACTTTTTTACTTTCTGGATAATGCAAAACTCTTTCCTTTGGCCGACGTGGTTTCTTTAATATGTAATTGCAACAGTTCTTTCTCTGGATGTTTTGATCTTGTGATATTCTGTTGACTGCTTCTGCAAAGTCTTGTACTTAGAAAAGATCTTTTGTATGTTGCTTCCTTTGTGCAATCTTCTCGGGGTTACATACTTCGGGTATAACCATAAAACTTTTACTTCGGCAAGAAACTGTCCTGCAATCTTTTCATAAATTTCAACAAGTATAGAACATATAATTCGGAATGTAAACTTTTGCAAGCTTCTTCTTAAGTTTCAACAAGTTTTAAACGGTTATCTTAGTCTTACCTACTTGTAAATTGCTACAAATTTCAACAAGTAATGAACAATATACTTAGCCTTTATTTTAACCTGTAACTTTCTGTGTACCTCAGCGGGTGATCGTATGTCGGCTTAACATAAACTTGTAAATTGCTGCGAATTTCAACAAGTGTTAAGCATCTTCCCTAGGGTTTAAACAACCCACATATTGCTATGAGAACTTAAGCAATAACCTCGGCCTATCTTCGACTTGTAAATTGCTACAAATTTCAACAAGTGAAGATAAGGAATCAGCTTAATTCCAACTTGTAAATTGCTACAAATTTCAACAAGTGAATTAAGGAATAACATCGGCTTAACTTCAACTTGTAAATTGCTACAAATTTCAACAAGTGAAGATAAGGAATCAGCTTAATTCCAACTTGTAAATTGCTACAAATTTCAACAAGTGAATTAAGGAATAACATCGGCTTAACTTCAACTTGTAAATTGCTACAAATTTCAACAAGTGAAGATAAGAAATCAGCTTAATTCCAACTTGTAAATTGCTACAAATTTCAACAAGTGAATTAAGGAACAACATCGGCTTGACTCTGCCTGAGTTTGATATGTCTTCAATAAACATCCATGCATAACTTTATCAATCATATATGTTGAAAGGATTCTGAAAAGACTTTATTGATGATATCGGCTAAACAATGATGTTTATCTAATGGTAGAAAAATTTCAAATTACAAGTATTCCAAGGTCTGGGCAATGCTTTGCCCTCATTGTCCTCAAGCCGATATGCTCCATTGCCTAATACTGAAGTAACTCTGTAGGGTCCTTCCCAGTTTGGGCCAAGCTTGCCCTCCCTGGGATCCTTCTTGTTCCCGACGACTTTTCTTAGGACTAGGTCGCCAACTTGAAAATCTCTTGGATTAACCTTCTTGTTGTAAGTTCTGGCAAGCTGTTGCTGGTATACTGCGAGCTGAATCGCAGCTTTCTCTCTTCGTTCTTCCAATAAATCCAAGTCTCGGGCTAACAGTATGTCATTGGTGCCATTCTCTACTCCCTGGGTTCTGATCCCTGGGATGCCGATCTCCAATGGGATGACTGCTTCTGTGCCATAGGCCATGGCAAAGGGGGATTCTCCTGTTGATCTTCTCGGCGTAGTCCGATATGCCCAAAGTACGTTGGGCAATTCGTCCACCCACTTTCCTTTTGCTGCCTGGAGCCTCTTCTTTATTCCATCCAGGATTACTTTGTTGGACGCCTCTGCTTGTCCATTGCTTTGAGGAAAACTTGGTGTTGAGAAATAATTCTTGATCTTGAATTTTGCACAAAAGTTTTTGATAAGTTTGCTGTCGAATTGTGTTCCGTTGTCGGCAACTATTGCTCTTGGAATCCCAAATCTGGTGATTATGTTTCTCCAAATAAAATTCTTGACATCCACATCTCGGATTTTGGCGAGAGGTTTTGCCTCTATCCATTTTGTGAAGTAGTCTGTCGCTACCAGCAAGTATTTTCTCTGCCCAGTTGCCTGGGGAAGTTGTCCAACCAGATCCATGCCCCATTGGGCAAACGGCCAAGGGCTGGATACTGGGTTTAGGTCGGCAGCTGGCTGATGTATCAAAGGTGCAAACTTTTGACATTGTTCACACTTTTTTACATAGGCTTCGGCATCCTTTTGCATGTAGGGCCACCAATACCCTTGGGTAATGGCCCTATGGGCTAACGATCTGCCCCCAGCATGGCTTCCACAAATTCCTTCATGAATCTCGTAAAGAAAATCTTCAACCTGCAAAGGGTGTACGCACCTTAAAAGTGGTCCAGTGAAGGACCTCCTGTAGAGATGGCCTTCCGCTGTTAGACTGAATCTGGCTGATTTCAGCCTAATTTTATGTGCTTCTTTATGGTCTTCTGGCAGCTTCCCTTCTTTTAGGAATGCAATGATTGCATCCATCCAGCTTGGTCCAAGGCCCACGCACATTGCTTCTTGTTCGGTGCTCTGTTTACCTATACTCGGGGCCGACATGTAGTCGATCATAATTGTTCTTGTTTTTCCAGTTTGAATTGAGCTGGCCAGGTTGGCTAACGCGTCGGCGTGGGTGTTGTCATCTCGGCTAACTTGGAGTAATCTGCAGTTCTGGAATAAGGCTGCCAGTCGGATGACTTCCTTTGCATATGCCGACATTCTTTCGTCTCTGGCTGCAAATTCTCCTGTTGACTGGTTAACAATTAGTTGTGAATCACAAAAAACAATTACCTCGTCTGCCTCTGCTGCTGCTGCTAGCTTTAGTCCTGCAATTAATGCTTCATATTCTGCTTCATTATTAGAGGCCTTGAACCCCAGACGGATGGACTGTTCTACAATTTCTCCATCTGGAGATATCAGCAGTACTCCTGCTCCTGCTCCCTGGCGGTTTGAACTTCCATCGACGAATAGTCTGAATGAATCGCCGATGTAGATGCTGCACGGTCTGAGTTTTTCTTTCTCTTGCTTTTTTGTCTTTGACTGGGATTCTTTTTGCTTGTTGGGGTGATGCTCATCTTGGCTCGACGGAGCCCGAGGTGTGATGGCTTCAGGTGTGAGTTCTGCGACGAAGTCGGCCAAAACTTGGCCCTTTATTGCTGTTCTTGGCCTGAATTCCAGGTCAAACTGGCCCAGTGTTACTGCCCATTTTGCTATCCTTCCTGTTAAGTCTCCTTGATGTAATAAGGACTTCAGTGGGTGCTCTGTTAGAACCACGATCTTGTGTGCCTGAAAGTAATGGCTCAATTTCTTTGAGGCCATCACCAAGGCTAGCATTAATTTTTCCAGTGGTAGGTACCTTGTTTCCGCGTTAGCCAGAGTCTTGCTTACATAATAGACAACCTTCTGCTCCCCTTTTTCCTCTCGGATTAGCACTGCACTGACTGCGTGTTCAGAGACTGCTAAGTACAAAAACAATTCCTCCCCTGGGATTGGGTTAGAAAGGACCGGGGTTGTGGTTAAGTACTTTTTTAGGTCGGTTAAGGCAGCTTCACATTCTTCCGTCCATAGGAAGTCTGTGGCTTTTTTCACCAGGTTAAAGAAGGGTCTGCACTTGTCTGAGCTTCTGCTGATGAATCGGTTTAGGGCTGCGGCCCTTCCAGTGAGCACTTGAACTTGCTTTGCCGATGTCGGACTCTGTAGTTCCAGGATGGCCTTGATTTGGTCTGGGCTGGCCTCAATGCCTTTTCTTGTTACCAGATATCCTAGAAATTTACCTGACCCAACTCTGAAGGCACACTTCGAGGCGTTGAGTCGGAGCCGATATCTTTTGAGTATGTCAAAGACCTCTTTTAGGTCGGCAAGATGACCTTCTGATTTCTTGGTCTTTACGACCATGTCATCGATGTAAACTTCTACTGTTTTGCCAATTAGATGTTTAAATATCTTTGTCACTAACCTCTGATAGGTTGCTCCTGCGTTTTTCAGCCCAAAAGGCATTACCATGTAACAGTACAGGCCTTTCGGGGTGATGAACGCGGTCTTTTCCTCATCTGGTGGGTACATAGCAATCTGGTGGTACCCTCTATATGCATCTAAAAAACTCATCCTTTCATGCCCCGAAGTGGCGTCTACCATTTGGTCGATTTTGGGCAGAGGAAAGCTGTCTTTGGGGCAAGCTTTGTTGAGGCTGGTAAAGTCTACACAAACCCTCCACTTGCCATTCTTCTTTTTTACTACTACTGTGTTGGACAGCCATGTTGGGTACTGAACTTCTCGGATGGCTCTGGCTTCAAGGAGTCTGTCTACCTCTTCTTCTACTGCTTCGACGTGCATTAGCATCGGCCTTCTGGCTCGTTGAATCACAGGCTTTGCCGATCTGTCGACATTCAGACTGTGGCAGGTGACCTCGGGGTCAATGCCAGGCATTTCATAAGGTGTCCAGGCGAACACCTCTATGTTTGCCCTTAAAAAATCTTCCAGTTCTTTTTCCTCTTCTCTAGCTAAGCCCGAGCCGAGAAGAAAAAATCGTTCTTCGTCGCCCTCCTGGACGAGGATTTTCTTTAGCGCCTCTTCGCTTTTCTCGGTTGGTTCCTTCCCGACGTCTTCTAGGACTTCCATGTCCTCATCTTCAACTTCTGCTTTCTTTGGCTCCCGTATACTACAGGTGGATTTTATTGCTGCCATGGAGCAAGTTTTGGCTTGTAGTTGATCCCCTCTAACTTCTTCAATCCCATTCTCTGTTGGGAACCGGAGTAGTTGATGCAACGTCGAGGGAACTGCCCCCATTGCATGCAACCACGGCCTTCCCAAGATGATGTTGTATGGTGAGGGTGTGTCAATTACCAGGAATTCCGTCATGATCTTCTTAGTGCCGGCTTGTACTTCTAAGCTTGTTGCACCCAGTGGCCATGTCGGTGTTCCGTTAAAGCCGACCATTGGGCCGCTTGATTGTTCTAGGTCGTCGGGGTGAAGGCCTAGCTCTTTGTAACATCTGACATACATGATGTCACAGGAGCTGCCTTGATCTATTAGGATGCGTTTTACTTGGCATTCCCCAACCTGGAGGGATACTACCAAAGCATCATTATGCGGATGTTGGACCAGTTCTAGGTCGGCTTCAGTAAAGGCTATTATTGGCCCTTGGCATTCTTCTGGCCGATGTCTCTTTTCCCCGACTTGGTAGATATGCTGTAAATGTCTTACCCTCTGGGTTTCTCCTCTGACTTCGTTTTCGTTGACCCTTGAGTGGATCACATTAACCACCCTCGGTTCTCCTGCTTGTGGTAGCTGTGCTGGGGGAGGGGGTGCCGCTGGTGCTTGAGGCAACCTTGCCTGCTCTTCCCTTGTTCTGGCCTCATCGACCAGGTCCCTCAGAAGGCCTTGTCTTACCAGGTCCTCCAAGTGTGCTTTTAAGGCTCTGCAACCTTGAGTTGGATGCCCTTCTTCATTGTGGTAGGCACAACGTCTACCAACGTTCCTTCCCATGAATTCCCCCGGTGCTCTTACTGGAGCCCTGAAATAAGGTTGATTTCGAATCCGATCTAAGATTTTATGGATTGGGATCCGGAATACCGTTGTTACCGCCTGCTTATTTCTCAATTCTATTTCTTGTTTGGTCGGTCCATTGTTGACTCGGCCTCGCTTTGGCGAGCCGTTTCCCTTTTCTTGTTTCACCTCCTTGTTTCCCGATGTATCTTCCTCGGCCCTGGCGTATTTCTCAATTCTTGCCATGAGTTCTTCCATGCTTTTTGGCAATGTTTTTGCCAAAGATTTTCGTAGTGGACAGTCATCTTTCAGGCCGTTCTTGAAGGATACGACTGCTACTTCCTGGTTGCATTCGGGTATTCGGTTGAACACCTCGTAGTACCTCTTCGCATAGGCCCTGAGGCCTTCTTCTTTGGTGATTCGTAGAGCCATCAAAGCATCAACCCTCAGGGGTTGCAGCTTGTTGGTCACGAATCTGGCCACAAACATCTCGGCCAAGCCTTCCCATGTCTTTATGCTTCCTTTTGGTAACTTATGGAACCAATCAGATGCAATTTCCCCAAAGGATGAGGGGAATACTTTGCAGAGCAACGGCTCGTTCCCGCTATATAACGCCATTGAATTCAGGTATAGCCCAACGTGAAAGTTTGGATCTGACTTACCATCGTAGATTTGAAACCTCGGCATACTGAATCTTTTGGGCGGTTCGAATTTGTCCAGTTCCACCGAGAAGGCTGTCTTCGGTTTTACTGGGAAGTTTACCTCGGCTTCTGCATTCTGCTGCCTCCTCTTGAGGTAGTCCCTTAAGTCTTCTTTGCTCCTCCCTGGAGCTCGGCTGTCTTTGGATTTTAGTCTTTTTGGTACACTACTTTCGGCCTCGTGGTGGGGTCGTTTGGATCTTTCTTCATGGGTTGTGTCAAAATGGAGTACTTGCCCCTGAACATGTTGATGTTCTTTGGGGTCTGGATTCTTCATGTGGTGTGTCCTTCGGGACTCTTCTTGCCTCGGCTTTTCCCGTCCGACTTCCCTGGAAGGCCGGTGAGAATGCCTTCCGCTTTTGGTATGCTGAGGGACCTCGGGGATTGTTTTTCTTCCATCCTTCTGAGTGTTGTTCGCCGGCATCGGCGTATCTTGTAGCGGGTATGGTGGCTGCATAACATTATTCTGCATCATGAAGTTGACGACTGACTGGAGGTCCGCCAACTTGTTTGCTAGTTCTTTCACTTCTTCATCCCTCCGTAGGCACCTGTCCCTCCATACCTGGAGGTTATCTTCATTGTAGTACTTTCCTTGGTTTGCTCTTTTTGACATGTCGCCTTCTGGGATGACGTCGTTCTCTCTGTGACCCTGGTCACGGGCTTCTGCATTGTGGTTATCTCCTTCGATGTCAAGGTCAATTGGTCTGCCACTCCCAGTGGGAGCGTCATCCCCAATATTTTCCTGCTGTCCGTTACTGGCCATCTATTCTTCCTTCGTTCCCACAGACGGCGCCAAATTGTGTGGGTGAAAATCTGACCACACTGTCTGTTTAGTGATCAGCTGGAGAGCACAAGCAGAATAGATGGCTTAAGCAACCTGAAACAGAAAGAAAAAGCTCCGGCGGTGGTTCTTCCACCCGGGGGCACTCCGACGATCAAGTCAGTATATCTCTCAAAGATAATCAAGTACTAAACTGAATACTCAAAGTATAAATTACATACCTTAGACCCACGGGGGTGCCTCTCTTTTATAATATACTCAATCCAAGTCCCACTAGAAGTATGACTTCTATGAACTCTAATTTACTGTTTACTCTGGACTCTTTTAAGTGATAAAGATAAACTCCCAAAGAGCTCTATCCTTATCTTGATTAAGTCCCCTCTTTGCCTTAGGACTCTTGCCCCTTATCTCGGATTCCGATATCTTCGGAGATGACCTCGGCTTCTCCGAGATTACCTCGGCTTAACTACCAGGGCACGTGGCACCTCGGCTGACACGTCGGCGTCACCATGCCACGTGTTGGTATTCAGAAAATATATCTCCACACTACTCAACTATATAAAAAAAAAAACAAAAACCCTCTTCAGGAAGGGTGAAAAGTAAATTAATTTCAATAGTTGAGGGATTTAAATATACAATTTTAAAATTGAAGAAAGTGATATTTGGTGATAGTAAAATATAATTAACCATTTTTTTTAATTGTAAGACGCATCTTCATAAATCTAGTGGAAATTACTAATCACTGGTGTTGTCAAAAAATAATTACAGATTGATAAAAAAGTTTAAGCTTTTAATTATTAATACTTATGAAGTTTATCATTTATTTGTAATTTTTTTTCAAAACCAACACTGCATTGGAACTTCCCCTTAAATCTATCATAACATTCTACATACATTTTATGAAAAATGATATACAACTTCATTTTCTAGATTTAATGATGTGTGACTGAGATGATTGGTTAATAATTAAAAAAAAATATAAAAGAGAGAGAGAGAGGGGGAGAGAGAATATTATCTTAGATATTCTAATAGATTAACACATTATTAAGGCCAAGTTTGGAAAGTGTAAAAAAAATCAAAAAGTTACTCAAAAAGTTAAAAAGTTATCACTATTCACCAAAGTCAAAAATTACGACTGCACAACTCCTAATCCTGATTTTCCCCTACACACTAATTTATATAATTTTTTAATATATATTTTTTCATAAAAAGTCAAAAAGTTAACCCAAACATCCATATTTTTTCCCTCAACTTTTTAGTCTAAAAAGATAAAAAATACACTTATTTAGGACACCCTAAACAACCCCTAAATTCAAAAAATGAGTAATTTTTAGGTTAGAATAGCGATACTCACATTTTATATAGGAATTTTCTATTTGAGTGTGTCGGCCTAAGACTCTTAGGGGTTGTTTGGGATATCCTAAATAAGTGCACTTTTTGATTTTTTAGACTATAAAATTGAGAAAAAAAATATGATTGTTTGGGTTAACTTTTTGACTTTTTATAGAAAAATGTGTATTAAAAAATTATATAAATTAGTGTATAAGGGAATATTAGTATTGAGAGTTGTGCAGCCATAATTTTTGACTTTTGATAAATAATGATAACTTTTTAACTTTTTTGAGTGACTCTTTGACTTTTTAGCCATATGCCAAACTTGGAACCATTCTTAATCTTTACAGTAATAATCTTGTAAAACTCATAAAGCTAAAGTAATCAAGTTGAAAGGAAAGTTAGAATGAGTTCTGCAAGATTTCTGCGAAGATTGATTATTGCATAGAATCCAACTTCATTTAATTTGAACTACTTTTACTATTGAAAATTAAATTGAGTAATTCTTGTGAAAATTGATTATTGCATAGAATCCAACTTCATTTAATTTGAACTACTTTTACTATTGAAAATTAAATTGAGTAATTCTTGTGAAAATTGATTATTGCATAGGATCCTACTTTATTTAATTTGGACTACTTTTCACTGCTGTTAAAATATTTAAAATTTGTGCAGTCAAAATTTGTTTAATTTAACGTAATAAAATTCTCACCAATAATCAATCTTTGCAATAATCTTGCAGAGGATCCAAATCCAGTTTTTTGTGAGTCGATAGTCAAACGTGTAAATCCATTGATTTTTTATTTTATTTTGGTACAAATAAGTACAAACTTTCCACGTAGAAGAGATAACCCCAAAACAAAATACATATAAAAAAATAAATAAATAAAAAAGACCCAAAACAAAATACCAGCCCACTTATTATCTATAAATATATATAGATAGATAGATATAGATACGGTCTCTAAGGTGTCGTTTGGTAACACTTACGTTTCCAATTTTCTGTTTATATTTACAAAAATTTTAAAAACTCAAATAAAAACTTGTTTGGTAAAATTTTTGATTTATAAATCAGTGGTCTCAGTTTATAAATTTGGCCAAAAAATGAAAACACAAAAAATGTGTTTCCATTGAGTTTTGAGTTTTTTTTTTTTTATCACCCAACATTAGTCACCACCCGCCACCATTTTCTACCACCGTCTTCCACCACCACCACCCACCACCACCACCTTCCACCACCACCTGCTACCACCACTCACCACCCACCTGTTACCACCCGTCACCACTCGCCGCCACCACCACCACCACCCACTAGCCACCACCCACCTGCCACTCACTCGCCGCCGCCACCACCACCAGCACCACCACTACCCACTTGTCATCCACCCGTCACCACCCACCACCTGCCACTACCATTCACCGCTCGCCACCACCACCCACCACTTACTTACCACCACCACCCATAACTTACTTGCCACCACCACTCACCACCCACCCGCCACCACCACCTACCGCCCACCACTACCACCACCACCACCACCCACTCGTTACCACCTACCACCCGCCGCCATCACCCACCCACCCACCCACCACCACCACCACCAGCCACCCACCTGACACCACCAACTGTCACCCACCTGCCACCACCACCACGCACTTGCTACCACCTACCATCCGCCACCGTCACCCATCCACCCACCACCACCACCGCCACCTACCCGCCACCACCCGCCATCCGCTACCCACTTGCTACCACCACCCACCACCTACCGCTACCACCACCACCACCACCACCACCGCCGCCACCACCACCACCCACTCGCTACCATCCATCACCCGCCACCGTCACCCACCCACCGTCACCCACCCACCATCACTACCCACCACCTACCCGCCACCACCACCACCACCACCACTCACTTGCTACCACCCACCACCCGCCATCGTCACCCACCCACCCACCACCACCACCCGCCACCTACCCGCCACCCACCACCACCCGCCATCGGCCACTCACCATCCACCACCCACCACCACTCGCCATCCGCCACCACCACCCACACCTCCCACTCATTACCACCCACCACCCGCCACCGTCACCCACTCACCCACCACCACTAGCTACCCACCACCCACCGTCACCACTTTTCACCACCGTCTTCTGCCGTCACTTGCCACCACTTGCCATTTCTCACTCTTTTTTATATTTTAAATTTTTTTTAAACATTTTGTCAATTACCAAACGCATTTGTAGTTTATGTTTTTCTAAAAATAAACAAAAAATAAACAAAAACCAGTTTATAAAATTTTTGTAAATATAAACTGAAAACGAAAACGTTACCAAACACACCCTAAGAGTTTCAATCAAGTTCCTAATCTAAATTTTTTAATTTTTTAAAATTAAAACACGTTCAAAGGCAACTCATTATGTAACCAAACTACTCATATCATGTTAGCAAACAACTCCGGCGCATTTCCATTAGGAGAGTGAAACTAGGAGGGAGTCATAATTTGTGTTTGGTAAAATTTTCTAAATATGATTTGAGAATAGAATTGTATTTTAAATTTGTGAGTTTTGAAATTATAATTTGAGTGCAAAAATTTTACTGAATGAGTTTTGAATTGAGTGAGAAATCTTTGATGTGACATATAATATTTGATACAAAAATTTATAATTCATAACCAAACACACAACTCAAAATTCTATTTAAAACTCATAAAATTTTTTTAAAAATTCGAAAAACATTTTTTATTGAATAAATAAAAATTAACATGTGTCAAAACAAAAAAATTATGTACTGTTCCGGTTAACTGGCCAGACGACCAGTGGAACGTCTGGTGAAACGACCGGTTAGTCCAAACTTTCCCGTCTTAGGCCGAGTTTTCAAAAGTGAGTGTAAAATTAATTTTTAAAAACCACAACCAAACACCATGTGCAAACTAAGAGCTAAAATCACAATTCCAAAACTCTTCCAAACAAAGCCTTATATGATGGTTACAACTCTCTCAACAAAGCCTCATGTGATGGTTACAACTTTCTCACCTAAATCAGTGTAATGTCCTGGAGTAATTTAGTCGTAGCTGGAAGCGCTACCATCAAGAAGGAAAAAAAAGACCAAAAACAATGGGAATATCAGTCCAAGAGGCGTCATGACTACCTTGAATCTAATCAAAAACCTCCCCTGAGGAGTGCAGAGCGTGAGACAGCGAGAGAGAGAGAGTGGTTGAGGAGGACATGGGGCGGAGGAGGAAGGGGTAGGGAAAGGAGTCCACAGATTGTGAGAGAGAATGGTTAGGAGGAAGAGAAAGTGGAAGAGGGGAATAAGGACGAGGGGGAGATGTGGCGAAGTGAATGTGAAACAGGAAGAGAGATCCAGAGGTTGGCTTAGGGTAGACTCTAGTGTGCTGAGGTCCATGGTAAGGGATATGGAAAAGAGTTTTTGGAACTAATATAAATAAAAATAAAAATACTATTAGGGTTTAAATGGTAAAATATCACATTCCATCAACTTTCTTTGTCTGACAAAACTGCCGGGAGAGGTTAGTGTCATTTTAGAAACCTCAGGGACGTCAGTGCAATTTACCCCAAAAAAATGAAGAATCTATATATAAAACTACACTGAGGCCATGTTTGTTTGGGCGGACTGGATTAGCATTCCCATGACTAATAGTCCTAGGATTACGAATTTGTTGGATTACGTATCCTATCTTAACTAATAGTCAAGTTTAAAACAATTAATCCGTACTTCAATTATTTAACCAAACATCGGATTAATAATTTTATTGGACTATTAGTCCAATCCCAAGCTCATGTCCACCCAAACAAACATGGCCTGAAAGAATTAAGCATGAGACGTCAAAACATAATTTTATTGCAGCATCAGCTGTACCAAACCATGAGTTCATAGATTCTTCACAAACGTTACAAGGATACACCAATTTTTCAACTTCCAACTACTGCACAAGTAAACTACATTTTTCTCAAATTGTCTAACCTTGCCTGTAAATCACTGTCTATCCCAGTGTCGTCGTTTCCAGTTGCTTCAGCTTGTGCAACCACCTTGTTCTTTGCAGCTGGGGCGGCCACGGCAGATGATGGTGCATTCAGAAGCTGCTCATAAAATTGGAAATCCATAAACCATCAGCATAAATAGTTAGTGCTAATAAAACCCAATTAATGCTAAAAAATTTGTAGATAGTACCTCTGAATTCATATCAATTCCAATCTCATCAAGGACTTGATTCACGAGCTCTTCCGTTTCTTCTTCTTCCTCATCTCCTTCCAAAGCATCATCAATGGCGTCTCCCATGACTTCGGTAACCATTTCCATTTTCTCATTCTGCCTCTCAAATTCTTGCATTATTCTCTGGAGAGATGGCAAGTTCATCTGCCTATTCATCTGGCCCATTGCTTTTGTGACACCTTTCATTGCCTCCCCCATGGCTTGTGTTGACTTCAAAGTCTGATTTTTTCAAATATAAAAGAAATCAAAATTTTAGTACCACAACAAGCTAACTAGAAAAGTTCTTATAAATTTACCAGAGTATCCAAGGAAGAACTGAAACTTACCATTCGATGCAAATCAAATTTATACATGCCCAAATAAAAAGTAACTTTGAATTTCTTAGTAAACTGCTAAACAGATTTATCATCACCACCGCTCTTTTTTGCTCAAAATGAGCGTAAAAAGAAAGAAGAAAGAAGAAAGAAAAAAGGTTATGAAATTGAAACATGAGGTTCTAGTGGGGCCAAACCGGCGACGACCTAGTGCGCTACAGGAGGTTCTGGGCACTGGGCTAACCCAGTGAGTCTAGTGAGTGACTACTAGAGTAGAGTTAAGTCAAAAGGTACAACAAAAATAAAATAAAATTGAAACATGAATTGAGAAAAAGAGGGGGGGTGGGGCGGGGGAAAAAAAGAGAGTGAGGAGAAGAAGAAGATGAAGATGAAGATGAAGAAAGAAAAGCCAACTTGAAATGCCATGTGAAGAAGCATAAAAGGGCAGCCAATCTAAATTCAACTATAGAGGAACAAAGTATAGCAAACCCTTTTCTAATAGATCAGCACGTAAGTGCACAGAAATTTCAGAACACTATATGAGCACATGACTATACTACGTTTTCTGATCATCTAAAAAGCAACAATGTTCCCATTATTTCTTGGAACAAAATGTCCAAAAGGCAAATATGTGCTGACATGACTCAAGCTCTAAAAAGCAGAAGATGGAGAGATATAGCATGGATTAGAAAAGTATGACATAAATCAAAAAATAAATAATACGAATAATGAATGGTTAACAAAAAGCAGGACATACCTGAATTCTAAGAGCTACACCCTGGAGCTGGGATTTTAGCTTATAAAATTTTTCAACCTGATGACGTGTTCTAATAAGGTCTTTTGCCATCACCTTAACAGCTCCCTGTAACGAAAGCACTTCAAATCAAACATATATACTTAAGTTACATGGCTACAAAACTTGCCCCAATTGTATTTACAAATGATGCTATAAATGTAATGATTCTGCCAAACCTAGGCTATCAACACATTGTAAAACAATGACACAAACTCTAGAAGAATGTTAACCTATAATGCTGAATTAATTGCCAGAAAGAGGGAGGAAAAAAAATAAGTACATCCTAAAAATCATAAGATAACTAAGACCAGAATGAACTTCTCATGATTCGATAGAAAAATAAAGTTTCCAATGTTTCACACAGCATACAAAAGTCAACATCTAATAATACAAAATATCCATCTCTATGTATTGGGCAAATCAGCAAGATGATTTGAAACTCTTGCACAAACATAACTTGAATTACATATGGTCTGAATTTCCATTCACATCTTAATTAAAGTCATTCATCTTAAAGGGCCTGGGAAGACATCAAGCACTCAAAATTGAATAACCAGTTTAATGTACTTTTGTAAAAAAATATCATATATGATGTGTATATAAAAAGAGGAAGGAGGAGGGATATTCAATCTAACAAGAATACATACCATCTGTCCTTGCTTGGCACTTTTCTTTATCTCTACAATCAACTTTTTCTCTTGCGCTTGTAAGCCTTGTCTCTCTCTTTCTATTTCTCTGATAGATTTGTCCAGCATCCTCTTATTTTCCCGCAGAAGTTCTGAGATTAAAACCACAAATTCAACTTATAAATGACAATTTTCAAGGAGTAATCATAACCTCAAGCTGCATGATCTTAATTTGTTGGCCTTATATTTCCGATAAGTAAAGCTCAAAGGGCAATAGAGATAACCATGACCCAAAAAGCCCAAATTAATGCCTAGGCCGTGAGGCTTTGACGTGAAGAGATGATTAAAACTCGCAAGCCAAGACTGTCAAATGAAAATTATAACAAGTAGCAATTACACCAATCTACAAACTACTTATTAATAAATAAATTTTTTTTAAAAAAAACTCCAATATACTCTTTTCTTATAAAACACTACGAACTAATAGCTATGTGCAAACTTTTAATGTATACATGCTGCAGGGAATTATGTGTAAAATGCCAATCATTAATACCAACAAAATTTGGCTTGTAAACAGGACAAGTGACTTACCATAATGATCCAGTCACATAACATGATTCACGTCTACACCAAGCAAGGTTTCGAAAAGCGGTTGTGGTCGTTATAACGGTTGCGGTGGCTCAGTTGTGGGGTATAAAGACAGTAGCGTAATGGTTGTGGTAATCAGAACCGTGATTTTTTTTTTATTTTTTGCACAATTTGAAAAAAAAATACTGATACGCATATTTTTTTTAAGAATCACATTTATTGGGGTTTAAAATAGATTTTGATCAATTTTTGTTA
Organism: Camellia sinensis; assembly: GCF_055761805.1. NCBI lineage: Eukaryota > Viridiplantae > Streptophyta > Magnoliopsida > Ericales > Theaceae > Camellia > Camellia sinensis. The sequence continues at coordinate 86,936,496 of NC_138973.1, forward strand.
GTTTTTAAATATGATCCAATATATTTCATATTTTTAAATCACAATAAAACGAATTTTTTATATTTTATTTCAATAGTTAATGACTTTAAGAATAATTAATTTTAAGTGTCTACAAAATTATTTTTAACCAATACCTGAACTAACTACATAAAAAAAATATTTATAATTATTAAATGAAATGATTATAAAAATAAAAATTGTGTCATAAATAAAATTATTTTTGTGCTATTATTTTTTTTTTAAAAGACATTTCTTTAGACAACACTTTACAACTAACTAAATAAAATTATTTACAATTAAGTATTAAATGAAATGATTATACAAATAAAAAATTATGCCATAAACAAAAGTTATTTTTGAGCTACTAATTTTAATTTTTTTTAAACATCTTTTAGACAACACATTACAGTAAAAAAATAAAAAATATTTACAATTACAAATTAAATTAAATGATTATAAAAATAAATACAACCACTGTTTATATATTTTTCATTTTAAATGCTAATGTAATAAAATAAAAATTAAAAAATAAATTATAAAGAAAAAAATTCATACAAGATTTTTTCTTTGGACTTTAATCAATTGAGTATTCGTTCTTTTTTTTGTATGTTTTTTTTTTTTTTTTTTTTGAAAGGAAATGAAATTGTTTAGAATATTGTAAAAGTGTGTAACACACCGTTACGGTACCGCTACGGCTATTACGTAACACCAACATAGTTATTATACATGTGAATTCCTGTCACAATGCAAAAGCAGGTGCAACAAATAGCGCGCTTACCATTGCAACCGTTACGTAACACCGCTTTTTGAAACCTTGACACCAATTCAAGTGAGGGAAACAAAAGAACTTAGTTTATATTACAATATCATCTACATTATTCCAGCTTAACTGGACACTTGTAATTTACAAAGCGAGGGGTTTATAGCATTGAAACTAATACATATTATATTAATACTGTTAGGTTAAATCAAGCTTTTAGGAGTTATTTAGTGGTTGAAATCAAGTAGTTTTGTTCGTTAGTTGATTGGTAGACTGTATAGTAGTTCACAAGTCAGCTTCTGAGTCAATCATCAGATTGTTTCCAAGTATCTTAGAAGTCAGATTCTCCATTAGCTCAAGTTGAACACACACAAGATTCAATCCTCTCAAAATTTGGTTTTCTTCCTCTCTCCTTTTTTTCCCTCTTTCGTACTGATTTTTCATTAAGGCATGCATCATCAAACAGTAACAACAAACATGGCAATTTTACAGACTCAAATTTTCAAATACACAAATATACACCTGATTCAATTTAGGAACTTCTCACTTTTATCAATTTAAACCCTTTTCCAGTTTTTTCCATCCAATTCTCAGCAATTACAGAAATTGATCAGCACAACCTTAGGCAAATGATAAACAATATGAAAAACCCAAACTTCAGATAGCATATGCCACTTATGATCATGATCAGAACATCCATACACAACAATGAAAACAAAAATTTGAGTTTTTTTTTTTTTTGTGTGTGCAGGAAATCATGAATTAATACCATGTTTCATCAAATTTCAATCTATATAATTCGATTCAAATCAATTTCATATATAGATCGAAATATGAACCTGCGGGAGTCTTCCGATTGCCGAAGAGGAAACTCATCTTGCTCGATCAACGAAGGCCAAGTGAATTCCGGTGAATCTCTCTCTAAAAACTCAATCTGATCGCTCGTTCTCTCTCTCTCTCTCTATAGTGATTCGATTTGACCTTTGATTTTTGCTTTGGGCCTTCGATGATCGAACTATGCTTTACGATTACGCGGTGTGTACGTAGTGGTTGGGGAATGAACACGGGAATCTACATTTCTATTTTAGGTGTTTGTACACGTGGTGGATATCGGAATCCACTGAAGAATATCTTAATTGTTAAGCTTTGATCGGGTCGGGCGAGTTTGGATCAACGGCCCTGATGAAATGAATTTTTGGGGCTTGAAATGGGCTGATTTGGGAAGTATATCGGATATGGGCCTGACTATTGTTGTATTATCTTGGGGACCCATGACACCGTTTTGAATAATATTTGTGTTTGTGGGGTAAGAAAATCATAGTTATAAATTTGAGTAGGATTTAACAAAGAAAAAAGAAAAATGTGAAAAAAAATATAAGCTAAATTTTTTCTGTTTACTATTTTCTTTTTAAATTTTATTCAAATTTCTTTACTTTTTTTATTTCTCTCTTTAAATTTTTATCCAAATCTTTGATTCAAATATAACGTAAAATAGATAGTCTATTTTTAAATATATACTTGTCATCTATTTTTTGGAGATAAATACAATAAAATAAAAAGGTTATAATTATCGAATCGATCTAATTTTTTTCATAGATGATATATATTGAAAGTTTTATAAAATAAACGATTCAGATCATTAAAACGAAGCTTATGTTGGGCTCTACAAACCTCTCAAGTTCTCTTAAATTCATATTTGAACAGAAAAAAGTCCAATCCTAGATTAAAAGGCTCTATAGGCTCATCTTGAACTCTTTTATTGATCCAAACGTTTGTTTTGTTGTGTTAACTAAATAGATCATCTATGAGAGGAAAAAAAATCAGATTGATTGGATATCAATACTTACATGTTTGAATCACATTTGTTTTATAAAAAACAAACAGCAAATATAATTTTAAAAATATAGTGATTCCGATTTTGACTTGTCACTTGTTGTATTCCGGACTCGGGTTCGTATAATTTTGAATGGTTATTCATATTTTGTTTCCCTTGTCTCCCCTCTATTTTGATTATCGAGTTGTAATTGTACGTTTGGAACAGGTTAGTTGATTGTTTTCCAAACCTATGATGCCCAGATTTTGGCTCTTCCACTTGAGTAGACATTCTTGCGCTCGAGCGGGCTTCACAAATTTTGCTCCTCCGCTCGAGTGGCCATTCTTGCACTCTAGCGGGATTTGTCAACTCTCAGTATTTTTGCAGATCTGCAAATATTGAGAGAGTGCATTGGACGCTTGAGCGTCCAGTCTTACGCTCGAGCGAGGTCCTTTGTCTGCAAATCTTCTAGAAGTGTGTATCCCACGCTCGAGCAAAGCTTTGTGTCTGATGCTCGAGCGAAGCTTTCCACGCTTGAGCAGGCTGTGTTTATAACAGTCTGTGAAGATGACATTTTAAACCACTTTTTCATTCATCTCTCTCTCTAAAACTTTCAAAAAATCTAGATCTTGAGTTTCTCTCTCTAAAACTCACATTCTCTCTACTATTTCATCTAGATCCATTGGAATTTTCACCCTAGTGCCTTTGAGAAGAAGGTAGAGCGTCTCAAGATCTTCCTTTTTATCCGAATAGAAGTGGGTTTCGATGTCCTTGAAGTTCCACTCTTGCTTGGCTCGTCTTCTCTTTGAGGTAGAGATTTTTTACACTTTGTTATGATTTTTAACTTAGTTATTTGTGGTTGTGTAACAATGGTGGGTTTTGGGAGCATTTTGAACAAACCTAGGGTGCGAGTGTAAATGGAAAAGAAGGGTTTTTTGTGGAAATGAAATAAAGGAACATAGGGTTTGAAAATGAAGTCATGTTATGTCAAAATGGTTGACTTTGGTACTTTGATTAATATTTTGAAAATGGGAGATTTTTGCCCTAAAATGATTATCATATTCATTTGGCTTAAATAATTGAGATTGGTGTTGTAAACATGGAATTGAGCGAGTGTTGAAATAGATGATGGAATTGAGTATGTAATACTTCATACCTTTGGAAATTTTGAATAAATTATTTGTCTCGAGATTCTATATCTGTTTAGAAATATCTGTATTGGGCTATCGGTGGAGGATAGCTTTGATTGTTGTAGAAATTGCATGTGGATTAGGTGAATTGAAGTTAATATTTTGTTGGTTGTCGTTGAATATGACTATATTTATATACATTGCATATGTATGATTATTTGGGAGGAGAAATGGGATGTACTCCATATGTGATTATGTATTTATATACATTGTATATGCATGATTGCTTAGGAGGAGATATGGGATGGACTCCATTGTTTGGGGGGAGAAAGAGGATGGACTCTATTGTTTGGGAGGAGAAAGGAGATGGACTCCATTATAATTAAGTTGGCCAGAGTGTCCTAGTTGAAAGTCCCAAAATTTATACATGGGTACCGATCCTACGAACGAAATATCTGTAAAATGGTAATTTGAAGTGTTTGCGTGTTGTTTGTGAAACTGTTGAACCATTAAGTTGTAGTCTCATTTGGATTATTGGAAAATAATGAAATTAGCTCATGTATTGAAACTGATTGAAAGGAAATGAAATGATATATGAACTTGGTGTTCTATAACTATACAAATGTGATCATTTTATTTTTGGTATTGTAAATGTGCTTTGCACTTATACCTTTGTTAAACCTCATATATTGTGCTAGATTATTCTTGATGGGCTATGGCTCACCTATTTGGGAAAAATATTTTCAGATAATGATGGCATACCTCCACCAAGGCAATAGCATTTGAGGGACTTTTGGGAAACAAAAGCTTCTTGTTTTGTTTCACTTTTGTATAGCCTAGGGCTAAAATTGTATGAGCTAGTCTCACTTTTGTTGTAACCAAGCCAAGACTTCGAAAGGTGTAAGCCTGAAAGGCGTCTATTTACGTTAAACTCTTTTGTACTATTAATGTTATGAAATAAAAGAATATTATACTCTGATTTTGCTGTCATTTATGTATGCTTTCGGGTTATATTTAGAGCATACTTTTGAGAGTGTTACGACCTGGTATCAGAGCGTACCGGGCTTGGATACTTTGGATACATAGGAAGTGGTTAGTACCACAATGGGTTTGTCTCGCTTGCTAGAGACTTAAGTGTGAACAATATGTGCTTTTATGATAACATGCTTATGTGATTATATGGGTATGGGATTCAGTTCCTCAGATGTTGATCGGGTCTACAAGTTTCTGGAAGTCCTATTAGAAGAGCACCTAATCACTGCTGTTTCTAATTGGAATTCTAGCAACGCCGCAAGACGTTCATTATCCATAAAGGAAATTCGTATGTGTTTATGTGACTATGTGCTTATATGAAGTGAATTATTGTTGTCCAACGTTTTAGGATGCGAATGAGTTAGCTTTGGCACATTTGTAAATGTGCTAATCTCTTTCGTTACCTTTATTAGGATGTCAGGGCATGGACATGGTGGTGGTAGGCGTGGTAGGCCTAGAAGGCACAAGGTGCCTATACTGGATGATATTCTAGCACAGAATGAGAGAGTTGGTCAGGCCAATGTGGCCGAGCCAGTCAGTTAACAGGCCATGGACACTTTAGCCCGCGAAATGGCCGAAGCATTGCGGGAATCTATGGACATTCTCAGAGCTGATAATCAAATCCAAGCCCAAGTAGCTAAGGCAGGGCCTCCTTTTTTGAAGAGAGAGTTTTTCTGGTCAAATCCAGATAAGTTTTTGGGCGATCCTAAGGAACCACTAAAGGCAGATGAGTGGCTAGAATAGGTAGTGAAGATGTTTGAGATGCTTGGGATCGAGGACAACCAGTTGAGGGTGATCTTGGCGTCTTTCTAGCTGAAGGGAGATACGAGTCAGTGATGGAAGTATGCACGGGGATGCATTGGAGGGACTTGGGAGGCTTTTGTCAACGCCTTCCAGGACAAGTTTTTTCCTCTCATAGTTAGGGAGAAGTTGAGGAACCAGTTTTCCAAGCTGGTGCAGTTGAATACACCAGTGGCTGAGTTTGAGGCCACATTCACTAGCTTGTCTAGGTTTACACCCGAGTTAGCGGTAACTAAAAAGCGCCGTTGCTTGGAGTTTGAGAAATGGTTGAAGACTGAGCTCATGTTCAGAGTGGCCGAATCCATGATTAGAGACTATGGGCACCTTGTAGAAGCAGCGGTCCATCTTGAAACCATTATGCAAGCTGAGAAGGAAACGATGAGGGGCTCTAGGAGAAGTTAGGATAGTCAGGGGGAAGGTAAAAGACAGAGGGGTTCTAACTCTCAACAGTTCTAGAGAGTGCAGACGAGGTCTACCATTCCAGTGCCGAGTTCGGGTTCTATGAGAGGTGGCCAGGGAGATGTGACTTATTTTAAATGTGGTCAGTTGGGCCACAAGTCTCCAACTTGCCCGTAGAGATATGGAAGGCAGCAAGCAACTTCATCTTCGGCTCGCTCTCAGGACCAGAGTCAGAGTAGAGGGCAGCCGCCCATTTGTTATCAGTGTGGATAGGCGAAGCACCTAAAGAGATTTTGCCCTTAGTTGGGTATCACATCTGGTGCATCCAATTCGAGGCAGACTCAGAGTCTCTAACCAGCACAGGCCTCGAGGGCCAATCAAGGAGCCTCTTCGGCTTATTCAGTGCATCAGGCTTATGCTCTGAGGGGTGAGCAAGTTGAGTAGAGACTTACCAGGCATATGTATGATGTTACCGCGCCAGATCTTATACCAGCGTCTTCGGTAGTGAAAGGTACCTTCTTGTTTTGTAATTCAGTTGCTAATGTGTTGATTGACACGGGTGCATCTCATTCTTTTATCTTATCTGCATTTACATCGGTATTAGAGTTGGAGTTGACACAGTTAGCATCTCCTATTAATGTAGAGTCACCTATTAGTGGTGAAGTTATTCTGAAATAGGGGGGTCAGGGTTATGGCATCGAGGTTGCCGGTCATCGATTACCTTTTTTATTTGTATTGCTTGACATGTCTAGTTTTGATGTTATTTTGGGTAAGGACTAGTTATCGTTATACCGGGCTGTTATAGATTGCTACCGTTAGAGGGTTATTGTATGTACCTTGAGCGGTGACTGCTTTCATTTCCTAGGGGACCGGGTAGATAAAGTTTTATCACCGGTGTATAATCCGCGCGGACGAAATGACCTTAGTTGTTTTCTGGCTAACTTATTAAATGGTGAGTGTGATGAAGTCCGGCTTGAATTGCCAAGAGTGGTTTGTGAATACCCTGATGTGTTTCCCGAGGACCTTACTAGTTTGCCACCTTATCGAGAGATCAAGTTATCTATTGATTTAGTGTCTAGCACGGCACCGATTTCTATGGCACCGTATTGGTTTGCACCTATTGAGTTGAGTGAGTTGAAGATTTAACTCCAGGAATTGTTAGATAAGGGTTTTATTTGCCCTAGTACTTCACCTTGGGGAGCACCAGCTCTCTTTGCTAAAAAGAAATATAGAGACTTACGACTTTGTATCGATTACAGGAAGTTGAACCGGGTTACTGTTAAAAACAAGTATCCAATGCCTCATATAGATGACCTATTTGATCAGCTGAAATGGTCTTATTGTTTCTCTAAGATAGATCTGAGGTCCGGTAATCATCAGTTGAGAGTGAGGGAGGAGGATATCCCGAAGACGGTGTTCCGTATGCGGTATGGCCATTACGAGTTCCTAGTGATGCCTTTTGGGCTGACCAACGCACAGACTGTAGTTATGGATTTGATGAACCAGATCTTTCTGAGTTTCTAGACCATTTTGTGGTCATCTTCGTAGACGATATTTTGATTTATTCACCCTTCAAGGAGGAATACGAGGAACACTTGCAAGTGGTGCTTGAGTTGCTTGGAGCCCACAGTTGTATGCTAAATTTGGGAAGTGTAAGTTCTGGCTAAAAGAGGTTAAGTTCTTAGGCCATGTGGTATTTGAGGAAAGGGTGACTGTGGATTTATCCAAGATAGAGGCAGTGCAAGATTGGGCACAACCTAAGAACGCTTTCGAGATCTGTAGTTTCTTGGGATTGGCTAGGTATTATCGTCGGTATCTGAAGGATTTCTCTAGGTTAGCTTCACCTTTAACTAGGCTGACGAGAAAGGGAGTCAAATTTGTATGGGATGAGACTTGTGAGAAGTCGTTCCAGGAACTTAAGGTCAGACTCGCCACTGCTCCAGTTTTGATTATTCCGAAGAGGGGATTAGGTTATTCAGTATATTGTGATGCCTCACGGGAAGGTTTGGGTTGTGTTTTGATGCAAGAAGGAAAGTTAGTAGCCTATGGCTCGCGGCAGTTGAAAACACACGAGCAGAACTATCTCACCCATGACCTAGAGCTAGCAGCGGTGATTTTTGCCTTGAAAATTTGAAGGCATTATCTGTATGGTGAGAGATTTGAAGTGTTCTCCGATCACAAGAGTCTGAAGTATCTGTTTACACAGAAGGACTTAAATTTGAGGTAGAGGAGGTGGATGGAGTTCATACAGGATTATGATTTCGAGTTACATTATCATCCGAGAAAGGCCAACGTCGTGGATGATGCCCTAAGTAGGAGGTCTTGTAACAGTGTGACTTGTATCGCCATCCGAGAATGGGAGATATTGGGTATTCTTGGTGAGTTTAACTTGTATCTTGGTGAATCCGTTGAGTCTGCAACCTTATTTTCAGTAGTTGCACAACCTACACTTGTGAATCGAGTGTTAGAGGTACATAAAGGTGACCTTGAGATAGAATCCCTTCGAGAGAAAATTTCCAGTGGGAAGGTAGAAAGAGGCTTGATTGTGTGTCCCGACCAGAGTGTGATACCATGACCGTTGTTCGTACCGGAATTTTGCCGAGAGGAGGTATTCCGAGAGTTTCACTATTCACGCCTTGTGGTGCATCCGGGATGCACAAAGATGTATCACGATCTTAGTCGCCAGTTTTGATGGAGAGGTATGAAGAAAGATGTAGCTGTGTTTGTATCAAAGTGCCTTACTTGTCAGTAAGTGAAGGCCGAGCATCAAAGGCCAACGGGTTTAGTGCAACCCTTGCCTCTAGGCGAGTGAAAGTGGTTGCATGTCACGATGAATTTTGTTGTGGGCCTTCTAAGGACTCAACGGGGTAGTGATGTTATTTGGGTGGTAGTTGACCAGTTAACCAAGTTGGCACACTTTATAGTTATGTATGTAAACGACTGGGTGGATTACCTTGCCGACCTTTATATTAGGGACATAGTGAGATTGCACGTGGTCCCTGTGACTATTGTTTCTGATAGAGATTCGCGCTTTACAGCTCGACTATGGTAGAGCTTGCAGAGTGCCCTGGGCACTAGATTTACCTTTAGTACTGCGTATCATCCTTAGACTGACGGATAGTCCGAATGTACTATTTAGATCCTTGAAGATATGCTTCGAGGTTGTGTCCTTGATTTTAAAGGGTCGTGGAAGAGGCACTTGCCCTTAATGGAGTTACCTATAATAATAGCTTTCAATCGAGTATTGGCATGGCACCATTTGAGGCCTTGTATGGCCGACCGTATAGATCCCCAGTGTGTTGGGCCGAGGTGGATGATGTACCTTTGTTGGGCGCAGACTTGATTCGAGAAACGACAGAGAATGTGGCACTTATTTGTAAGAGGTTGGTTATGGCCCAGAGTCGCCAGAAAAGTTATGTCAACCATAAAAAGAGACCCTTATCTTTGGAGGTGGGAGACCATGTGTTCTTGAAAATATCACTTAGGCAGGGTTTGATGAGATTCGGAAAGAGTGGGAAGTTGTCCCCTCAATTCATTGGGCCTTTTGAGATCCTTGAGCAGGTTGAAGAGGTTGTTTATCAGTTGGCGTTGCCACCACAACTTTTCCGAGTGCATGGCGTGTTTCACATTAGTATGCTTCGTAAGTATGAGTCGTATCCATCGCACGTGTTAGATTGGACCAACTTGGAGGTAGATGAGGATGCCTCGTATAACGAAAGACCGGTGAGGGTCTTGGATAGACGAGACCAAGTTTTGCAAGGCAAGACAATTCCCTTAGTAAAAGTATTGTGAAAACACCACGGGGTTAAGGAAGCAACTTGGAAGCGTGAACTGGAAGTCCGAAAGAAGTATCTGGACTTATTTGTTGAGGTTTGAACATGTATTGTTTTGTGATTATGATTGGTAGAATGTATGAACATTGTATATATTTTGGAAAGGTAGAAACATTGTATATGTTGTTTACATTTTGGAAACATGAGTTTATTATAAATATTGCATATGTTTGAGGATATGGAATATCATATGTGTTGTATCACTTTTGGAAACATTGTATATGCTGTGTAAAATTTCGAAATTTTGAAATCTTGGATTTTGATTAAACATTGTAAATGTTTTGGAGAAATTGTAAATTTTATTTTAATATGGGACTTGTGTATCGAGTCGATAAGAATGGATGATCGGAGAATAGATCATGGTATTGAACTTTTAAGAATAACATTGTTGTGAATGGTTTAATTATGTTTTTGAGCTTGATTTGTAATTTCGGGGACGAAATTTTTTATAGAGAGAAGGTTATAGCGATTTCGGTTTTGACCCGTCACTTATCATATTCCGAACTCGGGTTCGTATGGTTTTGAATGGTTATTCATATCTTGTTTCTCTTATCTTTTCCTATTTTGATTATCGGGTTGTAATTGTGCATTTAAAACAGGTTGGTTGCTTGTTTTCCAAACCTGTGATGCCCACATTTTGGCTATTGCGCTCGAGCGAGCTTCACAAATTTTGCTTCTCCACTCGAGCGGCCATTCTTGCACTCGAGCGGGATTTGTCAACTCTCAGTATTTTTGCAGATCTGCAAATACTAGGAGAGTGCATTAGACACTCGAGCGTCCAGTTTCACGCTCAGGCAGGGTCCTTTATCTGCAAAACTTCTAAAAGTGCGTATCCCACGCTCGAGCACCACTTTTCACGCTCGAGCGAAACTTTGTGTCTGACACTCGAGCATCACTTTCTATGCTCGAGCAAACTGCGTTTATAACAGTTTATGAAGATGACACTTTAAATCACTTTTTCATTCCTCTCTCTCTCTCTAAAACTTCCCAAAAACGTAGATCTTGAGCTTATTTCTCTAAAACTCACCTTTTCCCTACTATTTCATTTAGATCCATTGGGATTTCCACTCTAATGCCTTTGACAAGAAGGTAGAACATCTCAAGATCTTCCTTTTTATCCGAATAGAAGTGGGTTTCAGTGTCCTTGGAGTTCCACTCTTGCTTGGCTCGTCTTCTCTCTTTGAGGTAGGGATTTTCTATACTTTGTTATGATTTTTAACTTAGTTATTTGTGATTGTGTAACAATAGTGGGTTTTGGGATCATTTTGAACAAACCTAGGGTATGGGTGTAAATGGAAAAGAGGGATTTTTGGTGGAAATGAAATAAAGGAACATGGGGTTTGAAAATCAAAGTCATGTTATGTCAAAATGGTTGATTTTGGTACTTGGATTGATATTTTGAAAAAAAGGGATTTTTTCCCTAAAATGATTATCATATTCATTTGGCTTAAATAATTGAGATTGGTGTTGTAAACATGGAATTGAGGGAGTGTTGAAATAGATGGTGGAATTGAGTGTGTAATACTTCATACCTTTGGAAATTTTGAATAAATTATATGTCTCGAGATTGGTGTTATAACCTATCTATTGAAAAATAATCTATTTGTTGAAATATATCTTTATTTTTTCTTATCTGTTCAAATTATGTTAATATTTTAATCTATCTGTTGAAATTTGAAATTCACCAAACTTGCTTTTTTTATCTGTTAAAATTCACCAAGTCTAATCCCTTTATCTATTGAAATTCAACACCTTTTGTTGTTTGTTAGGTGAAATATGATGAAGAATGTGATGAAATAAGAGAAATCATTCGATAATGGTATAAATAATGAAATCAATCAGTAGAACAATAAGGTTGTTGTTGTGAAGGACGTGAAGAGAGATAAGATAATCAAAATTGATCGACCAAGACACTTTCGAGCGCCTAGGGTTTACAGACGTCTTCTTCTTCATCATCTCTCCATATTTATATATGTAACACATCCATCCCTAAAGTAATCGTCTCAATCTCTCTCCCCCAAAAGCAAAATCCAAAACTCATGAAAAAAAATACCTTTGAATCCATTAAAATCATCATTTCTTCTTCTTCATCGAATCAACACCACCACTACAAACACTTGCCACAAATAATACCATCAACAGCATACCCCTTTAATACATGCCACTCTGGTGTCGGACTCTGTCAAGCATTATAACACCTACGTTGTGGGTCCCAACTAGTGCGAACTTTGCTACTGTCCACCAGATTGTCACTCCTCATCTTCATTGTCTAGTTCGTTGTCCGCCAAAAAAAAAAACCAAAAAAACAAATTTATACAGATTGCATTATAGGGTCCAGTTGGGTTGTCTTGTTCAACCACTCTGATGTCAATTTTGAAGTGAAGGTTGATGAGGGAGAAAGACAAGTGAGGTCGAGTGGAGTGAGAGATGGAGAGAGAGAGAAAAAGAGAAGTAGGTAACGCTGGGCATAGAGTTATCCAAACCGCCCAACCCGCCTAACTCGAACCGATCTGCATACAAATGGGCGATTTCGCAGACACAATGCGGGCAGATACGGTTTTAAATATGGCATGATTACAGGTTGAATATTTAACCCGCACCCGCAAGAACCTACCCACATTTAGACATTTTTTTAAAATAAAAAAACTAGACCGTTATTATTTTATTATTACATTTTGAATGAATGTAAAAGTTAATAAAAAATTACTTTTAGGTAAGTTTAAGATTTTGAATGATTTTACTTTAATTGTATTGTTAGGTAGTAATTAGTGAATGATCTAGTTTAGGATTTTGAAAGATGTACCTTTGTTAGTTTATGATTTGGTTTAAAAGTTTAGGATTTTGAATGATTTGTTTGTATTAGGAATTGATTTTTTTGTGTTTTTAATTTTAAAAATTTTAATTCATTAATTATTGATATTGAAGCATTTTAGAAAATGGGGGGAAAAATGGTCCAAAATAAATATTTACAAAATGGAAAAAAAAAAAGGCTTCAAAAAAAATTATTAAAGAAAAAGTCCAATCTGCAAACCATCTGCAACAGCCCGTACATTCGTGAATCCTATCTGCACAAACCGTAACCCGCACTATAGACAGTTGCGGGTTGAATTTTTTCCAAACCGCATATATACGGGTGTATCCAAACCTATCCGCAAATCTCTAAAACCAAACCGCAACTGCCCCTACAAGTGGGTTTGTATATTGTACAAATAAGAAGAAATGCATGTATGTATATTGTTCTATGCGTATATGTATGAAAATGGATAGTTTGATCAATTCGCAAAAATATATCTTTATGAATATAGTAATTTAACATCAATTTTTAGACCAAAGAAATCCAAAATTAGATTTATAACACTCCGCCCCATTAAATTTGTAATGTCGAATCATTTTAATTCTTTGTATCAATAATTCACTCATATAACAATATAATTGAATAATTCAATTTACCAAAAGTAAACACAAAGTGGGGCCACAATTCTTCAACTGCACCCTCTAACTAAGGCCTTATTTGGGATGCAGTTTTTTTGGGTAAAATAGTTAATAAAGATTAAAAAAAATTAAAATAATTAATAAGACAAAATGTCATATCGAAATAATAATCATTTTATTTTTTTCTCTCACTATCATCAAATTAACTATAAAAAAAATTAAAAATCATCACAAATATAAATTTTTTAGCCAAAGCTAAAATAGCCAAATAGGCAAAAAATTAGGCTAAAAAAGTTCATTCTGAACGAGAACTAAATTAATGAACTGAAAGTAAGTGAGTGTTTGATAATTTGATTCATCACTTAAAACTAAATGTATTAAGTGATAATTAAATTTCAAAATGCGATCTTGTGAATTATTTGTTTTTATTTTTTTTCTTATGAATCTAAAGGTCCTATTAAGATAAAAATTACACAAAATAATACTGACTTACATGTTTGGGTTTAATTTTTGACAGATAAAAGTGAGTTTTTCCAAATGTGAAATTACCCACTTGGGCAATCCGTAAAATAGAAGTTTTAGATTTTCCCTCATTCTAGAACAAATCTCACATTATGAATAAGAACGTAACACTCCAATGAAATATACTAAAAAATACCTTAGTGTACTTTATTTAAATGTAACAAACAACGCAACACTCCAAACTTTTTCTAAACGTAACTCTCTAATGTAACATATAAAAAAAACTCATTAGTGTATTTTTTTAAAACGCAACACTCCAATCAATGTAATATCAAACATAACACTCTAATATAACACACACAAAAATTACTTAGTATCCTTTTTTTCCAAACGTAGCACTCACAGTTTAAATTTATACATTTATCCAAAGTTTATTATATTCATTTTGGAATGATTTGAAGAATCCTACACCGTTTTGAAATGGTTTGAAAAATCTCACATCATTTTTTTTTTAGTATTACATTGGATTATTATGTTTGAAAACAGTACAGTAATAAGTTTTTTTATGTGTTACATTGAAGTGTTACACTAAAGAGTTTTTTGAAATGTTACTTTGGAGTGTTATGTTATATTGAAGTATTACATTTGAGTGCTACAAATTGAAATTATACATTTGCTCAATACTTACTAAGAAATTTTTGTACTCCTTTTCAAATACTTAAAAAATCCCACATCCATTGAGAATATTTGAAGAATCCCATATTTCAAGCCATTTTTGTACTCTTTTTGAAATGTTTGAAAAATATTACATTTCAAGTCATTCCAAATAAAAAGTTTTCTATATAAAAATTCATTCCAAATTTGATTCTCATATGTTGTTTATCTTACATTTGTAGCACAAAAGAAAGAAAGAAAATACATATATATATATATATATATATAAACATATATATAAAATAAAAATAAGGGTATAACTATAAATATAATTTTTAAATAATATATTAAATCTACATTTCTAAAATCAATGGAACTAATTAGTCTAGAAAAAAACTCTTGGGATTAATTGGATCACCATTTCTCAATATGAGATTTATAAGTAAATTTTCTTCTTCTTTTTTATTTTTATTTTTTAAAACTTTGTGATACCCTGAACATTTAATTAAATACCATATAAATATTTATAGCTATATACAATTATGATTGTATGTGATAATATATTATTAGTGATAATGTATTAAATATAAAAAAATATAATAAATAAATAAATAATAATAAAATAAATATAGGGAATAAGGATAATAATAATTAGCAGATAGTTATCCAAAAAAATTTGTGAATTAATTAGGAGGGGAATGTGGCATCTATAAGTTATGACACCTGTACAAAATATATATGATTTGGATTTAGTCATCATTATGAGATATAGGCCTTGTGTATATAAGGCAACCAAGGCAGCAAATTAAAGCCACCAAAAAAAAACGAAGGAAAATTTAGAGAGATACTTCGTAGAAGAGGGTCTCGCAAGATAGGAAAAATATTAAGGAAATAGTAAGTCTCAATCTTAAGGTGAGTTATATTATACCTTGAGTTACCATAATATATTTTACGTATATTTTGACTTAACATAAATTATTTTATACAAGTTTATGTTTTATAAATTATATTAATATTTCAATTATATGAATTAATTTCTTAACTCTATTTGTTTAAAATGAAACCCATGAATATGTTTGTTTAAATTTTAAAAGATATTTGAGTATGACCTTATAAACAATTATGTTTTGTAAGTACCACCACGATAGTCCCATGCTTTGGGAGATTTAAATAACCATTGACCTCTGTTTGGCCACTTTGGGATCCTCTGTTTGTCATGGATCCATTGACTTCTATTCTAACTGTCACTCCAATGACCTCTGTTTTATTCCGTTCTGTACCGTGATTATGGCTATTTAATTACATAATTTATGTGTTTTAGTTTCTGCCACTTTAAATCATTCGTTTATTCAAATTAAGTTTTGTTACTATTTTAGCTTAAATAACTATCCATGGTTATTTTGTATTCCCAATACTCTTGGCATAATATTTCTCACCCTACTGTGTACTTATAGTTGTTACTCTTTCAGGTGACGAGATGTAAAGGAGACCCATAACCTCACGTGGTGGAACCCGCACGAGAATTTGATGTTGAAGCATTATTTTGTTTTTCTTTTCTTTTTTTCTTTTCTTTATTTTATTTTTGCTCCCTTTTGTTTTTACTCAAGGCCGGTCACTGAATAATAAAATAATAAAAGCCCTATAGATGTATTTTCTCTTATTAAAATAGTAAAATGATGTAAATTTTCTGTTTAATTATTTTTATTTCCATTTGCCTCCGCCTGTGCCATTTAATTTGCCACAATTAGAATAAAGTAGTGAGTTACGATTCCAGCCATAAGCCCCTGGGGTTGGGTCGTGACAAAGGTGTTATCAGAGCAATGGTTTTAAAAAGATAAATATTTACCTGAGACGTTAGTCTTTTTCTATAAAATTTCACATTTATTCTGGTGATGTAGGAATGTCCGAGATTAACCTTGATAAAATATTTTGAGTAGAGCTTGGGGCCATTAATTTGGAAGATATTTTAGCAGAGCACCCAGCCTCCGCCTCACCGGAAAGATAGGGAGATTCGAAGAATATCGTTAGGAGACTACACCCAAGCCTTGCCCAATTGATGGGTCGGCCAATATGTATACATATCGATCCTATTGGTGTCCCATACTTACTATGAAGGCAGAGCTGTGCCTATACGCGCAGACGCTTTCTCGGACCCACTCGTGTCCTCGGCATTGCCCCGGGATATGACTGTCCGTACTACATCATAGGCCCTTTGTCCCCAGATTTTGTGGCAAGAAGGGGAAATGTATTCCTCGAGGACTACATTGTCACCACTGTCCCTAACCCGCTAGAGATTATTAATATTCAAAATGTTGACTTTAGGAACGACTTGTCATATATCGACACACCCGGCTGGATTGTTGATCGAGCATTTTTAGGATACATACAATCCGTCTCCATTTTCACAGTCCATTCTGCGTGGATATGGTTTGGTGTGGTCCAGTTAGGATGGGAATTTGAGTTTTTTATGCAACACTACTTCCCATGGTTGTTTGACTCGTTTGACCCACCACTCTAGATTTTGTAGAAGAAACCTTTTTGTGCGCTAACCATGATATGCTCTAATCCCTTCTTCTTCTTCTTCTTCTTCTTCTTTTTTTTTTTTTTTTTTTTTTGTACCACAAGGATGAGACACTAACATATTTTGACTTTTGAACAAAAATGTAATATTAATTGTAAAGAATAGTAAAGTTGGTATTTTATATAGATATTGATTGCGCTATACATTCTTATATATATACTGCGTTATGGATGTAATGCCTCGTTTATTACTTTGTAAAATGGCCAATAATGGTAACGGAAGCGAGTCATTAGTCAGTGGCACTAAATCGGTGGAAAGAATCATGGAAAGAGTGATTAATAGCTTTTTGCAAGCCTTGCAGACTAATATCAACAATGAGATGTCGGAACGGCGAGAAGAACCGGTTACCATAAAACATTTCCAATTTTTTGAAACCTACCACATTTACCGGTGGTCCAGACCCGATGGTAGCGGACGGTTGGGTTAAAGACATGGAAAAGATTTTTCACGCCTTACCCTGCACTGAAAGATAGAAGGTAACTTTCGCCACTTTCACTTTTAAAGATAATGCACAAGAATGGTGGCTTCTCACTCTGAAGAAAGAAGAAATTGCGACTTGGGCAAGATTCTTGGAAGTATTTTATGAAAAATACTTCCCAGATTCATTGCGGGAACAGAAGGCATCAGAATTCATACATCTAAAGTAAGGAACCATGACAGTGGCCGAATACGAGAGCAAGTTCAAACATCTCGCTCGGTTTGCGACATATGTCATCCCTACTGAAGCTCGAAAAGCAAGAAAGTTCGAAGCATGATTGGATATTGAAATCAAAGATAGACTTGAGGTTTTGAAACTGCCAACCTATGCGGAAGTGGTAGACCGAGCATACATTGCAAAAAAATGGATTAAAGCCTCGCGTTCTGGGGAACCAAGCCAAAAGAAGTGATTCTGGGAAAGAGACAACAGAAAATTCGGTGTTGTGCCTCCCAAGAGGGTGAATACGGGCACAACTAGTTCAGGCAATCAAGGTCCTACTAACCACTAAGGTGGCACCATTCCAACTTGCCCTACATGTGGAAGGGCTCATTGAGGACAATGCCATCGAAACACAGGAGCATGCTTTAAATACGATCAAGTTGGCCACTTGATGAGGGATTGTCTAAAGCTAACTAATCCTATAGCCAGCCCCTCTGGCCCAGTCAGAAAACCCGCAAGACCTGGAGGAGAGAAGAATGACCAAAAACGCCAAAGAAGGGCTTTTGCCTTGGTAGCTGAAAAATCGGAAGTTACCGAAAATGTTGTGTCAGGTACACTTTCTGTCTGTGGTCATTTAGCTCATGTTCTCATTGACTCCGGTTCAACTCATTCTCTTTTTGCACCACACTTTGCTGCCATGTTGGCATCAACACCCGAACCCTTAGGATATATATTGTAGTTGTCCTTTCTTTCTGGTAGTTCTGTCTATAGTACTGACATGTACAAATCATCATGTACTATATCCTTAAAAGACAAAACCTTATATGTAGACTTAATTACCTTTCACATTGAGGACTTTGATGTAATCTTAGGGATGGATTGGCTGGCTGCCAACCACGCCTCTATTGATTGTAAAGCCAAAAAGGTCTCCCTCAGGTTACCAAACCAACCCGAGCTTGTCTTTGATAGGACTGGAGTTTCCAACCCTCCCTGTAATATATCCTCCATGACAGCCCAACGACTTCTAAAAAAGGGTTGTGGTAGTTATATTTGTTATGTGATCGGTACACAAAAAGAGGTCCCCACTGTTAATGCGATCCTCGTAATACGAGAATTTCCGGATGTTTTTCCTAAAAATCTACCTGGTACCCCGGTTGACTAAGAAATCGAATTCACCATTGAAACTCAACCTGGTACCCAACCAATATCAAAATCCCCTTACTGTATGTCAATGGCAGAATTAAAAAAACTAAAGACTCAACTCTAGGAACTACTGGACAAAGGCTTCATTCGACCTAGTACCTCACCCTGGGCAGCTCCAGTATTGTTTGTGAAGAAAAAGAATGGCACGATGAGATTATGCATCGATTACCGGGACTTGAACAAGGTCACCATCAAGAATCGATACCCTCTGCCGCATATCAATGACTTGTTCGATCAACTACAAGGTGCCTAAGTATTCTCAAAAATTGACTTGCGTTTTGACTACCATTAACTAAAAGTCAAAACGAAAAACATCGAAATGACTGCCTTCAGAACCCGTTACGGACATTACAAGTTTCTCGTCATGCCATTTGGCGTCACAAATGCCCCAGCAACCTTCATGGACCTCATGAACTAAGTGTTCAAACCCTATCTTAATGAGTTCGTCATCGACGACATTCTCATATACTCCAAGTCATCGGAAGACCATGAGAAGCACTTGTGAACGGTTCTACAAACACTACGTAATTACAAACTTTATACCAAGTTGAAGAAATGCGAATTCTGGATCACTAGTGTACACTTCCTCGATCACGTCATTAACAAAGATGGTATCTCAGTTGACCCCCAAAAAGTTACAGTAATCAGGGACTGGCCACGACCTACTATTGTATCAGAAATACGAAGTTTCTTGGGTCTAGCCGGCTATTGTTGACGCTTCGTGCAAGATTTCTCAAAGATAGAATCACCATTGACCCAACTAACTTAGAAGAACACACCCTTTGAATGAACTAACAAACAGGAGCGTTGCTTTCAAGAGTTAAAAAGCAGACTTGTGTCGGCTCCTATACTAGCACTCCCCGCAGGAACAGATGGGTTCATAATTTATAGTGATGCCTCATATAATGGTTTGGGTTGCGTTCTTATGCAAAACAGAAAAGTCATTGCTTATGTCTCGTGACAACTAAAGACTCACGAGAAGAACTACCCAACTCATGATCTGGAATTGGCTGCGGTGATCTTTGGCTGCGGTGATCTTTGCCCTCAAGATCTGGCGTCATTATCTCTACGATGCAACTTGCGAAATTTACACTGATTACAAGAGTCTTAAATATCTATTCATATAGAAAGAACTAAATATAAGGCAACAGCGATGGCTAGAATTTATGAAAGACTATGATATATAAATCCATCACCATCTAGGCAGAGCTCATGTAGTGGCAGACGCACTGAGCCAAAAGACGACCAGAAGTTTGGCATGTACTCTCGTTTCCCGCAAGATCAATGGACTGCTCACCAACATAACCGTGGAACCTACATTGATTGAAGAAATTAAAGCGCGCCAATAGAAAGATAAACTTTTGAAGAAAAAGTATGAGGAGCAAAGGAGTACGCATGATTTTGATTTCATTATGAGCAATGGGATACTAAAATTTCGGAATCGAATTTGTGTACCCGACAGTCTGGAACTCAAGAAGAAGACATTGGAGGAAGCTCATAGCTCGAGGTTTGCAGTCCACCCTGGCAACACAAAGATGTACCATACTGGTGGACAGGACTAAAAAGAGACATAGCAAGCCATGTCTCCAAATGTCTGCATTGTCAGCGTATTAAAACAAAACATCAGAGACCTATGAGAATGCTGCAACCACTCCCTATTCTTGAACGGAAATGGAAGCACATTACTGTGGACTTCGTGGTCGGGCTACCATAGTCATTTTCGAAGAATGATGCAATATGGGTTATAGTAGACCGATTGATGAAATTGGCACATTTTCTGCCAATCAAAATCATGTACTGCCTTAATAAGTTTGCCACCTTATATATTAGGGAAATTATTCGTTTGCATGGCACCCCAGTTTCAATCGTGTTTGACTGAGACCACCACTTCGTGCCTCACTTCTAAAACAAATTGCAGGAGGCTTTGGGGACTACACTGAAGTTTAGCACTGCTTATCACCCGCAAACTGATGGGCAAACCGAAAGAACAATCTAAACTTTGGAAGACATGTTAAGTGTATGTGTGTTGGACTTCGAAGGTAATTGGGATGAACACCTACCTTTAGTAAAATTCGCCTATAACAACAGTTATCAAGCAAGCATTGGAATGGCTCCGTACGAAGCACTGTATGGAAGGAGATGTCGATCACCTCTGTGTTGGGCAGAAGTCGGAGACAGGAAACTGTTAGGCCCCGAGATTTTGCCAATCACAAGTGATAAAATCCAACTCATCCAACAACAAATTCTCACTGCTCAGAGTTGCCAAAAAAGCTATGCAGATACACGAAGAAAGGAATTGGAATTTCAAGTATAAGATCATGTTTTCCTAAAGATCTCACCAACAAGAGGGGTTATCCGATTCGGAAAGCGAGGAAAGTTAAACCCATGATACATCGGGCCATTCGAAATACTAGAAAAGATTGGTCCTGTAGCATATCGTCTTGCACTACCACCTGAACTATCCAATGTCCATAATGTGTTTCACGTTTCAATGTTGTCACGACCCAAACCCGCCCCTATAGGTTTAGCATCGTAACCGGCCAGTAATCCTTGGATTGCCGAAGGCCTCTGAACAGATTAACAAAATTAAGGGGCTAGCGGGAGCAAATACATAAATATAATTGTCCAATGAGCTGTGCTGACTTATATGAAATAGAATAATTAAAACTTTATATACATATCCGATAGTCAACCATACGTTATACCCACACATATTACAGTATTTTAAGTACAACCAACAACATCAAATCAAGTCTTATACATATACAGAACCCAAAGAACTGAACATAGGACACTTCGGGAACCTCCACGTGAGGCGCAGTAGTTGGCTGACAACAGAAACACAGCACCAGGCAAAAGCCTTCGGGCTTGAACTCCAGAATGTTCACCTATATACATATATATACAAACAATGAGCTAAAGCTCAGTGAATAACATTAAGGTAAAGGGGTTAGTGAACGAAATCCGAACATATCATAAGCGGAAAACAGATCAGAGCATAATTATTCTCATATCAAAACATAATAATGGTACATCCCATAGAACACATCACAGAACGTCTTCCGACTAGAGTAATCGGTTCTGAATACCGATTAAACACATATCACCACAATGAAGTGGCTAACGAGATCTCGTAATTACTTGTATGTCATGGACTCGCATTTTCATGTCATCCCCCATGACTTGGGACTATCTATGGATGTCATAATAGATTTCAAACATGGAATATTCGTTCACGAAAACAGATATCATTTCAGAAAGCATAGCTTATCACATTTCATTTGGAACATAATTTCATATAAACGTATCTTTACGATAACGTTACTCACAGTGGTTCCAGTAAACGGTCAATCAACTCTCGGATGTTGACCTACAAACACAAAGGCACATAACACAAACGTATCTTATCATTACACATTCATGTAGCCAATACGGCTTAGTTTTCATTACGTTGATTCATGATCATTCTTAACACATTACTTAACACACACACCCTTGCAGCCTCGAAACTTAGTACATTCTTTTCTTAGTGTGTTTCTAATCCATAACCTCATTACTATGGCTCAATTAAGGCTTAGGAATGCCTAAGATACAATGAGGATGCCAAAACACGCCTTGGAACACTTAGGCAAAATTTCTGAAAATGAGGTCCACGCTCGAGCGTGGCTTTTCCCGCTCGAGCGGGAATACAGACAATGGAGCTCCGCTCGAGCGTGAAGTTTCCCGCTCAAGCGTACTGTAAAATTCGACAAAAGTACTAGATGCACGAAATGTCCGCTCGAGCGGCAAATCCCCCGCTCGAGCGGCCTTCAAAAATCTGGGTTTTCCAGAACAGGGTTTTGAGCTTCAAAAGCAATTTCAATGGCAAATTCGTGCATGGCTTGTTCATAAACTTGCAAAACTTATTCATAAACATGAATGTATGATTTTCATCAATTCTTTTTAGTTAAAACCCATGAATTTACCAAAATTAGAACCAAAACTTTCATGCATGTAGAACGCACAATTCTTTTCTCCAAAACTCATGAAATTAGTAAATTTGAGCTTATCAACTCCATGCATGCAATTCAAAACATGAATTTCAATGATTAAACATGGTGATTCTAACATGCATGCACCAAATAACTCCCAAAATAAGTTAGATGCTCAAAATCAAACTCAAATGACAACCTTTACATGTATATACACATGCAAGTGGAAGTATAGTCAAATCCTCCATCCTCTTCACAACCATATGTAAATTACATGCAAATGATCCTAACAACTCCATGAATGCATCTTTATAACGCAACTTCTTCATGAATTATGGGTTAGATGCTCACCAAAGCCCCTCAATTACACAAGATCCTTGCCAACTTGAGCTACTCTAGCAAAATTCTTCACTTCTTCCTTGAATCCACACACTCTCTCTCTAAAATGGAGTCTCACTATCACTCTAGAATGTATTCTCAGATTTTTGCACTAAGGGGTAAAAGAAATGAGCTCAAAATGAGTTTAAGGCCTATATATAAAGCTATGATGTCAAAAATGCATTAATTGGATTATTAAGCTAGCCAAATGCAACTTAACGAATCAGACTGAATCAATTTTTAATAAAATTTGCCAAATGATTCTAAAAATTCGAAATAACACATTGGTGTAGTCAATTTCGGTTTCGGATGCCGATAAGGCTTTCAATTTTCATATCAAAGCGGAATTCTAAACAGATATTTCTACAAGTGACAAATAGAAAACCAAACCTCATGCAATTTACATAATAATCCCGTAATTTATTTTATTCACTTAATTAACATCTTTAATTACTGATTAGTAGCTAATTACGGGTCGGGGTTATTACAAATGCTTCGACGGTATATTCGAGATCTAGAACATGTTGTTAATTATGAGGACTTGGAAGTTCAAGAGGATCTTTCTTATGAAGAGCAACCAGTGCAGATTCTTGATCGTCGTGATCAAGTTCTCCGAAACAAGACCATACTTTTGGTAAAAGTCTTATGGCAAAATCATCGTATCGAAGAAGCTAAGTGGGAAACGGAAAGTCAAATGCGAGCCAAATACCACACCTCTTCAAAAATTAAGGTACGTCAAGTTTGGGGACAAACTTCTTTTAAGAGGGAAGAAATGTGACACCCTGAACATTTAATTAAATACTACATAAATATTTATAGCTATATATAATTGTGGTTGTATGTGATAATATATTATTAGTGATAATATATTAAATATAAAAAATATATATAATAAATAAATAAATAATAATAATAACAATAATAATAAAATAAATACAGGGAATAAGGATAATAATAATAATAAGCAGGTAGTTATCCAAACAAATCTGTGAATTAATTATGATGGGAATGTGGCATCTGTAAGTAAAAACACCTGTACAGAATATTTATGATTTGGATTTAGTCATCATTATGAGATACGGGCCTTGTGTATATAATGCAACCAAGGCAGCAAATTGAAGGCACAAAAAAAAAAACGAAGGAAAATTCGAAGAGATACTTCGTAGAAGGGGGTCTCGAAAAGATAGGAAAAATAGAAAGAAAATAGTAAGACTCAATCTTAAAGTGAGTTATATTATACCTTGAGTCACCATAATATATTTTACGTATCTTTTGACTTACCATAAATTATTTTATACAAGTTTATGTTTTATAAATTATATTGATATTCCAATTACGTGGATTAATTTCTGAATTTTATTTGTTTAAAATGAAACCTATGGATATATTTGTTTAAATTTTAGAAGGTATTTGACGATGACCTTATAAACAATTATGTTTTGTAAATACCACCACGAGAGTCCCATGTCTTGGGAGACTTAAATAACCATTGGCCTCTGTTTGGCCACTTTGTGGTCCTCTATTTGTCATGAATCCATTGATCTCTATTATGACTGTCACTCAAACGACCTCTGTTTTGTTTTATTCTGTACCGTAATTATGGTTATTTAATTACATACTATGTTTTTCATGTTAAAATATTAATCTCTTATTTTATTTGAATATTATTTCAAAATATTGTTAATTCCTTTTCAAAAATTAAAGACAAAAAATAATATAAATTTTATATTTTGCACTTCTTTTAAATTTATTAACAACACAAAAAGTACAATTTTGACAGTTGATATTCCCCCAAAAAAATATACAATCAAAGAGTAATTTTGAAAAATTAATATTTCTAAAAATAATTGTGAAATCAAAAAGAGTTATATTCCCAAGGAGGGACTAATATTTTGGACTGAAAGGAGTACAAAATATACTAAGAGGGCATTTAACAACAAACTAAAAAAAGTTTGCTTTTTGGTTTTATTTTTCAAATACTTTAAATGAGTTTTTATTTATTTTTAATGTATATATTTTTTTCATATTTTCGTCATTCTTTTTTTTCAAGTACTCTTTAGATTTACATATTGTAGATGCAAAAAAAAAAAAAAATTTGAATACAACGTTAAAAAAATCATTGAAAACAAAACTAAAATCTGTATTTTTGTTTCTCTTTTCATTTATTTGTAGCGCTTTTTTTAATATTTTTGTTAAATTCTTTTAGATGCTTATAATCTTGATATATTTAAAAAAAAAATTAAAAGCAAACTAAAATGTTTAAAAAAAGTTTAATAAAGACAAATAAAAATCCATCTAAAAATAATTTTTGAAAAATTAGTAAACCAAACAAAGTCTCACACTGGTTTAAGAGTTTTCAAAAATAATTTTCAAATTTTCAATTCGTATTTTTTAGTTTTTACTTTAATTGTTAAACTTGATAATTTATGGAGTAAAATGACACAAGTAAAATAATTTGAAGAGCAAAGTTAGGGGTGCTTTGGCAACCAAATAAAAAGTCAAATTTTAGCTTTTTATTCATTTTGGGTAGGGCTGGGCATAGGGTTATCCGGCTCGTCCAAACCGCCCTACCCGATCCGACCCGCACATGTATGAACAGTTTCGCAGATACATTAGGGTCGGGTGCAGTTTGGATTATGGATGATTTTCGGGTTGCGGGTTTGAACCGCACCCGCACAACCCGCCCGCATTAACTTTCTTTTTTTTTTTAATTTCAAATCTTGACCGTTCAATTCAATCTTCACTTCATGTAATAAACAAAACCAAAAAAACCCTAATACGCACGCAGCTCTCTCATTCCTCTCATCTCATCTCATCAGTCTCTCTCTCACTCTCTCATTTTCATCTGCACAAATCGACTCCTTACCGATCGACCTCGCAAGATCGGCTCCTCACTGATCGACCTCACTCTCTCATCGCACCGATCGATCTCACAGGCAAGTCTCTCTCTCTCTCTCTCTCTCTCTCTCTCTCTCTCTCATTCCCCTCATCTCATCTCATCTCATCAGTCTCTCTCTCAGTCTCATTTTCGTCTGCAAATATCAACCTCGCAAGATCGACTCCTCACCGATCGACTTCACGGATAAGCCCTTTCTCTCTCATCTCATCAGATCTGTTATTTATTTGGAATTAAATATGTTCATTTCTGTTAGGCAATCAGATCTGTTTTTTTTTTTTTTAATTATGGCAATAGATCTTTGAGTTGGAATTAAATCTGTTGATTTCTGTTTGGAATTAAATCTGTGATTGGAATTAAATATGTTCATTTCTGTTAGGCAATCAGATCTTTTTTTTTTTTTTTTTTTTTTTGTGGCAACAGATCTCTGTGTTGGAGTTAAATCTGTTGATTTCTGTTTGAAATTAAATCTGTGATTGGAATTAAATCTGTTTATTTCTGTTAGGCAATCAGATCTGTTTCTTTTTTCTTTTTCTTTTTTGTGGCAATAGATCTCTAAGTTGGAATTAAATCTATTGATTTTTGTTTGGAATTAAATCTGTGATTGGAATTAATCTGTTCATTTCTGTTAGGCAATCAAATCAGTTTTTTTTTTTTTTTTGTGGGAACAGATCTTTGAGTTGATATTAAATCTGTTGATTTCTGTTTGGAATTAAATCTGTGATTGGAATTAAATCTGCTGATTTTTAAACTGCAAACCGCCCGCACATCCACAAACTCTATCCGTACAAACTGCAAACCGCACTGCGGGCGGTTTCGGTTTAACTTTTCTCCAAACCGCATAGGTACGAGCGAGTCAAAACTGAACCGCAAACCGCACAAAATCGATCCGTGAACACCCCTAATTTTGGATCACATTATCTCTCACATTTTTTATCAATAGAAAGAAAAAATAAACTAAAAAGTTTAATTTTTTACCAACTTTCCAAAACACTACTTAATCTTTCATTCAAAAATTGTAACACATTACTGATTGGGTGCTCTGTCCAATAGTCCAAATTCAAATTTCTATTGTCGAAAGGTATATCCATAAAATTATTCTGTTCATAAGTACAAGTTTGTACAAAATGACCAAACTACCCATCCATATATATGTATATTGTATACATTTTTCAAAACACTATCTTGCCCTCTCTGCTCTACTTCTCTCTCTAACCTTAGTTTTCTCTCTCTAAAAACCCTAGTGCTTCTAGATCCCAACCCTAGTGTTTTTGATTCGTTTAGGAATGGCAACGGGGCGAGGCGAGGTCGGGGATCACACTCTCCATCTCCGATCCCCGATCGTGAAAATCTCCCCGACCCCGATCCCCGATGGGGAACTTATCACCGTCCCCTAATGGGGATCGAGTTTTCCCGACCCCAAAAATTCCTTGCCCCCTAAAATCTGTTTCAACACCACCATCAACAACAACAATAACATCATCAACAAAATCATCAACATCAACATATCAACAAAATCATCAATAGATCATAAACCAAAAAAAAAAAATGGACAGATATACACAAACATACATGTATACATACATACACAAACATATCTGAGATCTGTGTCACAGAGAGAGAGAGTGGACGATCGACATTATCGACACACACAAATGGAGGAGGACGATACATACACATACAGATCTATGTATCTGTGTCACAGAGAGAGAGAGAGAGAGAGAGAGAGAGAGTGGACGATCGGCGACGATGGACGATGGAAAAGATCGAAGGAGGTGATAGTGGAGGAAGGAGAACGATTGAAGATTCGGAGGCGATGGATGGCTGTGACTGCGACGACGGAGGCGATGGATGACGGAGGAAGCCGATCGGTGTAGCGAACAATGCGAGAGTGTGAGAGAGAGAGAGAGTAGAGGGAAGAGAGAAAGAGAGAGACATAGAGGAAGACATAACTGAGATATGAGGACGAGGGTTTGGTTACCATATGTGTGTATATATATATAGGGGTAAACTAGTAATTTCACTTTGAAAACAAACGCAGACGGGGATAGGGACGGGCCGGGTACGGGACTTGGACACTTATCCCCATCCTCGGCCCGAATCTAATTAGGGATTGATTTTAAATACCATCCCCATTTCGTTGGGGATATTTTTTCAAAAAAAATTGCTCAAATCGGGGTCGGGGAGTCGGGGCCTCGTCGGACTGGGTTCAAATTGCCATCCCTAGATCCGTTGGTCTTTCGAATCACCGTCAATATCAACGATAAGATTGTCATCGATCTCAGCAACAAGATCATCGACAAAGCAACGAGATCTCCATCTCTCTTTCTTTCTCTCTTCATCCCTAGCATCTCCGTTTCTCAAAGATTGTTCAACCGTTTTTCAGAGATCTCCATACTCATCGTCGAATCGCCAGTATCCCAGATGTATCGATTTCGGTAGTCTATCTGAGAAGGAGCTGAGATCTAATCCAACATCTCAAAGATCCAGCATTTCAGTCACCAGCGCTGCCTCTCAAGTCTGGTATTCTCTCTTTTCCATTAGATTTGTACTGAGAAAAGAGAGCCTGTGCCGAAGACATGGAGATGAAAAAAGTAAAGGGAATCAAAGGGATGGTGGTGGTCGATCTAGATCTAGATCGGAGTATACCTAAACCACTACTGTCGTCTTGTTGTTGATAATGAAGATCTGAGATCCGTTCAATTTTTTTTTTTCTTCAAGTTTATGATGATGATGAAGAACATATAGGGTTTGGTTTGGTTTGGTTTGGCTTGGCTTGGCTTGGCTTGGTATTATATGTTGTTGTTGTTTTTGTTTTTGAAGACGTATGTGTTTTCTGGTGGCAATAGCGGTGGTGATGGCGATGGCACAGCAACACTGAAAGCCCAAACTTAAAGGGCAACTGTTATTACAGCCATGGTAGGAAGACTTTCTCTTCTCTGATATAAACACAAATATGAGCCTCAAATAGATAAGGAGATGATGAGTGAGAGATATACCAACAGATAGAGAAGTTTTTTTTTGAAGATTTGTGATTACTTTATTAAATAGGTAAGAAAAAAAAGTGATGTCGATGATGATGATTGCAACAAATAAACAAAAATGTTAATACAGATTTTTAACAGATAGGAAAAAAATTAAACAAATAAATAGAATTTGGAGAAAAAATTGAATAGACAGATAGAATTTAAGAGGAAAAATTAAACAAATAAATAGAATTTAGGGAAAACAATGAATATATAGATAGAATTTAGGGGAAAAATTGAATAGATAGAGCGAAAAATTGAACAAATAGTAAAAAAAAATTGAACAGATAGACAAAAATTTTGAAAAATATATATAAATTTGAACAGATAGTCAATAAAAAGTCATACAGTCAACGAAAAGTCAAATAGATTAAAAAAAAATAGTCAGGGATAAAATTGGAAACAAAATGTCTTGTAGAACTTCTCACCAAATTATTTCACAAAATGTGAATTTTTCACTAATAAAAAATATTCACTAGATCTAATGCCTTATACCCTTTTTAAATTTAATTTATTACCAATTTTCTCTTAATGGTTTGGGATGAAGTCAAACAATTTCATTAGTTTAAAGTACTAGTTTCTAAAATTGATAATTCATTGGACAATATGACACAAGTATTATAGTTGGAGGTGACAAAATTATTATTATTATTTTTTTCAAAGTTTGAGAAAATTATATTGACTTTTAAGCTTATTTTGGAAAGTAACTATTTTAGTTAATTTTTTTATTTTTATAAAAAGACATTCAGAAAAATCGAGAAAAGCATTATGTAGTGATTTTTTGACATTTTTATAATTTATTATTATTTTTTATATATACCAAAACAACAATGATAGAGACCACTAATTTTGGAGCTCTAAAAAGATCACTAATGATATGGCACTCAATAAAAAAAGAAAAAAAATACAACACCAAGGCCAAAATATCAAATCATTCATGGTGGGATCCGCTGCCACATCATTAGTGATAACACTAATTAGCACTCTCACTCATTTTTCATACCAAGATATCCTTTAATCTATCTATTAACAGTAACATGGAAGTTAAATGGGAGCATGAAATTACTTTTTTATCCTTGATGTTTTATACATTTATCAAATATTAAAATTAACTTTAACATAAAATGATCCCAAAAAAATGTATAATACATATGATATAAATTATCCTCACATCCTCTTCCACATTCTTGTTAGGGATGACCATTTTTGTCCGATCTGTGAGGGCCCGCCTATACCCACCCGAATGGGGCAAATTTTATCCCGTCCCGATACTTATGTGGGGCGGGGGCGGGTATCACTTTTCCCAATCTAAACCCGACTCGATATAATTAATAATATATATGTATATATACATATAAAATATAATTAGATATAAGAAAATAATATTAAAAGTTTGTGGTTTTGTTTAAATATAAATAAATAATAATCTTATACGTCCCACTATTTATATATATGGAAACAAGAAAAATTATTTTGTGTGCTAAGGATTTAAATATTCTCAAATTTTTTAACTATTTGAAATATGGTTAGATATCCGCAGGTATCGAATATCCGCGGGGGCGGGGGTGGGGTTGAAAAATTCCACTCGCAGTAAACGTGGGACAGAAGCAGAGGCAGCGGTGGAGTTTGTCCGCGAAGGCGGGGCGAAGAATGGCAAACCCACTCCAAATTTGCCCTGTGGCCATCCCTAATTCTTGCATTTTTCCTAGTAGATTATTAACCCCATATCTTATTGCATTCTCACATTCAACCGTCTCTTTTCTTTTTTTTATCTCCTCACCCCACTACCATTCTTCTATCTTCTTATTTACTTCATTGCCTCTCTACTCTTACCGTAGCCACAACTCTTATCAAGTGCCACTCTTACCGTAATCACAACTCCTTTTCCATATATTTTCCTACTCTTTTTATATTTTTTCAATATCATGATCTCGAATGATACCCTCTATCACCAGTTTCTTAGTTTTCACAATTACTTACTGCTAGAGTCCCTTTCCACTTTTAACCACCATGTAGTCCCATTACCTATTGTCGTCACCTTTCATGCCACCCAACCAACCAACCATAACCTCTACAACATCAACAACTCTCACTTGCTAATAGTTGGCGACCATTCTCACTCTTTGCAATGCCAACACTATTACCAATATAATTTGATCATTTCTTTTGTAATAAAATGAAATAATGAATTAAATTCAATTTGTTGTAAAGGCTCATGACGGCAAAGCGATGGTGATGGTAGAGATAAAGGAGAAGAAATGTAAAAGGTTGGTTGGAGTGGTAGCGGTGAAAATAAGAAAGGCATTAAAGACAAAAAGACAGATATTGCAACGGATTAGAGATAGTAGTGACGAGATTAACAGATAAGTGACAAGAAGAAAGATACAAGGAAAAATGAGACAGTGAAAGCAAAAGGAAAAGAGAAAAGGGTTCCAATTGTGTTTAACCCGCACAATCACTTATGGGCAAAAAAAATTAAATTTAGAGTAAAAATTTAGGAGCACTTTTTCATAAATCTCTTTTTACCTACTTATATTTCATGTAGTCCACATTATTTTTTTATATTCCAATAAGTCCTATGAGTAATATAGTTACCAAAATACTCCTAATAATATTCATATTTACATTGTGAATATTCCGTGATGTGAATGTTCACACCATCAATGTGAATATTCACATTGTCAATGTGAACATTCACACATCAGTGTGAATATTTACATTTATAAAATATGAATGTTCACATCACCAAATTGCTAACCATTCAAAAAATATTTGTAATGATAGAAATGTCTATAAAATACCTTAAATATGAGAATTAGGATTTGGTAGATCAAATGTCCAAATGATAGGACTTATTAGAATATAAGAATATCTTATAGACTAATTGGGATACAAATACTTGAAAAATAATTTTCTAATAAATTTCTCAAAAATTTAAGACACTGTAATATTTGGTAAATTATGGTTACATTGCAGTTTATGATGAAAGGACATATGGGCTTTACCTAATATAACACAAAGCATAGTGTTAAACGAGTTCGAGATGTTAGGGGTTGTTTGGAGTGTCCTAAATAAGTGTACTTTTTGTCTTTTTAAACTAAAAAGTTGAGGAAAAATATAGATGTTTGGATTAACTTTTTGACTTTTTAAGGAAAAAAGTGTATTAAAAAATTGTATAAGAAAGTGTGTAGGAGAAGATTAGAGATGTGTGGGCCATAGCCGTACAATCTGCACAGTCGAAATGATAGTAAGAAATTATTAGCTACTTTTCGGGTATTGCACTAGACGGTTTTGTTCAGCCCATGAGGGTCATCACGAGTCCCATTTTGATAATCTGAACCGTTCAATGTGCAGAACTCGTCGAGTACTATATGCCTTTAAAAAATCGCGTTGATCGGATATCGATAACTACCTGATCAGATTTGTTTTTTTTCAATCGTTAATTATAATACCATCCATTTTTTTTATACAAAACTGATTTAATCATGTAGTTATCGATATCCGATCAATGTGATTTTTTACAGACATATAGTACTCGACAAGTTCTACACATTGAATGGTTCAGATTATCAAAATGGGACCCGTGATGAGCCCCCACAGGCCGAACAGCAGTGTGTGAAAATTACACCCAAATTGTGTGATAGTATTCAACAAACGCTACACAGCGCCAGATTTTTCATGATTGCTGAGTTGTATGGATGTGTGAAAAACTAATTTTTTAATATTTGTTTTTGGTGAATAGTAATAACCTTTTAATTTTTTAAATAACTTTTTGACTTTTTGATTTTTTTGAGGGATGCCAAACTTGGCCTAAGAGTTATACTAGAGATCCCAAACAATCTACAAAAAATTTTACCAAAGATCTCACATGGGTATGGGACCCACACACATATGGGTTTGTGTGGGTCCCACACTCATGTGAGAGTTTTGGTAGCAATTTTGGTAGATTATTTGGGATCTATAGCATTTTTCGATAATTAATTGAACCCATTTGATAACCACAATTGATATTATTTAAAAATTTAAGTGCATCTTAAAATATAGACTAAAACTTAAAAAAAAAAAAAAAAAAAAAAGGCATATGAAACTTACATAATTTTAACTGAATTTATAAGAGCATCTCCAATGGTGTACCAAATGTTTCACCAAATCTGAGTCAAAAAGGGGTCATTTCCTTAATTTGATACTTCGCGCTCCAACGGTTCAACATCAAATCCGTTTCATCAAATTTGCGCTAGGCAACCGGTTGGTTGACCGGCCGGTCAACCGGTAACGGCAAAAATATTTTTTTTTTTTTTTTTTTTACCAGTTTGAACCTTTTTTTTTTTTGAAATTTTTGAACTTTTGGTGGTCGACCGGGTGGTCAACCGGCCGGTCGATCGGGTGGTTGACCACCTAGGCAAAATTTTTTTTTTTTTGTTTTTTACTGGTTTGAACCTTTTTGTGAACGGTCTGAACTTTCTCCGGGGCGACCGGTTGGTTAACCGGTTGGTCAACCGGATGGTCGACCCGTTCGTCTCATCCCAACGGTCAGGAACAGTGATTTGGTGAAATGCTTCGCCTGCACTCAGTTTGGTACCATTTTTGCTGAATTCTGGATTTGATATCGATTTGGTGAAACCGTTAGAGCTTAAAAAAGTGACTTTTTCACCAAATTTTAAATTTGATGCCAGGTTTGGTTCACCGTTGGAGATGGTCTAAACATAAGTATTGATATACACTATTATAAATTCACCACCAGAGCTACCACTACCACCGCCGCCGCCACCATCGCTACCACTACCACTACCGCCACCATCATTATTGCTATCGCCACCACCGCCACCACCACTATTACCACTACTTTCATTACAATTGTTATTGTTGCCATAACTATCACTATCTTTTTTCTACTACCCCACCACCATCAGCATCATACCATCACCATTACTACTATCACAACCATTACAATATAAAAATTGAAATATACAATTTGAAAATAATAAATTTTAAATTTAATTTTATACATATCAAACTAGTCATTTTTACATAAATTTTTATTAAACAATTTTTTAACTTAGAAAATACAACATTCAGATTTCGATATACTTAACTGTTAGTCTATAGTTTTCAATTTTCAACATTATCAAACATCACCTTAGTCAAGCTCTTTCCCCCCCCCCCCCTCTTTTTTTAGGTAAATTTTAAATACACCTTTTAAGATTTACTTAAAACATAAATTGCCCCTATAATTTTAGAAATTATAAATACTTTCTTACATAATTTTTTATTTTACAGAATTGAAAGAAAAATAAAATTTTTAATTACTATTTTATACAATAATAAAACAATTAAAATTATTAGTTAAAATATATTTTTGACATCAATAAAAATTATTCATTAATTTAATATTTTATTAATAAAATAGTTATTTGTTATGTGATTACAAATTTAAGAAACGAAATATAATTTTTTAAATAAAAAAAAATAATTCATATTTTAAATAATTTTTTTAAGTTATATATTTTAAATAAAATTTAAAAGATATTTATAATTGTTTTTTTTTTTTGGGTTAAATAGTTAGTGATGGGTTTGGCATGCGAGGAAAGGAAAGGCTGACACGCTGACATAATGCCACTCGCGTATATAATCAGACTCGCAGACGCACGTGTGCACGATGCTGACACGCTTTTAAAAAAGGCCTTTTTAAAAAACACACAGAGACAAGTTCCCCCCGGTGGGTCACGTGTGGCTTTGTCTCACACACATTCCTAGAAAACACTTCACTCCTTTCTGTCAAACCACTTCCTGTTGTTTTGAAAAGTTAAAAAAATATTTTTTTAATATTTTTTAAAAAGATGTATAGAAAATAAAAAAATAATTTGATTTAAAAAAATTAAAAATTTTAAAAAATTATTTTTAACCGAATTGTCAAAACAAACCATTTAAATTAGTGGCCGAAGTAAACAAACCATTTAAATTAGTGGCCGAAGTACAAGCGACGAGTTTGTAAATTTAAGAAAAAACTTAGGTCAAGTTTGGCTATTGCCAAAAAAGTGCACTTATTTTATCTTTTTATCTTTTTTGGGTCACATCAATTAACATTTCCTCTCTACTTTTTCTACACATAATACAAAAAAAGTCAAAAAGTGCACTTATTTAGTCTTCCCAAACTAGGCCTTAAATTATACTATCTATGTTTTTTTTAATAATATACAGATACGTCATATTTTTTCTAATAATGTAATTGATTTATCTAAACAAATAAATAAACACTGATTGTTGTAAACACACAAAAAATTTAAGAACATTAATGAAGACACTGAAAATTTAAGAACATAGCTTGCTTGTTTTCTCTTTTCAGAAAATACTTTTTAGAAAATTTTACTCTCTTATTTTTCGTATTTTTTTATTTTTACTGAATTTTTTTAATATTTTAAGTAATTTTTTTACTTTTTAGACACACCTAACATAAATACACCTAAAAAGTAAAAAAATTATAAAAAAATCTTTTAAAAATTCATTAAATACCAAAAATACAAAAAAAAAATACAAGAATTCAATACATTTTTTGTATTTCTATGTATTTATTAATTTTTTAAAATATTTTTTTATAATTTTTTTACTTTTTAGATACATCTAACTAAGGTGTATATAAAAAAGTAAAAAAAAATGTTTAAAATTTAAAAAATATACACTAAAAACAAAAAAATACGAAAACCAAAAAACTCAATTTTTAAAAAACTTAATTTAAAAAATTCAAACCAAACACACTGATTGAATTTTTTTTTTTTTAAACACACACAAAATGAAGACAGTAGATAAATAAACACTGATTTTTTAAACACACACAGAAAATTTAAGAATACTAATGAGAACAATAAATAAATAAATATAGATTTTTTTGAAAAACACCCAAAAAATTTAACAGCATTTTTTTAAACACACACAAAATAAAGATAACAAAACAAATAAATCAGACCAATAACTCTTAAAACACTTAAGAGGTAGAGAAGTAATGTATAATTTAATTAAACTGAATTTTTTTAAGAACAATAAATTATTTAAGAACTCTAAATTTTTAAACACACATCGAAAATTTAAAAATACTAATAGTTATATGAAAGACCAAAAAGCAAAAATGTAAGTGGGCAAATGAACAAAAGTAGTTGAAATTTTAAATTGAATAAACGAAAAATGTTTTTTTCTCGAATTTGAGCTCCCTGAATCCCCCAAATCAGATAGAAGAGAAGAGAGAAAGAGAAGAGAGGGGAAGAGAAGGAAGAGAGGGGAAGAGATGGCAACCCCTCCGCCCGATCGTTGCCCCGCCGTCGCAGCCTCGCCGTCGCCTCCGCCTCCATCCCCGCCCCCGCCTCTGCCTCCGCCTCCGCCCCCTCCCCCTGCCTCTGCCTCCGCCTCGCCTCCGCCTACAGCCCGATTTTGTTGGCTCCTCCAGTCCAACTCTTCCTCCTTCTCCTTCTTCTTCCTCCTTCCTTATCTTCTTTTGATTTTCTTCTTCTGAAAAAAAAAAAAAAAAAAAATCAAAAACGACGAAAACGACGTTATTTTTGAATTCGGGGATTCGAGGGGCTCAAATTCGAGATACCAATCACTTCTATTGAATAAATACCATAAAAAATAAAGTTGTGAACATGTTCATTCTGTTTATTTATTTTTAAACAAAATTTATACCCAAAATTACTAAGAAGAATAGTTTATAGTTTTAGATTGAACTTTTATAAGGTGAGAAAAATTTAAAAAGTTTTTCATAAAAATATGAGTCTAAAATTCACATCATAATATATAAATATATATATATATATGTTAAACAAATACTGATAAAACACTCACAGTAAAATAAGGTTGGTGTTACTAGACAAGAAATTATTAGTTCTGAACAGTACAAAGTTATAAAATAATCTGCAAAAATTTTTTTTTTTTAAAATAAATTGGTTAACCATAAAGAAAGCCTCTTTAGTTAATTGCGTTAAAAGTTTAAAATGTCAAAATTATACTTATCCATTTAACATAATTTAACATATTGGAATAATTTAACTTTGGTACTTGAAATAAAAAACTACTAAAATAATATAACAGCAACAACTAATTGTTACA
The DNA here is from genome assembly GCF_055761805.1 of Camellia sinensis. NCBI lineage: Eukaryota > Viridiplantae > Streptophyta > Magnoliopsida > Ericales > Theaceae > Camellia > Camellia sinensis. Next base: position 86,973,598 of record NC_138973.1, read on the forward strand.
TACAAACAAACAAAACAAAAATTAAAAAATTATTAATTTGTATAACATTACTCAAACTTCAATGGATATTGATTGTACCATGCTTATTTTCTCATTAAAAAAAACATTCTAATTAATGTTTTCCAAGAACACTATTGAGATATTATTTGGGAAAGGAAAATGATTGACAAATTAATTTTTGTATTAAATTCATTAAAAATAATGTGATAGTGGTAATTTTAAAATTATGATTGAAGGATTTTATAACTTTGTAGTTAGTACAATTTTATTTCTATTTTTTTTTTTTTTGGTATAAATCCTTTTTTTGTGTTTGATTCATAGATTTGAGAACGGTTTTGGAAATGGAAAGGGAAAATGTAATCAAAATAATTCCGAAAATTGAAAAGAAAAAAATTCAAAAAACCAAAAAACAAAAACCAAAACCAAAATTCTGGAGCATAGAAATGACATAAGCAAAGTTTCCTTACTTGAACCAAAAAAATAATTTCGAAAACTGGAAAAAAAAATTCAAAAAATAAATAAATAAATAAATTTCTGGAGAATAGAAATGACATAATCAAAATTGCCTTGTTTGAACCAAAAACTCTAATACACAACTAAAATTTAGGTCAAGTTTGACAAGTCCATAAAAAGGTTAAAAAATTAAAAAGTTATAACTATTCACCAAAATTCAAAAATTACGGCTGCATAACTCCCAATTCTAATTTTCCTCTACACACTAATTTATACAATTTTTTAATACATATTTTTCTACAAAAAATCAAAAAGTTAACCCAAATATCCATATTTTTTTCTCAATTTTTTAATCCAAAAAGATAAAAAGTACACTTATTTAGGACACCCCAAACAATCCTTTAATCAAATTTAACAAAAACTTACCTAATGCTACCTCATAAAACAAAAAAATTAAAAAAACTTAGAAAAGTAATAATAGCAATCACAAACCAGAAAAACAAAAACCCATTTTAAAAGCCACCAACTTTAAACAGTTTTATAAGGCCATCTCCAACGTTTAACCAAATCTATCACCACATTTAAATTTGATAAAACGGTACACTTTTTTTTTTTTTTTTTTTTTTTAATCTCCAACGGTTTCATCAAAGCTGTATCAAATTGAGAACAACCCAAATCTTTCACCAAACTGAAAACCTGGGCCAACTTTCACAAGTTTACTGTTCGTGTACGGTTGGGGATGGGACTCACTGGATGACTGACTAACTCAACAATTCCCAGAACACTGCCATGGTTTGGACTATAAACTGGCTTGCAAAGTTGTTTGCTTTTTTGTGACACCACGACGAAATTCCTTACCAACATTGATTCATGGATAGCAGAGGCAAATGCATTGCATGTAGATTTAAATTTGTACCAAAATTAGCCGTTCATTTAGCAGGGTGCAACTCCAATAAGGTTACCATTGGTCTTGTAAAGGATTTGACAAAGTTACCGTTGTTGTGGTATATAAAATAAGACTCTACCAGTGTTTTAATTTCACAATATCATTACAATTTCTTTTTTTTTTTTTTGTTATTGTTAATTTCAATCTTCCCTTTTTGTTTCATTTGTCTTCTCATTGTGTGATCTTCAATCCATATTATTTCTTCAATTTTTCACTTTTTTCTGCATTTTTTTTCTTGTTTCTTTTATAATATATTTCACTGTGTGTTGGATGTTGTATCCTATTAAATTTTTTTAACTTGTTCATTTGTACAAATTTTATCTTAAAATTATGGAAGATTTTAAAATGTTTGAGGAATCACAAACTTTAGAGCAAAACATCGATATTATTTTTATTTTGGAAGCTTCTCATGCTTTTTGTGGTAAAGCGTTCACCATTATAGAAGATGAAATTTTATATAAATCTTGGTTGGTTGTCTCTCAAGATCCCATTTCTGGTAATAGTCAGACCATGGCAATATTCTGGGAATGAATACTTGTTTATTTTAATTCACAATTGAATGATGAATCAAATCAAAACCGTATTTTTTTGTCTCAACATTGGTTTGTCATACAAAAGGCAATTAATAAATTCTGTGGTTTTCTTGAGCAAATCCAATTGAGGCAACAAAGTGGAACAACGAGGCAGACATGGTAATTTTCATTTCTGTTATTAAATATCAATTTTTTGAGTTACTTTTTATTGAAATTTTTATAATTTTCATTTTTTAGGTCGCTGAAGCAAAGCGCATGTATCATGCAATACAAAAAAACACTTTACATTTGATACAAGTTAGGATACTTTGCGCCAAAGTTATAAGTGGGATAAAATTAGAACACAACTCAAAAAAGCCACGCCACAACCTTATCCATTTTTGAATCCAGCAACTGTAGGTGAACCTTTTCAACCCAACAACAATATTGAGAAGGACTAACAACCGACTCATACATCAACATGACCAATTGGTACTAAGGCTGTGGAAGAAATATTGAAGAATCAAGCAATTCACAATGTTAGATTTGATGAAATAGCTGTCAACCAATCTAAAATTATTAAAGTGTTGTCAACTATGTCCACTAGAGCTGTTGAGTGAGATGAACAAAAGGCGATGGAACATGAACAGAAGGTTGCAAAACGTCGAAGAAGGGTTGAGGATAATGAGGAACAACTAAAAATATTATCAATAATAAATGAAAGAGAATAACAAAATGAGGATCATAAAATAATGTTAATGGACATGGCCAATTTAAATCCTATGCAAAGGGCCTACTATGAAGAGCTTGAACGGCAAATCTTATTTCGATTAACAAATAGATTTCCTTGACTGTTTGATGAAGGCCATGATTTCAATTGAATGATTTGTAGTGTTTTTCTTAATTTCATTTTAAGGGTTAATTTGTGGAACTTACTTTATGTGCCTCCCCCCTCCTCCTCTTGTCTCTACTTGTCTCTAAATTTTTACTACTCATCTATATGTTTCTTTTCATTTGAAGATGTTATCGTATTTTTGATATGAGATTTAATGAATGGCAGCATATAGTGCAACTGAATTAATTAACTTTTATTATTAGCTGTCCTGGCCTATTTAAATTACAGTAAAGATATGTGCACAAAAATATATCAAAAAAAGATAATGTTTGATTGAAATTAAACTTTTATGTAGTGAAACACATATTTTAAATAAATCTAAACTATACATAAAATGTTTTATGTATTTTTCTTAATATGAGTTCTGTATCTATAATATTGCTCTTTAAAATGTCATATCTTTACACTGGGTTACAAAACTCATAATAGGAGAATTTATTCCATATTTAAAAGACATAGCATGATACCCAGATAGATTGTGGTTGGTAGAGATTGTGACAAATCTTGTAATTAAAGTTTCATTTTTTTAAAATAAAGTTAAATAACATTATTCTCTACCTAAAAGCTGATCTCCAAAACCTTGCCTCCAAAATAAAGTTAAATAACATTATTCTCTACCTAAATAACATTATTCTGTACCATGCTAACACCATTACACAAGAACACTTCTTTGCTACTTAAAAAAAGTAAAAGAGAATTGTTCAACAAAATATCAAACCACATACGAGTTGTTCATCCCCTAAAAAAAAAAAAAAAAAAACAAACATGTACTACTAGTACAAACTAACAAAAATATAAAAAGAGATAGTCCTAGTACATTTTGTTAAAAAAAAAATAATAATTAACAAAAAAAAAAGTAGTACCAAAAAAAAAAAGAAAAAAAAAGTAGTAGTAGTAGTACATCTTTGTAATAACCAAAAACAACATAAATTTCAGATACATCCAATCTCTCATCCAAACATGTCAAAAGTCATTGTCAGGTGGTGGTGGCGGGAAGTAGTGACAGTAAATCTCACTGACTCGATGCCCAATTTGATCAATGCGATTGCTTGTAACTTCATGACGCCTTTCAATGTCCACACGAAACTCACCAAATTGCTGAATTAATGAGTTTTGCGTGGTAGCAAATGTATCGAATTGATTACCCAATGCATTAAACTAATTAACCATTTGTCGTTCCCATTGAATGCATTAATTGTGTCGTTCTTGTTTCATAGCCAAAAAATCAATCTAGTATTGAGCTTGTTCACCTGCTGGCATGGCACTATCATGGGGGTCTTCGGAAGCATCATCTGTTGGTGCATTTCTAGCATTCAAACTTTGTAATAAATTTTCAGCTCCACCAGCTCGAGTCAGTGTGTACTCCGAAATCGCTGAAGAGATTTTACTCTCTGCTTCACCTATAAGTCTGATCTTAAAAGTTTTAAAAATTTTAGTCAACATAGCTCAAAAAACTAGTGACCTTCCAGTGATATGACCAAGATTTGCAATCAGCATTTCTTTCATTAGTATATAGCATAAATTCAATTTGTGTCCAACTTCAAAACAATATAGCAAATAAGTATTAAAAATTGGAACAATATCAAAATGTCCTCTTTTGGGAGTGACATTTTTTACTATAAATCGATGGAGGATACGAAGGTGGGGTTTCAAACGTCTTGCTTGTAAATCACTGTCGGTAAATATTCTCTCACAAATAGTAGTATATACTTCACTTATGTTGCCAACAATATCAAGTAAGTCAAACTCACCATGAAATTAGATATGCATATCCCCTTACTCAACCCCAATAATTCGTACTAAAGTGGGGATGTCAAATTCAATAGCCTTACCTTTTACATAAGATATAATACTAAAGTCTTCATCTTTTTCATCAGTAGTTTTTAAGTGAACATAAAATAAAGACACAATACGAGGATATACCTTATGTGGTAAATCCACCCCATAGTCTCAAGTTTACTAACCAACAAAAGATCATATTGAGGAGGAAGATTTAGCCTTCTCCCGGTGACAATAGGTCGGTTGCAGAAGCTTTGAAAGCCTTGTTCATGATTTTGCGTGAGAAAATCAATAGTTGATAAGTTGAAATTTGAGGCTATTGTTGTTGTTGTTGGCGTGGTGGAGGGACTGAGGTTTCCCGATGTTTTGGTCTTGGTCTTTTGGTTCTAGGCATGATGTCAATATATGTTGAATTTGATTAGGAATGTGTTAAATGTGAATGGTAGATTTTAGATGTGCTAAAATTCTGTGTAAGGTGACCAAATGGTGTGAAACGGCATTGCAACACAAAAAGGAAATGCAACAGAGAAATGAAATTCACAAAACAGGAACGGTTGACCAGTCGGTCAACCCCCAAGTTGACACCTCGGTTGATCGATTTTGGTGCAAAATGTTACTTTCGGTTTCTGTTACTTTGGGTTTTTGCTTCTTTGAATGATGCATACTTTGTTCAACTCTCTATCACATACACGAGCATGGCATTGTGTCTATATAGAGTGCATTTTCAATAGCTTTAAATAGGGTAGGTGGTGGAGGGAAGTAATGATGTAGGTCAATTTGTTTAATAAAGTAGTTGGATGGTTATGTGTGTAAATGAAGTATTCATGAAACCAATGGTGAAGTCTACAGGCTTTTTCAATTGCATGCAAAATAAATATAGCAAACTAGTTGTCCATAATCATCAATCAAAATATACAAAGAATTAGTAAACATAAAAAAGTCACCAAAAACACAAATTTGTGTGGTTGAGGCATACCATCCAAAATTAATCTGGCATGGAAGATACATGTTTTTAGAATTGCTTACATTGGCCACCATATTACTTCGTGAATAGTGGATATATATAAGAATCATAAGTCATTTGTAATTTATTAAATGTAGATATAGAACAAGTAAATTAATTATTCACTAAAGTAAGCTATATGTTATAGGCATCCATATCAGTAGTCATCCTTTTAATTCACACTATGATCATCCAAAATTCAATCTTCAGCACTCATCAACATAATTAATACTTGTGCATTGAAATAATACAATGACCATATTGACAATATGTCAAAATAATCAATTAACAAGAAATGTGTAAATGAATGGATTTAAGGGCATAAATACCCAACACCACTTTTATATCAATTTAATAATATGAGAAATCCATTGAAACATTTTGTTATTGGAATTACATCAAATCCTTAATGGCTATATTTGTAGTTTTATTTTTTTGTGTTAATGTAGTAAATATGTTAATAAAAACCACTTTATTAACAGTACATTTCACATGCACACTTTAAAACATCAGTAAATTATCACACCAGTACATTCAAAATTAACACTATTTTCGATATTGACAAAGTTAGCGGACCAATAATTCTAGCAAAAACGGATGTGTACAGGGTGAAGAGCACCAACAACAAACACTGACAGTATTTGACTAACAAAAAAATTGATGTGTGTTAATGAAGTTTAAGAGCAACAACAAACACTGACAGCCTTCATTGTGTAATCGCCTCCTTATAAAAAAAGCCAACCAAAAGTTCATATTCTCGTCCACGTGATGAAATTAGTTTTCACCATGAAAATGCCACATATGTTTTATTAAATCATTGCGGAGGGCATGATATGCATTATTATCTCAAATATCTAAGTGACGGGACATAAATGATTGGAAGTCATTGCTACTGCTACAGGAAAGTAGTATTGGTAAGTTGGTTGATGAAATTTCATAATTGAAATCAAGATGCTCATCTCTCTCATCTTCAACAATCATATTGTGCAATATAACGCAACTCTTCATTATGTTACCAAGCATTTTGAGATTCCAAAAATGTACTGGACCACCTATAATTGCAAATCGGGATTGGAGCACTCTGAATGTTTGTTCTACATCTTTCCTTGTTGACTTTTGCATCACTGCAAAATGTTGCTTCTTAGGGAGAAAAGATTGTCTGACCCAGTGTTGCCCATTGAGGGTATATACCATCAGTAAGGTAATAACCCATATTATAAGTGTGTCCATTGATAGTATAATGGACAGACGGAGCTTTACCTTGGGCACGATCACAAAATAAGGGCGATCGATCCAAGACATTCAAGTCATTGTGTGATCCAGACATTCCAAAAAATGCATGCCAAATCCACAAGTCGTAAGAAGCTACTGCTTCAAGAATGATGGTTGGCTTTTTTTGATGGTCTACGTATTGACTTTTCCATATCGTTGAACAATTTTTCCATTCCTAATGCATGTAATCTAAACTTCCCAACATACCCGGAAACCCACGAACCTCCCCAATAGCAAGTAATCTAGCAATATTAGTTGTTGTTGGAGATCTAAGATATTCAGGTCCAAAGATTTTGATTATTTAATTGCAAAAGTGTTTTAAACTTTTAATTGCCGTTCTTTCTCCAATTTGCACATAATCATCAACTGCATTTCCTGCATCTCCTGCCACGTCATATAAGAGTATTCTCATTGCTGAAGTCATCTTTTGAAGTGGAGACAATTCGAGGATATGAGCTACATCTTTTTTTTGAACAAAATATGGATCGTGTGCATCAATAACATTCAAAATTTGCAGATACAGAGGATGACGTATTCTAAAATATCTCCGAAATGTTGCAGGTGAATAAACTGAATTTGTCGCAAAATAATCCGTAAACAATCGTTCATGACCCTTCCTTCTATCGCGACGTATGTATTTATGTCCTACAACAGAACCACATATTTTCTTTGATCGATCACTTGCTCTCAGAATCTATATCATACTAGCATCATTTATCTCATAAACACCCAGAAGTTTCACAAATTTTTCATAATCAAATTCATCATCAGAGGATAAGGAAGCAGAAAATGATGAAAATGAAGTGAACAAATAAGAAGTTAAGCTGGTCATTATGCTCTGGTTTTTAGTTATGGTTGGTTCCATATACAACGTTGTTTGTTTGGCTTATATCATATATGGGTTAATCTATTTATATCTATTTTTTGAAGGAAATAATTATTGGAGGCAAAAAGAAATGGAAAAGATTTAATGAAAGGAAAAAGAAATGGCATAGGAATTGACGAAACATAAATGAAGGAAAAAAAAATTCATTTTCCTCTTTCCAGTCGACCGATTGACCGTCCCCCCGGACATCCAGTGTGTTTTGATGAAAGCTACAGTATTCACCGTTAGAGTAACTGATATAAGATAAAGGAACTCGTCATATTTTTACTCAAATTTAATGAATTTTTTGGTGAACCGTTGGAGATGCCTAATGTATACCCCCCAAAATAAAAACTTGAATCATTGAGAATGTGGGGAAGTAAATTTGGAAATACTCCTCGAATTCATAAGGGCTTAAAAGATCCCTGCAATGTCACCTAAAATAGATAAACAACTTCGATCGGTGGTGTCGGAATTAGCATTTTGATGGTTCAATCAGTTTTGTGTCTGAGTTCTTGATATTTTTTCTTTCTTAGAGTATAAGTTATTCTCACGTACCACTTTCCTCAATCTCTTTACCTCTTTTATAGAGTCTTTCTCTGATCCTACTTCCTTACCATGTTTTTCTGGGATAGAACAGGATGGTTGTCCAACATGACCCTTCCGACTACCCTGGACTCTCAGCTTCGGCATACGACAAGCATATTCCTAATAAAACATTTAATGTGATTCTCAATGTTTACTCAACTCTAATTCAGCCCAATAGATTTGCCTAATGAGCTAATCTTGAATTGAGCCCAGTTGGATTGGACTTGTTTGGGCCTCGTTCACCTTTTCGAGCTTCTATTTAATTTTGGCTCCCACAGAGAATATTAAAAATTGAAGACTCTTAGACAATTACAGAATATATACCCCAAAAAAAATAACAAATAACAAATAAATAGAAGCTTCAGAGAATATAAAAATTGAAGACTCTTGCATCACTTACTGTCAAAGAGAAACAAAATATAATCTTCTATTGGTTTGTATTTTATTTGTCCTAATTGCATCAAACACTTTTGTAATTTCTTTGAAAAAAAAATTATTATAAAAAGAAAGATAAACTAGAAAATAGAGAGGAAGAAACCAATAACTTTTTTGGAAACAAAAATTGTGAAAAATGGTTCTAATACGTGACATCTTGACTTTCTTGTAACTTTTTCTTTTTCTTTTTTTTTTTTTTTGAGTAACTCTTGTAATTGAGCCCAGATCCTCTATCGTACTCCCTTGCAGTGGTTCCTGCGGTGCCCCAAAATGACGTCGTTTTGGGGTAAAATTTCAAAAATAAAAATAAAAACACACAAAACCAGAGAAGAGAAAAAGGGGAAGAAGAAAGAAGCATTGGCAGAGGAACACCCAGAAGAACACCAATATTTGTGATCTTGTTTCGTGTATTTGTGACCTTTCGAAAATCAATCAAGTTCACCAAAATTAACAACCATTCAAACACCTAAAAGAACACCAATATTAACAACCATTCAAACAAAAGTTGGAGGTTAAAAGATCTGATATATATACACATATTAACACTTTGAACATCCCAAACGATAAATCAAATTGATTGAAAATTATATCAATACAAGCAAAAGCAAAGAACAACAGTCAAAATTTTTTCCTCTCTTACTCTTTGATTTTGGATCTCAAATCTTTCATACAGATTTTGAAACTTTGTTTTTCTTCATGAATCCATCTTTTTACATTTCAAATCTAGGTTGAAACCTGAGGGAAAACTGACGAACAACAATGAGGATGACCGACGAACTCCCTCCAGTACACCGGCGGCAAAAAAAAGAAGAGAAAAGATCGAGATAGTTATTATCCATCGAGATTGCGAGAGAGAGAAGGGGGCTCACGGCGATGGTGGGTTGTCGGCAGGTTGGTAGTTTTAGTGAGAGAAAGAATGAGGAAGAAGAAGAAGAGAAGGAAGGAAATGTGGCTTATGGCGGCGATGGCGGGGAGATGATGGCACCGCGAGTGAAGGGAGACCAGAGGTTGTCGCCTGTAGGATGCCTTCTTTCTTTTTATCCTCTTTCTCTTCCTCTGTGCTTCTTTATTCTTTCCCTATTTCTCTTCTCTGGTATTGTGTTTGTTTGTTTGTTTGTTTGTTTGTTTTTTTTTTTTTTTTTTGAAATTTTGGACTGAATGACCAAATTAAAATCTAGCTTAAACTAGAACGACCAACTTGTTCAAATTAAAATAATATGGTTCAAAAATAAAATTTGAGTCAAATTATAATAGTGAAAAGTATAATTTATCCTTCAAAAAAATTATCTTTTTGGATTGCAATTAATTTAGGTATGACTTGCATCTTATTAATTTTGGATTTATATTATACATTTATATTATAAATAATTTTAGATAAAAAAATTCATGATAAATAGTATTTTCTAATTAAAATAATCAAAAGGAAAATACTAATACCATATAAACAAATTGATTCATTATGTAAAAAGTGTATAAATATTGTATGAGAATAAATAAAATATGCATTAAAATTTTAAAAATGTTTTGTCATTGTTTGTACTCTTAACCAACTTCCACTCTATGATCTTTTAAAAAAGAAATAAATAAAATAAACAAATTGATAAGAGGCGAATAAAGGAAGAAGCTGCATTCTCACAAGGAGGTTAAAAGCTAAGTTTGACTTTTTTAAATTTTTTGAAAAAATATAAAAAAAAGTAATGAGATGATTTGACTTAGAAAATATTAAAGTCAAAAAGGTTCTTTTAACCTCTTTGTCTAAAAAAAAAAAAAAAAAAAAAAGAAAGAAAGAAAGAAAAAGAAGGAGATTATCTATTTTTTTGACTTTTAACCTATTTTGGATCATATTACTTATCTATTTTTTTATATTTTTTTTTTTAAGAAAAAAACTAAAAAAGTGAAAGACTAACTTTTAACCTACTTTTCAAAATAACCCTAAGATATCAAATATGGTAAGAGCCCTTATCTGCTAAATTAATCTCGAAAGCCCTGTTTATTAAGGACATATAAGGGCCGAATATAAGGGAGACTGGATATAACATGAAGTGGATCCTACATATTTTCTTGTCTCTCTATATCCCGTGTTTGGTTGCTTCAGATATAGGGAGTCCGGATAGTATATCCCCTAAAAAGGGAGATATGCAATACTAACCCCCCATGATATTGTATATCCTCCACAGTCAGATATAGGAAAAGTTTCATCCAAAGTCAAAAATAATTACTCTCCTTTTATCCCATCATATATCTTAGTGTAAATTACACTCACATTCCCTGAGGTTTTTGACAATTACAGGGAATATCCCTGTAGTTTCAATAATTACATAAACCACTCTTACTTTTGAAACTATTATTAAGATTTTCCCACCGTTAATCTTCTGTTAATTTATTTAACTGAATATGATGAAATCATGTGCTATAAGTAAAACATTTCAAAATTGCCTTTATATATTCAAATAGTAAATTTCACTCATCTCCCCTCAAGTTTTACAAAAAAGTAATAAAAACTCATACATTATTTTAATAATGTTAAATAAAAATATTAAATTCTGTACAATGTTTAAAAAAATTCTAAATTGTTAAGATAAGCATATATATAGTAGAATAATCAAATATTACCTTATCTAAAAATAAAAATAAAAACTAATAAATTAATCACCATTAAACTTTATACTAGATTAAATACAATAATTTGTTTGAAAATTATGAAACATAGTATAAAAGATGTTTTTTTAAAAAAAAAATACCACCAATTTTATAAATAATTATTTTGAGAAATTAGAGCTTGAATAAAAATTTAAAAATTACACATAGGTATTTGATTTTTTTTTTTCCGTATGAAAAATACATATTTGGAGAATTTATCCCTTCTTTCCACTTTCTTTATTTTCTTTCTTTCATTTCTCTTTCTATTTATTTTCTCATTCATTTTTTCATAGTGTATATTATTATTATTTGTTCTCTTCTCTATGTTTTTTCATCATTTTTTCTTTTTCATCAATGTTAGCTTGCATCACCTAATACCATAGCAACTTACGAAACATGAATTTTTCTTTTGTTTTGTAAACATATTTGTATATTAATTTTTTTTTAAGAAAAATAAACATAATAACATTTCATATTTATAACCAAAAAAAAAAAAATTGACTTATAAAAATTACCAAATGTTACCTCATAAATATATGAAAAAATTATTATTTTATCTTTTTACAATCCTATATTATTCTCAAAGTTAATTATCATTAAAAAAAAAAGTCATTATTTCTCACATTAAAAATAAGATTAAAAAAAATAAATATAAAAGTAAAAAAATATCTAATCACATTACAATAAATTAAAATTAGATGATAGGGCATGAAATATAAAGAAATTATTTGAGAATAATAAATTATTTAAATATGTCATTTCTTACATCTAATTAAAATAGAATTTTACTTGAAGAAATAAATTATTTGAAAATAATAAAATACTCAAATAATTTGTTATTGATTACATCTAAAATCTATATCTCCATCTTTGTTTCTTTCATTTAAATTATTTTTATTAAATTAAATCTCAAAATTAATTCAAATAAGAAACATGGATATTCTTTATTTATTTCATTAATGGTTGGTTTTATTTTTTTTTAACTTATAAAAGTTCAAAACTTTATTGGAAAAAAAATACAAAAAAAAAAATTGTGAGAAATAAAATGATAATTTAATATATATGTAAATTACAATTAAAGGGTATTAATTGTAAAGGGTATTATGGTCATTTGCATAATCAAGTTAACACGGTTTGGCTTAAATTAACGGAAGGAGGGAATCTTGACAACGTCAAAAAAAGTAGAGGAAGTTTCTGTAATCATTAAAACTACAGGGGAGATCCCTGTAATTGTCAGAAATCTCAGGAGAGGCGAGTGTAATTTACCCTATATCATATCTTAACCAAACATAATATAAATGACCTTACAGTATATGTAATTCATCTCATATCTTACAACCTATTATATCTCATCTTTATCCTTAAGTATTTCATATCCTCCTCAAATCCTTATATCCAATCTGGACAATCAAACAGGACCTTAGTTTTTACTAAAAAATTGTGAGAAAGATTTTAATTAAAATTTTAGTGCCTTTTTTAGTAGTTTATATTTTTTTACATATCACAATAATTAGAGAAAGTTTAGTTACACAAAAAAATGAATGACAAAAAATGAAATAAGAGGTGAGGGTCACCTGTGGAGCCTATCTCTTCATTTTATTTATTTTAAATTTTATATGTTATATTTTTTTGTGATTCATTTTGTTACATTTGACACATTGAAACAGTTATTACCATTTCCTTTTTCCTTTTACGAAGACGATGCGTGATTTTTTCTTGTAAAAAATCTCAAACTATTTCTTTATTACTGTGATCACAACTTATCACCGAATTTGATTTTGCTCACACACTTATGCCTATTTTGGAAAGCTTATTTTTTTAGCTTATTGATTTTTTTTATAAAAAATATATAAAAAAGTAATGAGTTAATATGTGAGAGGGGAATTTATATGTAAATTTGGCCGAGTTGGGCCGTTGTGGGCCTCAGTGCGAAGGGTTGAGTAAAAATGCCATAAAGTTACTCCGGTCCCAAAGAGGTTAGCTTGGTCACCATATTAAAACTTGTACTGGTTGTCGAAGTATGGTTAGTTCGGTCGCTACAGTTAGTTCGGTCATGGCATAGGGAACCGAAGTATACTGAGCCCTCTTCAGGATTTGGTTTTGAGTTAGTTCGGCTTAAACCCTTCTATGGATAGCTCGGTCTTGGCATGTGAAGCCAAGGTAGGAGAAAAGTAAGGAAGAGCCGAACTAACAGTTAGATCGGTCACTTCAGTTAGTCTAGCATGGCAATGTTATTTCGGTCGTATGGTAGTCCGGCCATGGTAAAACCATCTCACTTGGTTTAAGCAGTGAGGGGATATTGAAGGATAAGCATTATCCTCCAGGAATATGAATCCTAGAAGGATTCTGCAAGGAAAAGTAAAAGTCCTACTTGGATTATGCCACACGAAACCTATAAAAGCTCACAAATATCACATATGAGGAGATAACACAACTTTGATTCCTGATACACAGAGCTTTTTGTCTAGTTGCTGACTTAGGCATCGGAGGGGTTTTCAGCACACACCCGCCGGTTAGCTCACGTTTGTGTTTTCAGGTGGAAAAGTGACGACGTTTTGAGGAACGCGGACTTGATCAACAGGATTATACGAGAAGATTTATTTCTTTCTCGTACAATATGATATAAATAATTTAATAAATTAATATTTTTCTTAATTATCAAAATAGACCTTAAGAACTGTGCCGACAAAAATATAATTTGATTATTGGAAGTTATAAACTACAATGATTTTCCAAGTTTCTTCCTCAAAACAAACTGTGCAGTTGTCTCACACGATTGAAATTTTAAATCATATATGCCATTGATATCTGAGAAATCAACTGTGTAAATCTTGCTTTTTGACTTTCATTCGTAATTACTTTTTGAAGGTTTGCTTTTTGAAAGTGTAATTGATTGAAAAATGGTTTTAAAGTAACCGATTGAGGCAACTGAGGATGGCCCTCCAGGGGCCCCATAGAACACCTAATAGTTGATATTTGGATGTTTGCGAATCTAATAGACAAAAAAGTTCACGGAGAAATTCTACTGATATTTTTTTTTTTTAGATTCTAAGAAAATATAATAAATTATATAATTTTAATTAATTATATTAAATTTTATTTTAATAATGTTAAAGAGTTCAAAACTAATACTAATGATATGAAGAAACAAACATATACAAAGAAATGATAAAATTATTTTTTCATTCACATGTCTAACAAATTTTTGATAAAAAAAGAATCAAATATTATATAAATTGAAATCTCAAAAAAGCCTAGTATAATTATGGGGTCATTTGGCTAAAGATTTTTGGCTAAAAAAACACAAAAAGACAAAAATCGTTATATAAGTCAATAAAATAAAATATCACATTCAAACCATAATCGTTACACTTTTCTCTCACAAAGTCAAAAAAATCAAAAAAAACTAGGCTAAAAAAGTCCCAACACAAAAAAGTCAATGCCAAACGAAAGTTACGTCAAACTTATGATTTTTCTTCAAATCTCAAAAAAAAAAAAAAAAAAAAATTGATGTAATTTACCCAAAGTTTAAGTACACATAGTAATTTTTTACACAAAATGAGATGAATATGAGATAAAAGGTAAATCTTAAATACACAAAAAAAAATTGACAGAATAAAATATAAATGTAAGATAAAAATTAAATCTCATTATTCTGTTAAAAAAAATTATGTACTTTAAAGATAGCTAAATCTAATAATGCTTTTGTGTTGTTAAAGTGTTTGAAAATCTACTTTATTTATTTATTATTATTATTATTTATTTTTTTTTGTTTTCTCTCCAAAAGTTGGGTTTGCATGTGTGGCTGTCATCATGTCTGATCCAACCACATTTTGACTTCTGAGATTCCTTATGAGAGTTCATGTGTGTCCACTTAGAAGTTTAATAATATCTTATTTTCCAAAAAAAAAAAAAAAAAGTTTAATAATATCATATACTTGCACATGTCAATAATTCTATAAAAATAAACAAAATAAACAAAAATTGATTGTATGAATTATGTAAAATAATTTTGATAATACAAGTCAGATTACAAGATCTGCTATTATAGGAAAACTTTCTTGTAGTTATTTTATCTTAATTTTTTTTTGATAATCGAGTATCCGAGACAGTACCCTTTCGAAATTATGTTGTAGTTAGTTATGTTACTGATTTTGGAGTGTTATAGCTTGGTTGGTGTAATTTATTATTAACTAACAGTTGATAATAACAAAAAACAATCACTTTGTTTGGTTTTGATTTATAAATTCACTTTTCTGAAAATTTTACTTTTTTATTTTTCATATTTTTTTATTTTTACTAAAATTTTTTAGTATTTTAAAAAAAATTTAAATTTTTAGACACACCTAACATAAATATACTTAAACAGTATAATATTTGTAAAAAAAATCTTTAAAAAATTTACTAAATATCAAAAATATAAAAAAAATATGAAAATTCAGTATTTTTTTCATATTTTTGTATATTTATTAATTTTTAAAAATATTTTTGAAAAATATTTAACTAAGTTGCATCTAAAAATGTAAACAAATTGCTTATAATTTTAAAAATATTTATTAAAAATAAAAAATAAATAAATAACTCAATTTTCAAAAAATTGAAACCAAACACATTTAATAGTAGTGTGAATTTTCGTATAGTTAACTTCTTTAAGTTTATTAAAGTATTTTTATCCAATAAACTATCACCTTTCCAAAATGATGCTTATTAAGATTATATATTTATGTTAATTAACCTTAATTTTCCCTTATAATAATAAATGACAAAATATTATATTAGTTAGCAATTTCAAAGCAAGTTAAGCTGAGCTAAAACTGGAACTATGAAACTTTGATGTTTACATAGGATGGTCATTTTTGCAATGTCTACCTAGTATAAGCTAAGAAATAGACTTAAGTTAATTTTAGGTATGAAAAAATTATCACAAAATTTCATTTCATGATAGTAAATTATTATTATATACAATTTAAAGAATGCTTAGGCCTCGTTTGGCAAGAGATAAAATGACTAAATAAGTATTGAAAAAATAAAATAGACCAATTTAGTTAATAAAACAAAATGTCACATTGAAAGTATAATTATTTTACTTTTTCTTTCACAATTATTACATCCAAACCAGAAGAAGTCAAAAAAAAAAAAAAAAAAAATCAAACAGAGTAATTTAGCCAAACTAAATTAGCTAAAAAATTAAAAAAAATCAAGCTAAATTAATTCTTTCCAAACGATGATTTAGTAATTTATTTAGAGTTTCTATTTTTTTTAATTTAAAACTATACTTCGACTTCCAAGAAAAAATTTTAAAAGAATTTATTCTTAATATATATATATATATATATGTTTTAAGTCGTGTATAGTGCAGATATATTGCTATTAAATTATAAGTATAATTTAACATATTTTCAAGATAAAAAAAATAAAACAATTGCAAACAATTCGAGTATATGACATTAATCAATTGTCATTTGGTGTATGTGACATTATGTCATAAATTGACTTTTTGCCTCTTGAGCATAAAGAACTCACAAAGTTTACAGCTAACCCAAAAAAAAAAAAAAAAGAAGAAGTCATCATTGTGTATCATTACATTACAATTATGTTTAATCCAAACTCTATTAAAATGATGTGATGTTTTATAATTACAAACCATCTAGTAAGATATTTATTTTTAAATGATAAGAATTGGTGGATTATTTATTTCGCATTTAATTTATATTTATATTTATATATTATTATTTTATATAAGAAAAAGATTATGGTACATATTTTTTAATTATTGTGTATCATATACATCTTATAATTAAAAAAAAAATTATATAATTTCATACTTTTCTGAGTCATATAATAGAAAAAAAGAAGTCATAATCAATAACTATATAAGGCATAACTAAATATCTCAAAATAATATTATAATTAAAAAAAAATTAATCGTAGCTAAAAAAATTAATATAACTAAAAGTACATAAGATAAATGTGTCTTATAAAATTCACCTTTATATAATTATATATTTATTCTTAACAATTGTAGATTTGACAGTATGATGATTGTCTAAGATGTGAGTCATCATATTAATAAGAACATATAAGTTAGAAAGTGGTAGATTTAATTCAAGAATTTGCCAACAACATAACATGTTCAAATCTTGGAGTAATCCATATGTGAACCTAATGACTTCTTGTGGGTGAGAAACCAAAAGCAGTTGTCTACTTTCTCTTTCTTTATTTGTATTCACATATTAGTTCATATATTGCTTTGTCAATTCTTGATGTGAATGCAACTTCAAATATTTTCACTTAAATTTTGAGACATGTTATATAGACCCATTTTTTACTTCATTTTCTTATCATAAAATTTAAAGATAAATGAAACATTCATGTTTAGTGGTAAAAAAATTTAATAAAGAAGTTTATAGTCTAGATTCTTGCATAATTTAATAATTTTAAACATTTTACGAAGTATTATATAAAATGATGTGACAATGAATTTTATATGATTTTGGTCTTTTTAATTTTTATTTTTGTCAATCAATTCCATAATGGATGAGAAATAAACAATATAAATATCAAATTCCTGAATTGTTATATAGAATGATGTGACAATAAATTTTATATTATTTGTCTATCAATCCTATATTGGATGGAAAATAAACAACACAAATATCAACCCTCTCTTTACAAGAATTGAATCCATAATCTTACATCATAAAGTGATATTAAACAATTACTAAAATGTCCTGCTTCAACTATGATTTATAGTAGCAAATTTTTAAATTTTCAATAAATAATTATAAACAAGTCAAATCATTCTTAGGGGTCTTTTGGCAAGCTGGTTAAAAGCTAGCTTTTAGCTTTTAATCTATTTTGAGTCACATTACTTTTCACATTTTTTACGTACAAAAAGAGAAAAAAAGTCAAAAAAAAAAAAGGTTAAAAAGTCAATTTTTAACCAACTTTCTAAATCACCCCTTATATAACATTACCCTTATATGTTTTCTCTACCTTGTCACTTTGCAATGCACAAATTAATGTTTCTACTCTTAAAATGGCCTATTTTGAATAGTCAGTTAAAAATTAACATTTTAATTTTTTAAAAGATATGTATAAAAATTAAATATAAAAATAATATCATTCAAAAAAAAATTCAATAAATCAATAAACGGAATTTTAACCATGTCTAACACCAAAATGTAGACTTCTTTTAGTTGTGGTGGGTGGGTCCAAAGAAAAGCAAGAGATTGGATAGACTCGTGCACTCCAATGAGGCTTGCATGTTGAGATTCTCATTCTCCCATCAACAATGATTCATCCCACTAAAAACATCATTACTAATAGCACTAATGCATTAAAAAAGTAAAAAAAAAAAAAAAAAATACAACTCCAAGACCAAAACATCACATCATTAATGACGGGACCCACTGCCACCTAATTAGTGGGAGTACTAATTAGTGCTCCCAAGCATTTTTCCGCTTCCGTTATTAAAATATCAAACAAAATTCCCACACTATGAAGGGTGTGAATAAGGGTTGGCGCCTTTGGCCTGCTCTTCAAAAGCTGCTTACTAAAAGCCAAATCAAATTATTTATGCTTCACCTTCAAGGCATATACACCCTCATTATTAGCTTATTTAATAATTCGTTATCTAATTTTAAATAAAAAAAATTAAAAACAAATAAATCAATTATAAAATAGAAAATAGTTTTTTTAAATAAAGTGAGTTTTATTTTTATTTTATTTTTTATTGTGAGTTTGTGTTTGATTTTATAACTAATTTATGTACCGATAGAAAAATTGTATTCACACCCTTGGTTTAACTTTTCACATTCACTCTTTTTAGTCACCCACAAATATTAGAGGCTAAAAGAGAAACGTTACTCTAACAATAACATAATAATTTAGGAGAATTTTATTATATACAAACTCTTATAGGGGTGGTCATTATCGGGCAGGGTCAGCACTACCTAATAAAAAATTTTGTGTCTATCCAAGCACACCTAACCCGAACATGGGGCCTATATAATCAAGTCAAGTTCAACTCTAAATAAATTATAATTCTCAAACTCGTTCATTGGGCCATATACATAAGCTATAAAAAAAATTAAACATCATGATACTTGTTGTTTATTCATAAATAGACAAAGGCCTATACAGCAACTAACCATTAAAGATTTAATGCCATATTAATTAAAACATTAGAAGTTTTTTTTTAAACCAAACACGCCCATAATTCCAAAAGTTAAAAGTTTTTTAACCTAAATTGTTAGTAACGCATCAAACTTATAAAAAATAAATAAATAAAAATCATAATTTAAACTTCAAATTTCTTCAAATATTTTTTTGTAAATGTCTTAACCAAAACAGTGATCACTTGAATATTTTACAAATCACATGACTAACAATAAAATGGTATATATAATATATGTTATATAAATTCATTAATTTAATTAAATATGGGTTAGGCCGAAAATATATTTCCCAAACCCAGTCCATTAATTAATCGAGCTGAAAATATCAACTCAGCCTAGTTCTATGGGCTAAAATAATATTCTCAAGCCTTTAAAAACGTAAGATTGGACTAGGTGAGCCAATGGGGTGATGCCCACCCTACCCCCATACTATATGCATCCTTAGTTACGTTATTTTCTTTTTTAATTATGATCAATTTTCTTCTTTAGTTATAACATTATTTTGAGATATTTAGTTATGATTTTTTTGTGTTTGATTATGATTTTTTTTTTTAAATTATGACTCAAAAAGTATAGAATTATGTCTTCTTCTTCTATAATTGTAAGGTACATATGGGTATGTACCATAGTCTTTCCCAATAATCTAGCATACTTGTCCTAATATATTCTAACCAAACCAAACCAAACCAAATCAAGCATTAAATCCCATCAAGTGGGATCAATTATATGAATCATTATTCTTCACTTGACTCTATATAAGGTCATTTTGTTAGTTAAATTAAAAAAATTCATATATCTATTTACTATACTAGCCCACATCAATATATGTTTACCTATTCCCCTAACACTTTCATCTATCGTCACGGCATCGTATCTCTTCATCACTGTCTCTGTTGGTCTCTGTTGTATATGATCAAATCATCTCAATTTATTCTCTCTCAACTTATATTCTACCGTACTACTCTTATCCATTCTCGAATATATTCATTCTTAATTCTATCATTTCTAATATTGTCACACATCTACTTTAATGTTCACAAAATCTTGATAACACTACAAGAAAATACACTTTTGGCGACTAAAAAATTAGTCGCCAAAAGTATTGATTTTAGTAGCCAAAACACTTTGCCGACTAAATATTTTGGTCGCTGGCTTTGTCGAGGATACATCGTCGCCGAAGGTATTAGCGACTAAATGTTTTTTAGTAGCCAAAAGTAGTACAAAATACCGACTAACGTTTTAGTAGGCAAAAGTAACGGGTATTAGCGACGAAAAGAGTCTTAGTCGCTGATAACTAACATTAGTGACTAACATATTAGTCGCCCAAACGGTACATTAATTCGTTTAACTCACATCTTTAGCTACTAAATTTTTTGTCGCAAAATGAAATTATACGGCGACAAAATCAAATTTTAGTAGCCTAAAATGGTAACAAACAGCGACTAAAGATAAATTTGGTCGCCAATAAGACTATATGGCGACTAAAATAATTTAGTAGCTAAAAGATTCAATTAATGCCGACTAAATCAGGTCTTTAGTCGCACAATCTAATGTTTTTGGCGACTAAAATTAGTTTGGTCGCCAATTTTAGTCGCCAAACATGCATTTTCTTGTAGTGTAACCAAACCAAACCAAACCACCCTCTTAAAAAAAAAAAATTACATAACTTTTTGATAACTCAATATTCAAATCAATTTATACGCAACACAACTAATATTAAAATCTTGACATTTAGTATTTTGGAAAGTTAGTAAAAAGTTACTTTTTTAATTTTTAGTGATTTTTTGACTTTTTTGTGTTAAAAAAATTAACTTTTCTGTGACTTTTTTATATGAAAAAATTAAAAAGTCAAAAAATTAATTTTTTTTTTAAGCTTCCAAAACACCACCAAGAACATCCAGTAATCTCTCGAACTAAGGGTTATTTTGGGAATATGGTTATAATCAGTTTTTTAATTAAAAACTGCTTATAAGAGCATCTCCAACGGTTTAGTATTTTTTTCACCAAATTTGAGTAAAAAATGGCTCATTTTATCAATCTGATATCAGTTACTCCAACGGTACATTAAAAAAAAGAATCATCCCGTGGGTCAACTGGTCGGTCGACCGGTAAGGCAAAATTTTTTTTTTTTTTTACCTTTTTGAACTATTTGAACCTACCTAACCGTTGGTTCAAATTTTTTTAAACCGTTTGAACCAGTAATTTGAACCATTTGAACCAATTCGTAGGCCAATTGTTGAACCATTTGCATGAGCTGGTCGACCGGTTGGTCAACCAGGTGGTCGACTATCATGTGTTAAATTTTCACAAATTTCTGCTTTAACGACTATGCACAGTGAATTGGTGAAAGGACCAACCCGTCCTCAGTTTGGTAAAACGTTTGATATTTTCTCAATTTGATACTGTTTTGGTGCAACTGTTGGAGCACAAAAAGTAACTTTTTTTTTTATCAAATTTGAATTTGATGTTAGATTTAGTAAACCATTGGAAATGACCTAAGCAACTTTTTTGTGAAAGAGAAAATAAATTATAATTCGAGAAGTGAATTATAATCCACTTTCTAAAAGGGACTAAAGAGACTCAAACTCGGACCTTAGATATTAAATCGTTTTAAAAAAAGGGTCGTGCTAGGGAGCTCGAATCTGAGCTCCCCCGAATGCCCCGAATTCCATTTTTTTTTTTTTTCAGCAGTAGGAAGAAGAAGACGGAGGGGGAGGGGGAGGGGGACTGTAGGGGGCCTAAAAAATGGGCTGGAGGCGGAGGCGGGGGCGGGGGCGGGGGCACGACGATCGGCGATGGCAGAGGCAACGAGCAGAGGCATGGCGATCGGCGACGGAGGCGAAGGCGCGGCGATCGACGACGGCGACGGCGACCTCTTTCTCTCCCTCTCCCTCTCCCTCTCCTCCCCCTCCCCTGCAGGTCGAACGAAAATGGCAAAAAAAAAAAAAAAAAAAAAACCTAATACCTAAAACGACGTCATTTTAAACATTAAGGGATTAAGGAGTTCATTTTCAAGCCCTCAAACAGTATTCTTAAAAAAAATGGTACATGATTGTCTCAAATACATGTCACAACTTAATTGAGGAAAAACAAGGACAAACCATGTACTGTGGGAAAGTTTTCAATTTTAAGTTTTCAAACAGCTTTAAATGATGTGTCCATATCATTGAACAACAAAGAACAATTACACATTCGTTTGTTACAAGTTAAAATGTAATTTTTTTAATTAAAATAATTATAAAAAATAAAATAAAATTTTAAATTTAATAAAATAAATTATCATATTTAAATCATAATTATTTTATTTATTTTTTAATAAAAATTTAAAAAACTTAAAAATTTATCACAAACGAAACTTTTAATCCTTGAATTAAAATAGTCAAAAAATTCACCCACGTCCAAACGAATTATAAGAAACAATTTCAAACAAAGAAAGCTAAATATATTTTTTTTCATTTTCTAATAAAAAATTGTAAGAAAAAATACTTGAATTATACGACCATAACAATATTAAAATTAAAAACTATATTGGTAATTTTATTGTGAACAAATTTTTTAATAAATTATATTTTTGAATAAAATTTTTATTGAATCCTGTTTCCACACAAATCAGCCTCTCACCATAATGTCTGTTAATAATTGTTATTTTGTATAGCACCACTAGTCTTTGTTCTCCTCTTCCTCCCAAATTTATATTTCAAAGGCAGTGAAGTGAGAAAGATTAAAAATAATAATTAATAAAATCCAAATCTAGAAGACTTTTGAGATGAAGAAAATGATTAATCGTTATCTGCATCTTCCACATGACGACATCAACAATTACACAGAGAAGAGAAACTCAGCTGAGCAACAACAGCCATAGAAACCTTTTTGAACTAGCGAATTAAACCCTTGGCAATGGCGAGATGATGATGATGTGTTTTCAGACTCGTCGTTCCGTACACCGGAAGCTCTTCTCTGTACGCTCCAACCCCAATCGCACCAATGTTGTCCAGCTCAAACAGATCAGAGCTCGCACAACTCATACAGTCATCTTCATCTTCCTCCTCATCATCAATATCATCCTGAAAATCTCTCAATTTATATGCATTTTTGTTCTTCATCGTTGTAGTCTCGGAGATTTTTCCAAGAACTGGTGTTGGCATGAGACTCGGATCGTCTCCGTAGATGCATTTGTGTCCGCAAGGACGAGAATCTTCGTCGACGATGACTGTGACAGGGTAGAATCTAACAGACCTCTTCGATTTGGATCTTGAAGAAGGAGGTTTGCTCAAGCAAGATGATCTTGAAAACGAAGAAGACAACGAACAAGTCGTCGTATCCTTCACCGACCTTGATCTCCGCACTGAACTCGAATCCTCCATCATCATCGCTGCTTCACGCTTCGCAGCATTCTTCACATTCCTCGAATTGAAGATCGAGTTGAGGAAATTCGTGATCCGACGGCCTGGAGAGATCGGCTGCTTCACCTTCTTCAGATCGCCGTAGATCTTCAGAGCTTTCGATTTCGTCCTCGTAAGCCTCCCTTCGCGCTTCGGCGTTTGCTCGAACTCCGACCTAACCGAACCACCACAACCACCACCACAGCTCCGAACTTGTTTCGGCCTCTGCACTGTAAAACTCGCCGATTTGGATCGTTCTCTGTAACCGGACTCTGTTTCGGAAGACGAAAACACGCCTCCGCAGCTAGAATCGGAGGAGCTCGAAGTCGAATTGTACATTCTAGAACTTCGAGTAACTTCAGTTCGAGTTCGAGTTCGATTCTCACTCTCCATCCATTTCTCGATCATGATAGCTCGCCGGAGACTTTCCTCGTCGTCAAGAAGAGCATTGTTTCGCTTGACTAAGTTAGCATTGTTACTACTCCTCTGTTTCTTCGTCCTGGTGGCGGTTGTGTCTCTGTAGAGAACCGCCTCTTCGCCGGCTTCTTGTTCTTCTTCGCATTTGGAGTCGTCGATGGAGCGGTAAATGGCGTCGAGGAGAGACGAAGAAAACGAGGGCGTTTTTCTCCGGTGTTGATGGTGTTGTCGGTCTTCTTCGCGCTGCGATCTCTCCCAAGCGTTCATTTTCGTTGGTGAAGGACTTGATGTGTCTCTATCTGTCGTGTGTGGGTTTTAATGCGTGATCGATTGTCGTTGTTGAGAAGATCGATAGAGAGAGAGCATTCAAGAGGAATTGAATGGGGAAAGCGAAATCATGTGAAGGAATGGTCAGACTAGAAATGGAATGTGTAAATGTAATAGGAGAGAGAGAGAGGGGGAAAGCCAAATTACACGGCTTGGATGTTGGGAGGAAAAAGGAGAAGTGACTGGACTGTGTTTTGTGTTGATGGAGAGAGAGAAAGGAGTGTTTGTTTGTAGTTTGATGTAGATATAGCAAGAAATCGGTGTTGTTTGTAGTTTGATGTAATTATAGCAAGAAATCGGTGATTATTTAGTAATTTGGGAATATAAATACGTGATATTTTATAATATTATAATTGATAAAAAAAAGATAAATAAGTGATGTATTATATTAAGTAAATAAAAAAATATAAGAAGACATATTAAATAATGATAAAGGGTAGTTTGAGATAATTTAAATAAGTGTATTTTTTGACTTTTTATAAAATATGAGTTGGGTATAAATTAAATTTGAAGTGATATAATAAAAAGATAATATTACTTAAATAAATTGATATGATTTAAATAAAATAATAATTTTTTGATTTTTTAATTTTTTAATTTTTTAATTTTTTTTTAATTAAAGAACACTTCAAACAAGACCTAAATATTTTATAATTTGCCGGAAGAAGACACTGTTAGTTTGGGTAGAGTTGGGTAGTGTGTCTGGGCCTGGGTGGGTGTGGACTTTAAAGGGGCATCCCGCGCGTGCGTGTGATCTGTAAAATCGAATACGGGGTCCTCCCTGCCACTTGCCAGTGATCATTAATTTACCCAATTAATTCATATGATATATTTTTTTTTTTATTCTATTTCTTCCGTCTTAATTTATTTGTTGGCTATAAACAATTTAAAAGAAATTATTAGTAAATCTTAAATTAGGGAATGATGATCTATTTAATTTTGTTTTTTCTTTTATGAATTATTTGATCCTATTTAATTGGTAAGAAATATTTTTCTTGATTTGGCATATGAGCGGAGTCTACACATTTATCCTTGTAATAATTTTGGTAGATTTTTTTACTCATTTGTGTGTAATGATTGAGATGGTAATGTTTTATATTTCTATTTTTGTGTGTTTGATTTTTGTAGAGTAATATACGGTGGATGATTTTCAATTACTTATGTTGTTTTCTTCTTTAACATCGATACGATTAACATTACAATTTTACTACCACAAATATTATTAACATTCTATATCACCACCAACAAATTATGTTAGTACTGCTCGCATATCATAAACTACTAATACATAATGCATCATTACACTAACCGAACATGCACACATATTACACTATTAATTGTTGCACGGCGTGCGTTACATGACAACCCCAAATTACATTTCAATAAATATAGAAGGACGGCGATACATACCTTCATTTCTCATTGTCATTCTTACTCAACACCAACTTCACGATCGGATGACCTCTTCACGGCTAAAACCGATGTTAAATGTATTAATCCTCGCCGTCGAAAATCCTCCTCCGCCCCAATTTTTACACCGTTTGTGAATTGATGCTACGCTTGACAAACGTCCTTAGGGTTTGGTCAATGTTAGGGATCCTAATTCACAAATGTGTGGGGTTTGGGTTTGTTAAATCGACATCGGAAACTAGCGATTCCCATTTACATTGCACCAAAAACCATGTCGGTGTTGATCAATGTTACAAATATCCATAGAATCTTTCTAAACATGTAATTTGAAATTCAATTAATAATATTTAAAAGAAACCCCAAATGTGTAATTTCCATATAAGCAAACTACCAGATTTACCCCCTTATTATTCCACAACTCCCCATACTTATTAGTATCCTTTTCTGTCAATCACACTATAATAAGACTTATTGGTATGCACAAATAAGCACAGGACTAAATAGTTCATAAGTTCTCATCTTAGAATTTATTGGTACATCACCCAAAAATTTAACTTATTAACTTATTAAGAAGATATATAGTTATTATATTTTCATTTAAATTTTGAAATATTTTTTAAATTATTGTTCTACTATTTAAATTTTACAATGTGCTTATAAAGATTTTATAAAGGGTAACTTTAGAAATTTAACAAAATTTAATATTCTATAATAGAAAGTGAATAAATATTTTGGAACAGATGAAAACAAAAAGGTGAACCAAAAAATAGGGTAGAGCGAATAATAATTTCTATTATTTTGAATATTAGATATATTAAATCCTAATTATTATTTTGAAGATATTTTATGAATAATTTTATCTTTATAAATATTTTTTTAACTGTTAGCAACTTGGTAACCTGAACATTCACATTAAATAAATATGGCAATGTGAAGGTTCACATTGGTATTGTGAATGTTCACATCATAAAACATTCATATTGTCAATGTAAACATTAATATTTTAGTAATTATGTCACCCATAAGATTTATTGAAACATAAGAAAATAATTTAGACTACGTGGAATATAAGTAGGTGAAGACAAATTTATAAATAAATACACCATATCAAAATAATCAGAGAAAATTTAATAATAATACTAAAAAACTCAAGATTTAATCTTTTATAACAAAATAAATCTTCAATTTTTAATTTAGTCAATTTAAATCTTGATTTTTTACTATATTTGTTTTCAATTTAAATTATTTGTCAATTTTTGTTATTTAAAATTAACAAAACATGATGTTTTAGTCATTAAATTCATAGAAAAAAATAATATTTTAGATATTTTATGTATATTTATATTAAGTTTAATGATTAAAATATTTTTTTGATATAAAAAAATAGTTGAAATTAAAAATAAATCAAAAAAATATATTAAATTAATAAAATTAAAAATTTAATATTTATATTGTCACTATGGTCATATTTCCTGTAACAACCCCATTTCGTAGCTCGAAATGGCGTGGGTCGAAAGGCCCGAATTACTTTGCACACCCACCCCTTTTCTTTGTACACCCACCCTCCCTCTGTTCATCCCCTCCCTCTGGAAAACTCACACACACACACACACAGCTCCGTTCATCCCCTCCCTTTGGTGTCATATTTTTTTTTTTTTTTAAGAAGAAGTAGAAAATCAGAGGAGAAGGGGGAGGAGGAGAAGGAGAGAGGATGAGGATGAGGAGGAGGAAGGAGGAGAAGGACTGGAGGGGGCCCAATTATTAGGGTTGGAGGCGGAGGCGGGAGACGGAGGCACGATCGGGGCGGAGGTGACGAGCTGCGAGCTGCGACGGCGGGCGGAGGCGACGAATGAGCTGCGAGCTGCGACGAGGACGGCGGGCGGAGGCGGCGGAGGCGACGAGCTCCTCGCGGCGGAGACACTGGCCCTTCCTCTCCTCTCTCTTTCTCCCTCTCTCCTCCTCTTCCCCTCTGTTCTCCTGTGTTCAACGAAGTTCAACGAAGAAGAAAAAGAAAATCGTAAAACAACGTGATTTTCAAATTTCGGGCCATTCGACCCTCACCCATTTCGAGCTACCACCTATGTTTCTTTCCTGTAATTATTGAGTATAAGAGTTAAAAGAATAGTCAACTAAACTAATCCAGTTAATAAAATCTATTAGGTAGGACATGCCCATTTCTTATTATTTACTCATACCAAATTTAAGTTTTGGTATTAATGTTCAAAATTTATGTCTACTCTTTCACCCAATTTTGTTAAAAAATGAGTTTTACTCTATTTTAAACCCAAATTAAGGGGAAACAAATTCACCCAAATTTCTAAAAACAATTGAGAAAATTATTAAAAAAATTCAATCTAAAAAGGGTATAATACACTAGGTCCAATGGAAATTTTTTATTGTTGAGAGGTTCACCTTTTGTGAAATAATTTAATGAGAAATCTTTTTGTTGTTTTGGAAGATATTTTATTTTCAATTTTAGCACATATCTATTTGTTTAATTTTTTTGACTATTTTATCTATTTATTTTTTTGACTATTTGTTCAATTTTTTTTCTCTTTTTTGTTCAAATATTTATTCAAATGTTATTATTTGTTCAATATTTTCTCTTATCTGTTTAAATCTATCTGTCCAAATTTTGTTATCTATTCTTTTTTTTTTTGCCTGAATTATTAGTTGATTTTTATCTATTCAAATCTTTGTTATTGAAATACACCAAACCACTATATGTTCAAATTTTGAACATATCTGTTTAACAATAACAAATTTTTTTGAACTTACCTCAACCTATCTGTTGAAATATCTGTGTCATTTTGAACATATTGGAGTCATTTTTTTAACAGATCTGCATCACAAGAGGTCCTATCTGTCATATTTTCAACAATATATATACAACCAAACAATGATTTAAGGTTTGATAAAAAAAAAATAATCTGAGGTCCAACAATCCAAACAATCAAAATTTAACAATCTAGATCCAACAATAACAAGAGAATAAAAAAAAATTAAATCTCAGCCTTCAAACCAATCTAAAAAAATAATAATAATAATCCAAACGATCCAAAAAAAAAATCCAAATCTAACAATCCCAATAATCGAGGTATTTCAACCTCTTTTTTTCCTCAATCTCAGTTTTCAAACCAATTTTAAAAATAAATAAATAAATAAATAAAAATCTCAACCTTCAAAGAATCAAACAAATAATAACCACATTAGTTGGATCTAGATTCCAGATCTAACCAACCTTCCTCCATTGTTGGATCTGGATTCCAAATCTAAGGTCACAATGAAACAAAGAGAGAACAGATAACCAAAGGAGAAAGTGAGAGAGAGTTGAGGAAGGTGTCGATAGCAGGGGTGATAGCGACAGCAGCAAAGGCGGTGACGCCGACAAAAAAGAAAACCAACATAGGAGGAGTTGGAAATTCGGTAAGAAAGAGATGGATAGCAGAGGGGAGTATACCGAATGGATTCCAAAGGAATGAAGGAAGGCAAAGGTGACGATGAAGGTGACGGCAACAAAAAGGAGTCGAAGCGGTGGCGCGTGAGCTCGATTGTCACTAGGGTTTTGATGATTCATGTCACCGTTGGGATATAATAGAGCATTTGAAAAGATAGATCTAAGAGGATCTCAAAGAATTAGAGGGGATGATGAAACGGCGGAAAGAGAGGATCTCAGATAATCGAATTTCAGTGATGATGGTTGTTGTTGGTGATAATTACAAACGTAACACTAGAAAATACAAATAATAAAAATTACAATAACTATTGTAAGGGCTGAGGCGCGAAAAATTCGCTCTCTTTAAGGAGATTTAAGCCCTCTATGGTTAGGCAAAGCCTCACACCGGTGCAGCAGAAAAACCCTACTTGTCCACCTCTAGGATACAACAGCCTGACTAAGTTATATGGTTCACCAATACAGCACAATTGGTTAAACCTAAAGCTTCATCACATACACCTTTTTTTATTTGCCTGATAATGTCACACAAACATAATAAAACAACAAATACTCATTCTATTTTCCAAGATAAGAAGTTAGCTCAATTTATAGGAGAAGAAAACTTGGTGGGCAAGTTGGAGGATTCTTGGAGGAAAAGTATAGGAAGTTGCTTGGAGGATTCTTGGAGGAAAAGTGGAAAAGTATAGGAAGTTGCTTGGAAAATTGGAGGATTCTTGGAGAAAAAATGGAAAAGTATAGGAAGTTGCTTGGAAGATTTTTAGAGGAAAAGTATAGGAAGTTGTTTGAAGGATTCTTGGTCACCAAGAAAAAAGGATTAACTTGGAGGAAAAGAAAAGAAAACTTGGAGGGAAAAAAAAGAAATCAAACATATAACACATTATAATATTAAAATATTTGCTAACATTCCCCCACCTATTTTAATATTGTAGGTAACAAAATCTGAGATTATTTGGCAAATAAGGATATTATGCATCATGGTAGGTGTACTCTGCATTGAACCTCTATTAGTGAAACAATAATATCTACTCCAGAGCCAATAGTATGCTCAGCATTGAACTATGACTGCTTAAGGGAAATAAATATTTATTGCACACACATAATATTCCAGGTGATCGCATAAGGTTTAAGAGCAGCACATTACGGCCTTGTGCGATTTCAAGATTCATCAGTGTGTTTGAGAATTAGCCCAAATCTCATAAGTAGCGGCCCCATTACCACACTCACATAGGTGAATTCTGTTAAGGGTGCTCCTGTAACTATGACACCCCACTCAATAAGAGCTACAGAAATTGATTAAGAGCTTCTTTTTTTTTAATAACTCAACCTCTACAACGTTACAGGATAAATGCACTTACATCATAGGGATGGGTAAAAAGTAATTTAGTGCATTTCTTACGGCCATCATATGATCGTTCTTCTTATTAAACCCAGTTACAGGATCTCTGGTCCCTGGGTTGAGTATCCTCATACATGGCTCTTGCTATATTCAATGGGCTTCAACCTCATCCTCCTCGATGTATTACAGACTCTATCTCTTGGTAAGGCCTTAGTTAATAGATCTGCAAGATTATCACTAGATTTAATATAATCCACATTTATGATGCCATTATTCATATAAGATCTCACAGTATTGTGTTTTCTTCTGATAGGTCTGGATTTACCGTTATAATAACGATTATTAACTTGACCAATTGCTGCGGTGCTACCATAATGAATCAATATAGGTGGAATCGGTTTTTCCCAACTAGAGATTTCATATAACAAATCTCTCAACCAATTTGCTTCTTCACTAGTTGTAACTAAAGCAATAAGCTCAGCCTCCATTGTTGAATTAGCAATAATGGTTTATTTTTTCGATTTCCAACTTATAGCACCACCCCCCAATGTAAATAAGTAACCAGTGGTTGATAATGAATCACCTAACAAGGTATTCCAATCGGCATCACTGTAATCTTCAAGTACTGCAGGATACTTATTATAAAACAAGCCATATTTTATGGTATCAGATTAATATTTCATAATCCGCTCAACGGCTAGCCAGCGATCATTGTCAAGCTTGCTAGTAAACCTGCTAAGTACTCCAACTGCATAGGCAATGTCAGGTTTAGTATAATCAGTCGCATAACGCAAGCTACCAATCATACTAACATATTCCATTTGATTAATTAAATCCTCATCATTTTCAACAGGAAATAAACGCACACGAGGATCAAAAGGAGTAAGAACATGCTTGCACTTATAAAAATTTATATTTTCTCAAAATTTTCTTAACATAATGCAATTAATCAAAAAATATACCATCACAGGTTTTGGTAATTTTCATTCCCAAAATATAATTAGCCTCACCAAGATCTTTCATATCAAAATGGCTACTAAGTATATTTTTAGTTTCCACGATGATATGAAAATTAGAGCCAAATATAAGTAAATCATCCACATAGGGGCTAATAATGACATGTGAATTTTCTTCAGATTTATAGTAGATGCATTTAACACATTTATTCGTTTTACAACCATTCTCAATCATGTAGGAATCAAATTTCTCATGCCACTGTTTAACGGCCTGTTTTGAGCGATGTAGGGATTTAACTAGTTTGCACACTTTGCTTTCTTGACTGGGTTCCACAAAACCCTCACGTTAATCCATATAGATTTCTTCACCGAGGTCTTCATTTAAAAAGGTTGTTTTAACATCCATTTGATGAATTCTTAAATCATGAATTGCAGCCACTGCAATTAATAATCTAATAGATGTAACTCTAGTAACTAGAGAAAATATATTTAAAAAGTCAAGATCTACTTGTTATTTAAAACCTTTTACAACAAGCCTTACTATATATTTATCAATATTCCTATCCGATTTAAAGTTTTTCCTCAAAACCCATTTACAGCCAATAGTTTTACAACCTGGTGGTAAATCTACTAATATCCAAGTTTTACTAGATAATTATTGTACGAGCACGAAATAATCTTCTCGTATAATCCTGTTGATAAAGTTTGCACTCCTCCAAACATCGTCACTTTACTACCTAAAAACACAAACGTGAGCTAGTCGGTGGGTGTGTACCGAAAATCTCTCCGATGCCTAAGTCAGCAAAATAGGAAATAGACACAAAAGCTCTATATATTTGAGAGTAAGAATTGTGATACCTCTACATTGGTCATGCCATGAGCTTTTATAGATTCCTCCTGGTATAATCCTAGTAGGACTCCAACTCTCTTTAGTAGAGTCCTCATAGAAATCACTTTCCCAAGGATAATGCCTATCCTGATAGCATCCTGCTCACTGCCAACCAAGTGAGATGGTTGCAACTCTTACCTCGGCTGGTACCACACCTAACCGAGCTTAGACTAAAGTAGCCCCGTGGTAGTCCTCGCTACGAGATGGCGCCCTGCAGAGCTACCCCTAGCTCGGTCCTACATCTTACAAAAACCATAGTTCTCTACGGGATTTTAGCCTGAGATAGCTAGGTCAGGCATCTAGCGGCCCATCTCTGACTGACCTGATGCCTAGATGATCCAGGACCGTGTTACAGAAACATTCACCCTAGCCTGCAGTCCGGCCCAACGTCTAAGGAAAAATGTACTTAGCTCGGTAAAGACTATTCAAATAAATTACCCTCTCAATTGCCCCTTAATTCCATCTGTAAAACATGATTGGCATTATTGACTTTCAATTGAGCTATTCAAGTCCGACCGAGCTGAAATAATGATTTTTGCCAAGCTAAAACCTGCTCGGCTTCCTGAAATTGCGCCGGTCATACAACCATTCATTCCATATGTCTGATATCTCGTCCTTACTAGGACACGTGGCATGTGTCAATTGCGCCCTCGTACTTTACCAGTCGTTTCACGCTGTCCAAAAATTCAAAAAAACCCTGCCTTTTTACCTTCATCATACAAAACTCATACCACTTCGAACCGTAACCTCTATTGTTCATCTTCTCTCTAGAAAAACCTCTCGCACTCTTCGCTCCAAATCCTCACATTCTACGCTCAAATCTCAATCCAAGCATTCAAATCGCCTGTCTTGCTTGTCTCAATTGCAAAGGCTCTTTCTGTTGCTTGGTTTCTGATTTCGTGCCCAAAATCCGTAAGTTCCTCATGTCATTTTCTCTTTTTCATTGATGTACTTCTGTTTATTATTTTCTAAAGAATAACAACTCAACACCAGATATGCCGAAAGAATAGCATGTTAATCACCAAATATGTGTTCAAAGACTGAACCAACATTAAGCACCTTGAAACTCCACATACATACTTGGAAACATATTAACTGGGACTAAACTCAGTCTAGAACAATGTTTTTGATCCAAAATCATATTGTAACCGAAATAAAAACCTATTCACGACTTTAGGCTCAGTTTTAACCGGAATAGAGATCCCTTGCTAACCAAACCGAGCTAAGATGCTGCCCCTGCTCCTTAACCGAATTGAATATACCCCGATTCTTTGAACTCGCTTCTAGAACTGAACCATTTTTATTCCCAATTGTCCCTTAGTCGAACAAAAAGCCCAGTACATGCCCACATTTTGCCAAGCTAGACTTGATTAGTTTTAACTTGTTATTTAGCCTGGTTTATGACTTGGGCATAACCCCTTTCTATTTCCACTTTGCAGACTTGACTAGGTTGGCTAGGCACACCCTTGCACTTTGTCCCTGGGCGGCTTTGCTCGACCGAGCCAACCAAGGTCACATCAGCGCTATGCTAGGCAGCCGCGTACACTTAACATAGCAAGTTTTTAAGCTAATGGGCAAATACCGATTTCTGGTGGCTTACTAGCTCTGCCTTATCCTACCGACCTTCTTTGCCGAGATCTTTATCTCGACTAAAGAATGAAAAAAGTATTGGTCAAACCTGCCAACCTTCTTAAGCCTAGATCCTTATCTCGGCTAGGCTGAAGAATGAACAAAATGTTGGTCAAACCTGCCAACCTTATTGAGCCTAAATCCTTATCTCAGCTGAAGAATAAAAAACTGTTGGTCAAACCTGCCAACCTTCTTGAGCCTAGATCCTTATCTCGGCTGAAAAAAGAAAAAAAAATTTGGTCAAACCGGCCAACCTTTTTGAGCTTAGATCCTTATCTCAGCTAAAGAAAGAAAAAAAAAAAAAGTGTTGGTCAAACCTACCAACCTTCTTAAGCCTAGATCCTTATCTCGGCTGAAGAATGAAAAAAGTGTTGGTCAAACCTGCCAACTTTCTTGAGCCTAGATCCTTATCTCGGCTGAAGAATAAAAAAGTGTTGGTCAAACCTACCAACCTTCTTGAGCCTAGATCTTTATCTCGGCTGAAGAATGAACAAAGGCTGAAGAAGAAAAAGTTTTGGTCAAACCTGTCAACATTCTTGTATTGGCCCCCGGTTGGGTAATGAGTACAAACAATTTTTACAGAGGAAGAATTTGTACAGAAAAAATGTCTACTTGTTTTATTGAAAAAAGAAAAATTACAAGTGTTTTAAGAAAGAGCTAAAAATAAAAGACTTTGAGATTGGCCGTGTTCCATGGCCGTGGAATAGCTCTGCTGTCCACATCTTCTAGGTGATATGCTCATTTCCAGTCAAACCAATCACTTTGTACGACCCTTCCCAATTAGGTCCTAATTTGCTATCTCCAGGCACCAAAGTGTTTCCCATTATTTTGCGCAGTACCCAATCTCCAATCTTAAATTGTCTTAGGTGAACTGCTTTATTGTATTTCCTGGACAACTCTTGTTGATATGAGGCAATGTGTACCAATGTCCTCTCGCTTCTTTTTTCTGCTTTATTATTGGAGTCATTTTTTTAACAGATCCTTATTATTGTATTTCCTGGACAACTCTTGTTGATATGAGTCATTTTTTTTTAAAATAGCAAGTTTTTAAGCTAATGGGCAAATACCGATTTCTGGTGGCTTACTAGCTCTACCTTATCCTGCCGACCTTCTTTGTCGAGATCTTTATCTCGACTAAAAAATGAAAAAAGTATTGGTCAAACCTGCCAACCTTCTTAAGCCTAGATCCTTATCTCGGCTAGGCTAAAGAATGAACAAAATGTTGGTCAAACCTGCCAACCTTATTGAGCCTAAATCCTTATCTCAGCTGAAGAATAAAAAATTGTTGGTCAAACCTGCCAACCTTCTTGAGCCTAGATCCTTATCTCGGCTGAAAAAAGAAAAAAAAATTTGGTCAAACCTGCCAACCTTTTTGAGCTTAGATCCTTATCTCAGTTAAAGAAAGAAAAAAAAAAAAAAGTGTTGGTCAAACCTGCCAACCTTCTTAAGCCTAGATCCTTATCTCGGCTGAAGAATGAAAAAAGTGTTGGTCAAACCTGCCAACTTTCTTGAGCCTAGATCCTTATCTCGGCTGAAGAATAAAAAAGTGTTGGTCAAACCTACCAACCTTCTTGAGCCTAGATCTTTATCTGGGCTGAAGAATGAACAAAGGCTGAAGAAAAAAAAAGTTTTGGTCAAACCTGTCAACATTCTTGTATTGGCCCCCGGTTGGGTAATGAGTACAAACAATTTTTACAGAGGAAGAATTTGTACAGAAAAAATGTCTACTTGTTTTATTGAAAAAAGAAAAATTACAAGTGTTTTAAGAAAGAGCTAAAAATAAAAGACTTTGAGATTGGCCGTGTTCCATGGCCGTGGAATAGCTCTGATGTCCACATCTTCTAGGTGATATGCTCATTTCCAGTCAAACCAATCACTCTGTACGACCCTTCCCAATTAGGTCCTAATTTGCTATCTCCAGGCACCAAAGTGTTTTCCATTATTTTGCGCAGTACCCAATCTCCAATCTTAAATTGTCTTAGGTGCACTGCTTTATTGTATTTCCTGGACAACTCTTGTTGATATAAGGCAATGTGTACCAATGTCATCTCTCTTCTTTTTTCTGCAAGGTCGAGTTCTAGGGTTATGGCCTCGCCATTCAAGTTCGAATCAAAAGTTTCGCTTTTGATTGTGGGGAGGCCAACTTCCAGAGGGATTACTGCCTCTATGCCATAGGCCAAAGAAAAAGGTGTTTCGCCAGTTGACCGTCCAGGTATAGTTCAGTAGGCCCATAAGACATGGGAAAGCTCCTCAGCCTATTTGCCTTTTGCTTTTTTCAGCCTCTTTTTCAAACCATCTAAGACTACTTTGTTAGAGGCTCCAGTCTGGCCGTCGGCTTAGGGGTATGCCGGCGTAGAGTTGTAAAATTATATCTTATATTCTTCGCAAAAATCCCTAAAGATTTTTCCATCAAACTGAGTGCCGTTGTCCGATATTAAAGTCTTGGGTATTCTAAACCGGGTTATAATGTTTTGCCAGACAAACTTCTTGATATCTTTCTCTTTAATAGAGGCGAGTGCCTCTGCCTCTACCTCTACCTATTTGGTAAAGTAGTCCGTTGCCACAATAAAGAACTTTATGTTGCCCGGCGCGGTTGGGAATGGCCCCACAATGTCTAGGCCCCACATTACAAAAGGCCAAGGGCTGGTCAGGGATAGAAGCTCTCTTGCTGGCTGATGGATTTAATGCGCGAACTTCTGACATTTCTCGCATTTTTTGACATACTTCTCAGCTTCTACTTGCATATACGGCCACCAGTACCCTTGTGAAATGGCTCAGTAGGCCAGCGATCTTTCTCCTTAGTGGCTTCCGTAAACGCCTTCGTGTATTTCGAACAAAAATACATCGACCTTGCTAGGATGGACACATTTCAAGTATGGTCCTGTGAAGGATTTTTTGTACAATGCTAGTGATGAGGAGAACCAAAACTGCTGTGACTTTGCTTTAATTTTGTTGGCCTCATTCTTGTCTTTTGACAGGATGCTATCTTTTAAGAACACCACTATGGGGTCCATCCAGAAGGGACCTAGCTCAGCGCAGCATACTTCGGTTACTTCAGGTTTTTCAATACTTGGTCGTGGCAAGAAGTCCATTAGTAAAGGGTGTGGGATAGACGTGTCTGCCATCGATGCAAACCGACCACCTCATCTGCCTTGCTATTTTTTTCTCGACCGATTTGCTCTATTCTTACCACGTCAAACTTTGTGATCTCTTTTCTAACCAACTCTTGATACTTGGCCATTCTAATATCCTTTGCTTCACAGTCGCCCAAAATTTGGTTGACCACTAATTAGGAGCCACTATATACCATTAACTTGGTGGCTTTCATACGGAATGCTGACTTCAAATCGGCTAATAGTGCTTCGTACTCGGCCTTGTTATTAGATGCTGGAAATCCAACATTGATTGTCTGTTCAATTGTTTGGCCATCTGGCGAGATGATGACTATGCCAAGTCCTGCACCGTGCCTGTTGGATGCTTCATCCACGAAGAGCTTCCACATCTCTCCTACGAACAGCTTCCAGCAAGTGGAAGGATCTGATGATGTCTTAGGATTAGGGGCGTTAATGATACTTTTTTCTAACTTGTTGTCCCTCGTTAGGATTTGTTCCTTGTTGGTAGTAGTGCAATCTGTTCATTCTTCCGTTTCTGCGGGGCTGAATGGTTCGCTATGCCATTAAGCGTCCTGCTGTGGGAGCTGTGCTATCCCTGCGACACTTTTCCTTCTTTTTTTGGTTGCCTCGGTCAAGTTGATCGGGCAAACATGATCACTGTTTGGCGCAAACTCGGCTATGAAGTCTGCCAAAGCTTGGGGCTTTATCGCAGTTCTTGGTTAAAACTTAATATCGAACTGCCCTAACTCCACAGTCCACTTCAAAATTCACCCAGAAAAGTCCGCCCTTTCAAACAAGGCTTTTAAAGGAAATGCCATTAAGACAATCACGGTGTGGGTGTGGAAGTAGTGCGACAATTTTCTTGAAGCTATCATTAAAGCTAAGGCCAACTTTTCCAATGGCAGGTACCTTGTTTCGGCGCCCAACATTGTCCTGCTAACATAAAAGATAGGCAGGTGTTGTATTCTCTCAGCTCGTACGGACACTGCACTAACTGTATGTTGGGAAACTGCTAAGTATAAAAAGAGTTCATCTCCTGGTACTCGGGTTACCAACAACGGAGGAGAGGTCATGTACTCTTTCAAGCTTTCCAGAGCGTGGTCGCATTTGTCATCCCACTTAAACTTGGCCTTCAGTGCCTGGAAGAACAGTCGACACCTATTTGATGACTGACTTATGAATCGGTTTAGCGCGGCTGCTAGGCCAGTGAGATACTGCACCTCCTTGACTGTGTTGGGCCTCTCGAGATCTTGAATGGCTTTGATTTGAGACAGATTGGCTTCTATACCTCGATTGGTCACTAGGAAGCCAAGGAATTTTCCTAACTCCACACTAAATGTGCACTTGGATGCGTTCAGTCGCAATCTGTGGGTGGGTTTTCAAAATTTGAAACATCTCAACTAGGTCCTTGAGATGGTCCATTTCATTCTTACTTTTGACCACCATGTCATCTATGTAGGCTTCCATCGTTTTGCTTAACAGTGGCTCAAACATTTTGGTGATCATCCGTTAGAACGTTGCCACTACATTTTTTAGGCCAAAGAGCATGACCTTGTAGCAATATAATCCCTTGGGTGTCCTAAATGATGTGACCTCCTGGTCCGGTTCATACATAGCAATTTGATGGTAACCACGATACGCATCAACAAAGCTAAGTCGATTATAAACTGCAGTTAGGTCCACCAGTTGGTCTATTCGTGGTAGGAGGAAGCTGTCTTTTGGGCATGCTTTATTGACCGTCTTGTAGTTCATACTATTTGCCATTATTTTTTGGTACCACTACTGTGCTGGAAATCCACTTGGGATAGTGTACTTCTCTGATGGCCCCTGCTTCCAGTAGGTTTCCTATTTTTTCTGTTACTATCTCTGCATGGTGAAGTGCCGATCGGTGAGTTCACAGTATAATTGGTCTGGCAGTTGGGTGGACATTGAGCTAATAACAGATAAAGTTGGGGTCAATGCCAGGCATGTCATATGGTGTCCAGGCAAACACTTCGATGTTAAAGGTCAAAAACTCCATAATCTCTATTCTCTCGGTGCTGGACATAGTCAAGCAGAGCAAAAAGAACCTCTCTAGATTTTTCTCATCTATCATTACTTCTACCAAGTCTTTAACTACTTTTTGTTCGGCTGTTTTGCCGTCTTCTGCAAACAACTCGTTGCTTTTTGGTTCCTTCACCATTTGCACAAACCCCTTGGCAGCTCGACTACTGTTCACCGTCGCAAAGCATTGCTTGGACATGATTTGATCTCCTAAGACTTCTG
This sequence comes from Camellia sinensis, assembly GCF_055761805.1. Taxonomy (NCBI): domain Eukaryota; kingdom Viridiplantae; phylum Streptophyta; class Magnoliopsida; order Ericales; family Theaceae; genus Camellia; species Camellia sinensis. Next base: position 87,013,347 of record NC_138973.1, read on the forward strand.
CAATCATTTCGGCTTTGTTGGGAAACCGTAACACCTGGTGGTAGGTTGATGCTACTGCTCTCATGGCGTGCAACCATGCTTTTTCCAAGATTATGTTGTAAGTGGATGGGACTTTCAATACCCAAAATTCCACTTGCTTTGTCATTGTTCCTGCTTTGACTGGAAACCCACTGGCCATTTTGGCATCGAGTTGAAGCCAACCAGAGGGGATGTTGCGGGTGCCAAATCTTTGTCCTCTAACTTGAGTTGTTTGAAGGTCTCATAGTACATTTTCTCGCATGAGCTTCCTTGGTCAATCAGGATCCGTTTGATGTCGAAATTCTTGACGCGCAGATTCATCACTAGTACGTCGTTGTGAGAGCTTTGTAACCTTGTTAAGTCCTTTTCAGAAAACGTGATGAAGTTTGTAGCCTTCGTTTTTCCCTTTTTTATGGTAGGTTGTGCACTCAATACCTCTCTCATGTGCTCAGCCTTTTTGATCATCCCTCTGAGTTCACATACTCGTTTAGGCTCAATGATTCCATGTATCACATTGATTATGCCTTGGGACGGACCGTCAACTGGCGTCTCATCTGGCCTGTTGTGGTCCTGGGGGGGCTGGCTGTGCTCTCCCCTCAATATATTAGTCCAGGTGGCCTACGACCACTAACTCCTCTAGATGCTGCCTTAATGGCATACAGTTTTCAGTTCAGTGCCCCTTTTCATCATGAAAGATTCAACGGTACCTATCGTCGTATCCCCTCTACGCTTCTCCCAACTTGGCTGGCCGCTGAACGAAATGTTCGTCGCGTATCTCGTTGAGAATCTGGTAGATAGGTTTATTAAACATCGGGGTTATTGCGGTTCGGACTCTAAACTACCTTGCTTGGGAGTCTTCTCGCCTGCCCCTACCATTTTTCTTCGGTCGTTCTTCCCGGTCCACCGTGTTCACTTTTGCCATAGGTTTTCTATCTAACATCGCTGTTGTGCCAAATTTTGCTTTGGTACGAGCGCCATCTTCTTCTACCTGGATGTGATGATGCACTATTTCCATTAAGGCCTTCATTGTGAGGGGTGGCGTCATCGTCATTGAATCCCTCAACTTATTGCCTGCCGGCAAACCCCGTTTGTATTGTGTGATAGCGAGGTTTGTGGGGCAATCTCCAATCTGATTAAAAGTCTCCCAATACTAGTTGTTGTAAGACTTCAATGTTTCCTTCTTGTCCATGTCTATGGAGAGCAACTGGTCAATCTCCACCGACGTTTTGGGGTTTGTTCTAAATCTGGTCACAAATGCCTCCACAAGTTGCGCCCACGAAGCTATGCTGCCGTCTGGTAACCTCTCAAACCATGCCAAACCCAGGTCACCTAGGCTAGATGGAAATAGAATACACATTAGTGCATCGTTTCGTCGATATACGGCCATAACCTGGCAAAAATGGTGAAAGTGCATGTAGGGGTCCGCCTTCCTCTCATAAGTTGTAAATTTAGGCTGATAGAAACCTAAGGGGTAATGGTGCATTCTCAATCGCCAGAACGAACGGTGAGCTCTGTAACCTTACTAACACTTTGTCTGTTGGTTCGTAAGCAAGGCGTGACACTGGCATCCCGACCTCAACACTCCCGTGTGTCCTAGGAGCCAATCGTTATAGAGCTGAGACCCTACAGAGGTCGCGAACTTGGGTGTCCTCCCTCATTCGGGCCCTTTCCTCTAGTACTGTTCGCAAGTTTGCTGACCTAGGCAACTCTGTGTGTCTAGATGTCATTTGGTGCGAATGTGAGGGCCGATATAACTGCTTCCCTCTGTACAAGACTTTTCAGTCCTTGTTCTCTCATACCTGGAGAAACGAGTCTTGGAAGTCCTTGATTGTGTGTTGCCTGTCCTGAGGCTTCTACTTTCAGCTTGTGATGGTGTGACTTGCCTATCACGATCTTTAGTGTGGCAAGTGTGTGTGTTGCCTTTGCTCCTCTCTTCTACTACCACCCCTTTGCCTTTTATCTGGCGCTTTATTGTCTCTATGTCCGTGGCCATACTTCTTGTCAATTCGTCTTGCTTCCTTACACGATCCTCCAGAACTTGAGGATCCATCATTCCCCTCTGCTTGTCAGGGCTCTGAAAACGACGAGGACTTGAGCCCTCTCTTTCTCGTGTGTCTCTCCATGGGTTTCATCGCTGGGGATCTAGTTCTGTTATAGGCGGAATAAAAGGTAAACCCTTGCGCCTTCCGCCCCCTTCCGGGGTTTGCCCATCAATAGCAGAATGTGGCAAGTCTTCATTGTACGCCATAGAATTTAACTAAAGAGGAAACTCAATCAAAAGGTTTGTTCTTTATGTGTTATTCCCACAGACGGCGCCAATTGTAAGAACACGAAATAATCTTCTCGTATAATCCTGTTGATCAAGTTTGCACTCCTCCAAACGTCGTTGCTTTACTACCTGAAAACACAAACGTAAGCTAGCCGACGGGTATGTGCCAGAAACCTCTCCGATGCCTAAGTCAGCAAAATAAACAATAGACACAAAAGCTCTGTGTATTTGAGAGTAAGAATTATGATACCTCTACATTGGTCCTACCATGAGCTTTTATAGATTCTGCCTAGCACAATCCTAGTAGAACTCCAACTCTCTTTAGTAAAGTCCTCCTAGGAATCACTTTCCCAAGGATAATGCCTAACTTGATAGCATCCTGCTTACTGCCAACTAAGTGAGATGGTTACAACTCTTACCTCGGCTAGTACCACATCCAACCGAGCTTAGACTAAAGCAGCCCCGTGATAGTCCTCGCTACGAGATGGCGCCCTACAAAGCTACCCCTAGCTCGGTCCTACATTTTACAAACACCTCGGTTCTCTACGGGATTTTAGCCTGAGATAGCTAAGTCAGGCATCTAGCGGCCCATCTCTGACCAACCTGATGCCTAGATGATCCAGGACTGTGCTACAGAAACATTCACCCCGACCTGCAGTCCGGCCCAACATCTAAGGAAAAATGTACTCAGCTCGACAAAGACTATTCAAATAAATTACCCTCTCAATAATGATTCGATCTCATCATTTACAGCGTCGTTCCAAAAAATAGAGTCAGGAGATGCCAAAGCTTCTTGTAAAGTTAATGGAGTTTCCTCCACATTAAAAACATGATAATCAAGGCCAAAATCATTTTCTAATCTGGCTCTTTTACTCATTCTAGGTTCAAAAATTACAGTGTCTTGGCTTTGTAAAAGAGGAGTAAAAGAATCGGTTTCAGATAAAATATTTTCTTGATAATTTTAACTCCCACCATTTTTAGATTTAAAAAGAAATTTTTCTTCATGAAAAATTGTATCACCTGATTCAAAAATTATTTTGTTTTCAATATCAAAAAATCTATAGGTTGTATTATTTGTTGCATATCCAAGAAAAGCACAAATGCCAGCTTTCACATTTAATTTAGGTCTTTTAGGGTCCACAAGTCTAATAAAAGCTAAACAACCCCAAATCCTTGAATATCTCAAATTTAGCTTGTGCCCTTTCCATAACTCAAAAGGTGTAACTTTCATTTTTTTTTATGTGGCACTCTATTCATAACATAACATGCAGTTAAAATTGCTTTTCCCTACAAATTGGAAAGAGTATCTACTTCAATTAGCATAGCATTTGTTAAATCAGTTAAAGTTCTATTTTCCTTTCTAGTACACCATTAGATGCAGGTGAATATGGTGGAGTAGTTTTAAGGATTATTCCAAAAGATTGAGCAAACGAGTTGAATCCAAAAGATTCATACTCCTGACCTCTATCACTTCTATATCTTTTAATCTTTTTACCAAATTGATTTTCAACTTCAAGAATGAATTTTTTAAATTTTTCAAAAGCATCACTTTTATTTTTCAACAAGTATACATAAGTGTATTTTGAAAAATCATCAATAAAAGTGATAAAATATTTATTTCCACCACGTATTAAAATCCTTTCAAATTCACATAAATCAGTGTGAATTAATTCTAGCAATTCAGTATTTCTCACCACACTTATACAAGGCCTTTTAGTTATTTTGCTTGACTGCAAACTTCACATTTCTCAAAATTATTTGTTAGTCTGGGAATTAATCCTAAACTACTCATGACTCCCACATATCGGCTATTAATATGCCAAAAATTAATATAAGACAGTATGTAAACAAAAACATGTGCTTTATTATTCTTAACATTTAATTTAAACATTCCATCATATGCATATCTTTTTCCCACAAATATGCCTTTTTTAGTGATTACATATTGGTCAGATTCAATAGTCTGCTTAAAACCAACTTTGTTGAGCAAATAACTCGACATCAAATTTTTCCTCATGGACGGTGTGTACAACATATCTTTTAAAACAAGCACATGTCCAGAGGTAAATTTCAGCTCAATATCCCCACACCTGAGCACCTTGGTTTTAAACTGGAGTCACTAAGCATAACAGTTCTCTCATTAAAATGAGTAGAATCTTTGAACCAATCTTTATCATAGCAGACATGCCTATTGGCATCAGAGTCTGCCCACCACCCTTTCACAGATTGAACCATAAAAATATTTGTAATCATAGCCACAAATGGTTCCTCGGTAACATTAGCTTGTGGTTGAGATTGTTGTTTCCGAAATTTGCAAGTTCGAGCAATATGCCCACTTTTGCCACACAAAAAACATGTCACATTTGTCAGATCTTGTGAAGGAGGTTCTTGGTTCCATTTTTTTTGCCTCGGGTAATTTTTATTTTGGGGCCTTCCAGTATTTTTTCAGATTTTCTTAACTGGCTTCAAGTGACTATTTTTATGAAATCGACCTTTAGGTTAAGTATTTCCAGAAGTTAAATTTACCTTTGCAGTAGAATGCTCTTGTGTCATAAGCGCATCTTGTCATCATACTTCCTCCTCCACCTGAATTCGTGTGATTAGAGTCTCCAAGGACTTCTCTTTTTGCTTGCGACACATTGACTTCTGAAACTCCTTCCAAGATGATGGTAGTTTGTCAATAATACCTGCCACAACAAGATTATCTCCAATTTTGATGCCTTCGGATCTAACTTCAGCTACTAGCATATGAAAATCTTGAACTTGCTCCACTACTGATTTTCCATCTATCATTTGATAGGGGAAAAAATGGCTTACAGCGTATTTTTTAGCGCTTGCCTTTCAATGTCATATTTATTCTGCAAGGCTTTCCAAATTTTCTTGGCAGTGGTGTAAATAGTATCATAATAATCATAAAATTGATCTGAAAGACAATTCAAAAGATAATACCGACATTTATACTCATCTGTGTTGTATTTCTCGATTTTTTTTCAAGATGAGCGACATATTCCTCCTCAGTCATCTCTTCAATAGGGACTTTGTTCTCGGATTTTTCTCGATCAAGATATAGGCCACCTTGAGGAGATTGAGGTAGAAAAACACATTGCCTTTCCATCTCTTGAAATGGGCTCCCTTGAACCGAAAGGGTTATTGAGATCGTCGGTATTCTCGTTGGGCTTCTGTAATACTGGCTCCATGAATTTTACTGTTTGAATCTCCTTAAAATTGTTGGTGATAATTACAAATGAAACACCAGAAAATGCAAATAATAAAAAATACAATAACTATTATAAGGGCTGAGGCACGGGAAATTTGCTATTTTTAAGGAGATTCAAACCCTCTGCGGTTAGGCAAAGCCTCACATCGGTGCAGCAGAAAAAACCTTGACTTATCCCCCCCAGGATACAACAGCCCAACTAAGTCGTATGGTTCACCAATACTGCACAATTGATTGAATCCAAAGCTTCATCACATACACCCTTTTTTATTTGCCTGATAATTTCACACAAACATAATAAAACAACAAGTACTCCTTTTATTTTCCAAGATAAGAAGTTAGCTCAATTTATAAGAGAAGAAAACTTGGTGGGCAAGTTGAAGGATTCTTGGAGGAAAAGTATAGGAAGTTGCTTGGAGGATTCTTGGAGAAAAAGTGGAAAAGTATAGGAAGTTACTTGGAGGATTCTTAGAGGAAAAGTATAGGAAGATGTTTGGAGGATTCTTGGTCACCAAGAAAAAAGGATTAACTTTGAGGAAAAGAAAAGAAAACTTGGAGAGAAAGAAAAGAAATCAAACCTATAACACATTATAATATTAAAATATTTGTTAACAGTTGTAAAGAGGAGAGAGAAAAAGATGAAGAAGATGAGGAAAATGAGGGATCAAAAATGACGACAGTGGATTGGTTACGATGGAGGTGGTGGTCCATTGGCAAAGAGAGGAGGAAGGGAGAGAGAGAGAGAGATAGAGGGTTTGGTTTGGAAAATGTATGTGTATAGAATATATATATATATATATACCTGAGCAATTTGATCATTTTGTAGAATCTTGTCTTATAAATATAATATTTTAAAGTATGAACCTTTGAATAAAGAAAATTTAAAATTGAATTTTTGAACCTAGTGCTCAAACAATTTGGGTGGTGATATATAGCTTTTAAATATTCAAATGTATCATTTAGTAAAATTTTAGTCAAATATTTACTTATTAGAGTTCTAAAAATATGAGTAAGAGTTGCAGATGTCGTTACCATGATTTGTATTTATTTTTTTACTTTTATTTTTTTTCTTTTGTAAATTACCAATGAGGCTTTGTTTGACAATAATTATTTTTTTGGACACTCAAGCCAAAGGACTATTTGTTAAATTTTTGAATCAAAAGATCCTTTCTTTTTTTTTTTTTTTGGTCTAAAAGACATTGATTTATCTAAAATAACACCTATTTGTTCAAAGTTTTTTTAATTTGTTTATTTGTCCAAATATCACCTCTGTACACGTGTCATCTATTTATTCAATGTTATTTATTTGTCTAGTTCACCACCATTACCGACCATCGATGACTTTTCCAATGTTAACGACTTTTTGATGATTTTTCAACATGTCCTTATCACTAAAATAAATTAGGAAAACTACACCATAGTAGTGTCAGCAAAAATTAATTACAAATAAATGATAAACATTATAAATATTAATAACTAAAATCTTAAGCTTTATCATGAATTTGTAATAATTTTTTGCTAACATCACGGACCAGTAATTTTCCCAATAAATTATATCTTAGACCAAATAACATATAACTTTATTGTTATAGACTTTTCATGTAAAGTCGTACTTTTAGAACTCTTTAAATCTTAAATTTTATTTTCAAAACACGATTTTACAAACAACATTTATTTGAAAATAAGGTTCAAATTACTTGGATTTAGAAAATGTGTTTTAAAATTACATGCATGCTTGGTAAAATAAAAATAAAATAAAATAAAATCTTTAATATTACATTGCCGTAGTGCATTTTATATTATTAAGTTAGATAAAAGATGTCCAACTCTATATATTTTTTAACTTTTTATTGATCAATGACATTAGTATCACTTTTATTTTTGAAAAATGTTTCAGACAACTAATTCAACCCCATTAATATATCACTAATGATGTGGCACCATATGGACCTCATTTCTGATATATTAGTTTGGCTTCTTTTTTTTTTCTTTGCATTGCCAGCTCATTAGAGCTGACATTAATGCTTCCATTTTAGAGCACTGAATCATTTCTCTTTATTTTTTGCTGGACGACAGGTAGAATTACAATCATAACCCTTTATTTTGAGTTTTATTTATTTATTTATTTATTTATTTTTAAGACAGCCTACTTCACACCGTTACATCGCAGAATGGACAGATATTAGACAAGGAAGTGGGACTACTTGTAAACCCGACAAAGTGGGTCTCACCTTTTATCATTGAATTATATATGCATTAATTAAGATATTAATTAGTATATTAATTGATTATGTAACATAATTTAAGAAATTTTTGATATTTATAATTTATATAATGAGTGAGATTAATAATAATATCATAACATATATTAGTATATGTTGGCTTTTTAACTTTCAAAGGTTATTATTGTAATTGCGAGCATGCCAGCAAGGATCAATCAATCCTTACAGAAATTTAATTGCCAACCAATTATCAGACGATTTTGTTTTAGTTCTCTCAGCCTCAATGAAGAGGACTTTTACTGGTGGCTTGATTTAGGAGAATTAAGCAAAATATCGATCAAATAAAAAACAACTGAAGTATTTCATTAGAATGAAAAACTTACAATGATTCAAACTCAGCCTCGTAGAGATTTACAGCGACAATCTACTTGAAACTACTCCTATGAATGAAGTGCAGTGCAGAATTTAAAGTACTGGAATGTAAAGAACAGGAAATATAAACCTAAGTAAAGTAGAATAAGACTGGTTTTTGGTCTGAGTCTGGGGGGCCACTTTTCTGGGGCCTTCTCTGCTATTTATACTGCTTAAGGATGACCATCGAACTGTATTTCCAACCGTCGAACTGCTCCTCCATGATCGCCGATCATGTTGCCTCAAGATTAGCTCCATTACGCCATCACTTGCAGTTAGGCTTCCCTCTTAAATTTGAATTCAAATGTGAATAACCGATTATGCCACATCACTTTGTATCTCTCTGCTGATCCACTGCTACTCAGATCTCGTAACAACCAATACTAACTGCCACGTGTACGATCAGGATCGAAGATTTGAATAGTCTTCCGTACTACCCTTATTTTGCCACACATCGAATTGTAATTGGCTTGTACAAAATATGTAGCCAACATTACCCCTCGCACTAATATACCCAATACTTGGTGATATTAGTGGATCCAGGTCTTTTTTCCGCGTCTTAGAACGTGCATCGGTTTCGCATTTTCCCAGAAATGCAACTGTCATTTACTATCTGCATTAAACTCTTCTTCAATCTTTTGAACACCCCCACCACCTTAGCATTCGAACAAACTGATACATTTTATGGCCGAATCAATTTTCTCCTCCAATGATCGAACACACGAAGAGTCATATGACGATGTTGTTCCTCTTAGAAATAACCTCCATGCATTAATTAGCCACTTTTACCCACCTTTCTATATTCAGGTCATGGATGCCTTTGCAAATTATCAACCCTTGGACTTCGAACATATTGCCCTTAGTCCTTCAATTCAGAAACTCACAAATATGGACATGGAAAGTTCTTCCTCACCCTTGGACTATGAACAAACTGCTTTCAATCCTTTGATTCAGAAAGTTACAAATATGGACATGGGAAGTTCTTCTGCACAACCCTCTGCATGGGACAAGGCTGCGACTTATTCCTCTTCTGGGGCTTCCGACTGGACAAGCTGGTCAAAATCTGAGGCCTGCGATTTGAGGGATGAATCAACCATCACTTTGTCGAATTTACTAACCCTTTAGAGTTCCCTTCTTATACGCGAAGCTCGGTGGTCTATCCCTACGTGCCCATTGACCATCGACGCAGTTTGGAGGAGAATCTGCTTGTGACATGGTATACATCCTCTATACCTACAAAGATAGTGCACGCCGCCCGACGCTTAGAAGAGGCACAAAGGTACAATCCATCATTCTTAGCCCAGAAGACAAAGATTTGTTCTTCTGACTGGCTCGATTATATTAATGCCCTTGTTCCTTCTGCCCTTGTTCCATATTCTGAAATAGAAGCATCCACACCTTCCCCTCCGTTAAATCCTTGCTGGACAGAGAGATTGAGGCTTGCCTTTCCTCAGATAAGATCTTTCCACCCTACAAGCCTCCACCTTCCCCTACTCCAGCTGAGCAGAAGCAAGCTCAACTTCTGCTTGCGGCTTTTTCTCGCTTGCCATTCAATGTTCTTGAGGACGAAGTCCCTTTCAAGAACCTTCGATGGGCTTGTGATATTCTGACTCGGGGTCATGTCCTCAATCCCCTCGCCCAAGCAGAGCTTCACATGTTTTTGGACCAACTTCTATTGCTTCTCTACTGGCATCGGACCTCTATGGCCACTACACAATCTTTAGACCAACTTTCGTCCCTTCAAATTCATGCCCAGTACGAAGCAAAGAACTTTATTGAAGAATTCGATGATTTCAAGAATAAAGATTCTGCGTACTGGGATGACTTAGAGATAGACGAATTGAAACAAGGATTGAGAGAAACAGCATTCGAAATAAAGGCTGAAGAGCTCTTTTACGAAGTGAGAGCATATCAACTCATGCAACCAATGTTAGAGGAAATAGAGGATAGAATAAAGAAAAAACATAAATTCATTGATCATTGTTGGACTAAATTTCATGATCTTGTTATTTATTCAATTCCCTATTTTTGTGAGCTTGAGTTTGTACCCAAATAGGGCCATTCGATATAATTGCTTTGGTTTTTAATACCACTAAGACTTTTTCTTTGTTTGGTATGGTTTGATCTTATCTCCATTTGTCTTTTAAAAGCAAATTCAGAGCTTCGAACTAAACAAGCTTATCTTTCGAACTTGGACTCGATTGTTTTAAATGAAACACTAAAAGAACCAACAATGAACCCGTCCAATTCATGGAATATAGTTAACAATTTTTGTTGATTTTTATTAAAAATTGGTGCTTCGAATTTAACAATCTTACCTCTTAAAGCTTGTTTCGATCATAACCAACATATGGTCATGGTCAGTATGATCAATCAGTTTTAAATTGACCATTTTTCCTTAGAATAACAGTCCATACTTTCAAAAAATATGAAAGCTCCTTTTTAGGGCTGCACTGTTTTGTCTAGAAAAATCATCTTTCTTAATTACAAACCAATTATTGGTTTTGATATTTCGAACAGCAATTCTCACCCTTAAGGGATCACAAGTCTTGCTTCGAAGAACATTACTTTTATTGAGAAACCTAAAACAGGTCTTTAATCCCTTTGAAGTAAATGAATACTTGAGCATTCTTGCATCTATTAGGTACAGAATGTGTTTCGAAGCCGGCTTCGTAGTTTCGAAGCCGTTGTTATTTGACTCTTGGGGCCAAAATCTGGTTTCGATGCCAAATATTTTATTTCAAAGCTGGTATTATCGTCTGGGCTGTGTTTTTCCCTCCAAAAGTATCAATATTGAAGAAAACTCTTCGTATTCGTACTTTTAGCACTTAACAATTTACGCGATATATTTTCCAGACACAAAGGCTTTTAAAACCCTTTTATTTCGTGCTCTGAAATCACTTGCTCGTTCAACACACAAACTCTTCTCCTCTGTTAATCCCCTCTTTCTTGCCTCTTCCTTGCTACTTGTCACCAATGGCTTCTTCTTCTCTCAAAATGCTTGCTGGTGATCGTATAAGCCCAACCATGGCTTTGAAAAAATGCATTGATGAAGAGATCGCCAAGTTCACAATTGGTGAGTCAAGCACCATAGACGGCCGTCTCTTCGTCCCTCGCCACAGTAACAAACAAGAATACGTCTTGGGCCCCATCTTTCGAGATGCTGCTGCTCAACTTCTAGCTTTATATCCTCGGCTGGAGGACCATTTTCTTCTCTACGAAGGAGGGCTCGATTGGGGAAATTGGAGGGCGACCCGACCTCATCGCTGCTGGCCAACATTGAGAGCTGAATGGGAAGAATGGTATGACAGAGTTATACCTGCGCGAGAAGACGACCTGCAAGAGCTTTGTATTCTCGATGCCCTCCGTCTTTCCAGGTTTATCATTCCTGAAGACCCTTTCTTGATTCCTGCTACTCTTTGTTTTTGGAACATGGCCTTCAATTTTTTCCAATTTCGGTGTGGCATGATGGCTCCCACCGTTCTAGATATTTGCCATCTTTTAGGGCTTTCACCCCTTGGCTCTCCTTTCACCCCCAGTTATCCAGACCTCTCTGTTAAGTTCTCCCTTCTACCCTTAAACTCCTCCTACAGTGATTTTGTAAAGACCGAAAATAAAAGGGTAAGTCCCGTGAGGGATAAAGAACTTTTTCCTTCATTTTGTATTAGTTGTGTAAATTTCTTTTTTGTATATCATCTCAGAGGATTATGCTTGTGTTTGCTCCACTTGCGAAGGCACTTGTTTTGAAAAAACGTATAACCCTGGCTCCTTACCTCTTAGGCCATGTTTATAGAGCCTGTTCCCAATTTTGTGTGAAACCTCTCGATGTGAACCAAGGGGGTCCCCTTTGGGTGCTCCAACTTTGGCTCTTCGCCTATTTCATTGATTTGCTTCCCAAATGCTTTAGATTCCTTGTTCAGGACCCTAGCACTTATGGGGAGAAATATGCTAGGATTGTCCTTTATCCTGCTTCCTTTGCTTATTACCTCACTTTTTTTCACCAACTCCCTATTTCTCCATCTCCCACCTTCTTTTGTCCCTTTGATGCCAGCAAAGGACCTGCTTCGCTACAAACCTTTTTGGCTGATAAAGAATGTTTCACCTCACCTCACAAAGATATGTGGGCTTCTATTTTGCTACCAAGGGAGCTGTTTATTGGCACTTTAAACCCTCGAGCTTATAAATATATAGTTGAGGTGTATTGCCCTTCTCAGTTTGCCAGGCAATTTGGGTTTACTCAGGGGATTCCTGTTCCACTTTGCAGTCTCTTGAACGTCCATCTTACAGCCAGAGACCTGCGAATACCCAAATCAAAGCTGGAGGTAGCGACATTCAGACTGCTGAAAGAATTATATGAGTTCACATTTGTCCCCTTTCTTCCCTATGGCTTGGTTTTGAAAAGATTCCAAAACTGGTGGTCAGTCAACATGGAAGTGCACCTATCAGCGCACCCTCACGATTTACTGATAGGGTTAGGAGTGTCTTCTAGGGCTAAATCAACAACAGTTGAGAACATGCCTTCTCTTTTCACAGTTGCCCAAACTGTTCCTACAGCCTCACCCCCTCCAGCTAGAGTCACTAGAGCTGCTTCAAAAAGGGGTAAGTAATTTCAGGTCACTTTTCTTTTCGACTCTTTTGTTTGCTTCCTTTGCACTCATACTTTTTGGCGCAGGGTCTCCACAAGAAGAATCTCCTAAGAGGACTGAAATTCTAGCCACTCTCAAGGACAAACAACAGCAGAAAAAGAAAAGAAGCTAGTACTTACTCCTGAAGAATCCGAATCCCACACCGAAGAGAGGGAGATTGAAAAAGAACAGGAGGTACCATTGCAGAGGAAAAAGAGGAACCAAGTGACTATCTCTTCTACTGATTTAGTCGAAAACCCTATTCCTGGGACAGCTACCAAAGCAGCAGAAAAAGAACTTGCCCCTGAAGAGTCTGAATCCTATCTTGAAGAGAGAGAGATTGAGAAAGAACAGGAAATGCCAGCACCAATAAGGAAAAGAAGGAAAACGACTGTCTCTCCTTCTGACTTCGTCGAAGACCCTATTCATGAGACGGCTGCTAAGGCAGTGGAACAAGAACATTCCAGGGCCATAATTGTCTTTGAGAGAGCTGAGAAGAGACGGCAGCAGTAATTCTTAAGAGATGAAGCTGCTGATGCTGATGCAATCCAGAGGGAGGCTGTAAGAAGACAACACATTGCTGAGCACTACTCTCTTTGAAGCTCTCCCATTGCTGCTATCACTTTTGAAACAAGTAACTTCTTTCAAGCCTCTACTGTTTCCCTCTTATCAAATTTTGGTGTTAGGCTTGACATTACTGAGCCTATTCTTGGTGCTTCTCTTCTTTTGCAGCAACAACTACTGAACCTATTTTTCCAATGAGGACTTCCTCAGTTCCAGTTGAAGTTGAACAGATGCAAAATGTGAGGAATCTTCAGATGATGCTCCCACTTCCTAGGCCTATATTCAATGTATCCTCTTTGAGGCCAAGCATTCCTGCATCTCTTTCTTTTGGATTAAATCCATATCTTCCTTACTTGTCTTTGGATCTACCTCAATTCATTTCTGTTTCGAGCCTTGCTCTTCCCCCTCCTCCTAAAGAAGTTCCACCTGCTGCTCCATCCCTAATGGTAGCTGATTCCCCTACAGAGGGAGTTGGTAGCTCTCCAACCCATGGTTTATTACCTTTACCTACTTTCAGCCCTTTTTCTCTTGACCTACTGGTGGCTAGGACCATAGAGACTGCTGAAGATGCTCCATCTATTTCTTCTATCCCCATGCAGTCCTCTGTGCCTTCCATCACTACCCTTTCTTCACCCCTTATGTCCACGGTTGAGGTAGATATATTTGAAGCGAGATTAGCCAGTCTCTTTGGCATGCCCTCTACTTCTCCAATAGCCAATGATGAAGCCGAGCCATTAGTTTTGGCTGACTCTTTACTAGAAATTTTTCAGAGTCTTTCTTTCAGTAGTAAGCCTTCTACACCTCTGATAGATTTGGACAACTGCCTGGAACTATTGATATCTTTTTCGAGGATTCCTTTCGAGGCCCTAGAGAGACCTATAATAAAGAATCGTTTCCTTCAGTGTTGCAAAATTATTGAGCAATCCGGCATGCCTGTCTCAAGTCATCTATCTCAGGCAGCAGCTACTATTGACTTCTACATCAATATTTACTGTGCTGCCAAGGCTACAGAGAAGAAATTGGTCAGAGATCAGGACTTTGTTTCAACAGTACATGCTGAGATATCAGAGCTAAAGGGACAACATTCCTCTGTCTCTCAATTTCGCACTCAACTACTGGAGAGGAAGGCTCAGCTTGAGGAGGAATTATCTGGAGTCAACCAGGCCTTAGCTCGAGCTGATACCAAGTTGCTGATTACCAACCAAGGACTGCCCGATCGAAAGCAAGAAATGTCTACAGCCATTCAGTTGTTTTCATTTTTTAAAACTAGAACATCTGTCGTAAAAGAACAACTGAGGCATTGTAATGATTTTTGGGTCAATTTATGGCAGAATATATTCAACTCTTTATGAAAAACAAATTCTTATTTATCATTTGAGTATTTTTGTGTTCTTGTACTTGGCATTTATTTTTCTCCTTGTGTTTCCCATATAGTTGGAAAATAAGGCTTCAAATACCTGCCATTAATCTTTTTGGGATGTACATATCCATTCAAATTTCTCAAATGGTATGCTCCAAAAGGAAGGACTATGGACTTGGTATGGCCCCTCCCAGTTAGGTGACCATTTGCCAAACTTATGGCTTTTAATCCCTATTGGGAGTATGGTTTTCCATACCAAATCACTTTCATCGAAGCCAATGTGTTTGACTTTCTTATTGTAATTTTTGACTGCTTTCTTCTTTTGAAAGAGAATGCTATTTAATGCCAGAATTCTGGCTTCATCTATTCCATCTAATTCCAAGCACATACTCTGATGGTATTGCTCAGGATCTAGCTGGTCTTGGCATCTTATCCTCAAAGACTTAACATTAATTTTCACATGCAATACAGCGTCATGCCCATACACCAAGGCATAAGGAGTAACTCCTGTGCCTGACCTTAGGGAAGTTCTATAAGCCCACAATACATCCAACAATAAGTTATGTCAATCCCTAAGATTGTCTTCCACAACCTTTTGTATTCCTTTCTTCAAGGACTTATTGGATGATTCAGCCTGGCCGTTGGCTTGTGCATAATAGGGGATAGAATTAACAAGGCTAATTCCAAACTCTGCCACAAAAGACCTCACCATTTTCCCATCAAACACAGTCCCATTATCAACAGTTATAGTTTGTGGGATGCCAAACCTATGGATTAAATCCTTGATGAATCCAATGACCTCAGTCTGATCTACAGCCTTGTATGGCTTAGTTTCGACCCACTTGGTGAAGTAATCAGTAGCCACTAAAATGAAACAATGATGCTTCAAAGAGGGTGGGTGTATTTTTCCCATCATATCCATGGCCCATCCTCTGAATGGCCAAGGCTTTACTACTGTATGCAGGTCAGTTATGGGCACATACCTCATTGTGCCATGCTTTTGACATGCCTAGCAACCCTTTGCATATTCTATGCAGTCTTTAAGGATAGTTGGCCAATAGTAGGAATGCCTTCGAAGCAGCCATCTCATTTTCACACCAGGCTGATGAGTACCACAGATGCCGTCATGAACCTCAGCCATAGCTGTTAATGCTTCTTTTGGGCCTAAACATTCCAGCAATAAACCATCTCCCCCTCTTTTGTAGAGAGCATTGTTATATATGATGTATTGCATAGATTGTAATTTAATTTTTCTGATGGCCTTTGAGGATGGGCCAGCCAAGTACTGCATTATTGGATGCCTCCAATCTTGTTCCTGCAAGTCATTATGATTGACTTCCAGGACCACATTCCTTTTATTTAAGGGTGGTATAAATTTCTGATATGTTGTTTGGCTTATGTCCCTTTGAGTATTATCCCTCCTCTTGAAATTCGAAGCTTTCTGATCCACATCATTAGCTCTATTATTCAAGAATCTTGGGACATGAGTTACATTTGCTATTTGAAATTGAGAAAGCAAATGTAATGCAACAACATAGTATGGCAGCATGCTTATACTTTGACATTTGAAAATCCCATTCACTTGGTTACCACCAATTGAGAATCTCTAAATATGTCAACTGCATGTACTTGTAATCCAATAAGAATTTCCAATCCCACTATCAAGGCTTCATATTCAGCTTGATTATTAGAACAAGTAGTTTCATCCACTCTGAAGCCATGTGTGGTTTCTATTCCTTGTGGTGACTTAATCACTATACCAATTCCAGTTAGGCCATTGGCTTTCGATCCATCGAACCACATTTGCCATGGCTCAACACTAGTCATACCAAGTTCCATTATCTCTTGGCTCTCTGTTTGAGATGGATGGTCTGCCAAGAAATTGGCTAAAACTTGTCCTTTCACTACCTTTTGGGGAACATATTCTAAATGAAATTCTGGCAAGGCTAATACCCATTTGCCAATTCTTCCCCTCAACATAGGTCTAGATAACATATACTTAACCAAATCTGTGGTTGCAATTACCAAGACAATTATACGCAAAAGATAATATCTTAACTGCATTGCTACAAAATACAACACAAGACAAAGTTTTTCTACAGCTGAATATTTACATTCACAAGAATTTAAAAACCTAATAAGGTAATAAACAGCTTACTCCTTGCCTTCTTCATTGTCTTGGGCTAAGAAAACTCCCAATGAATCTTCTGTTGCAGCTATATACAACTTCAAAGGCTTATCGCCCTTTGGTGGCATCAGCACTGGTGGGTTGGCCAAGTAGGCTTTGATTCTTTCGAAAACAATTTGATGCTCTGCTGTCCATACAAATTCCTCTTCATCTCTTAACCTTAATAAGGAAGAAAATACTTTAATTTTCCTGCAGTGTTAGAAATGAACCTTCGAAGAAAATTAACCTGTCCAGGGAACTTTTGTAATTCATTCTTACTTGATGGGAGTCTGGCTTCAATGATGGTTTTGGCTTTATTCTGGTCAATCTGTATTCCTTTCTTGTGTACTACGTAGCCCAAGAAATTTTCAGATGATACGCCAAAAGCACACTTAAGATAATTGAGTTTCAACTTGAACTTTCTCATTCTTTCGAAAGCTGCTTCTAAGTGAAACAGATGCTCCTCCATGGATTGGGACTTAACTACAATATCATCAATATAACACTCTAAATACCCTCCAATGAGGTCGTGAAAGATAGTGGTCATAGCCCTCTGATATGTATCCCTAGCATTCTTCAAACCAAATGGCATTTTAACCCATTCGAATGTGCCAATATTTCCAGGACATCTGAATGCTGTTTTGTGAACATCCTCCTCCGCAATGCAGATTTGGTTCTAACCAGAGTGTCCATCCATCATTGATAAAATTTGATACCCTGCTGAACTGTCTACCAGCAAATCTACTATAGGCATAGGATACTCATCTTTTGGAGTTGCTAGATTTAAGTTTCTAAAATCAATACATACCCTCATTTTACTATTCTTTTTAACTACAGGCACAATATTAGATAGCCATTCAACATACCTGGCTGTCTTAATAAAGCCTGCCTTGAGTAGTCTAAGAATTTCTTCCTTAACTTTCTGAATCACTTCTGGACCCATTCTTCTTGGTTTTTGCTTGTATGGCTTGAAATTAGGCTTTATAGGGAGCTTATGTTCCACTAATGACATATCCAATCCTGGTAGTTCATTATAAGACCATGCGAAACAATCTTTATATCTCCTCAGAATAACCAACAACTGGTTCCTGTCAAGAGTATTCAACCAAGCACTTATATAAATGGGTTGTTGTACAGAACCTTCCCCTAAATTTATTTCTTCTAAGGGGTCTTGAATCTGAGAACTTACTGGAGCTCCTTCTTTGATTCCTTCTGGCTTCGAAGTAATCTCCTTGCTGTGTTCTGTTCCCAGGTTCTTTGATTCAACCTCTTTACCCTCCTCCTCATAGACAAAGTCTGTCCACAAGGCTTCTTCTTCCTGTATTTCCTGGACTTTTGTTTCTATGTCCAATGCACAGTATTTATCAAAGGCCAAAACTCGGGCTTGTTGCTGCTTCTACTTGTAGCCAATTATCATGGCTTCTTTCTCTTGCACCTGCACTTTTTAGACTATTGACTTTACATCAAATATTGAAAACTTAATTAAAGCCAAAGACTTGGCTTCTGGTGCTTCACCTTGCTGCCTACAACCAGGCATCATTGTCATCTTTAACGACCACCTCTTCATCAGCACTCTCATGGACTAAGTGCTTCAGGTGTGTCACTTCCTCATCAGCCGTCACTTCGGCTGAGCCATCAGATTTCCTCAGTATACTGAGTGGTGTCATTCCTTCAATATACAACTTGGCCTCTGCGAAATCTGCGCAGGCTATGAAAGGTTGAGGATCTGCATCAATTTTCTCTGTCTCTCCATTGCCTAGGGCCATCATTATTTTCTGATGCAAAGAGGAAGGCACACATTTGTTAGTGTGGATCCAATCTCTACCAAGTAAAGAATTGTACTTAGCATTACTGTCAATGACGAAGAACGCCGTCATGTAGTCCCTGGTTCCCACACTCAGGTTGATGGGTAGAATTCCCTAGGCCATCTGTTTGTCCCCAGCAAAACCAGCAATGGTTGTACTGGTTAGGATTAACCTGGGATTCCTTTTCCCTAATTTCTTCAAGGAAGATTTCGGTAATAAGTTCACCGCTACCCCATTATCCACCAAGACTCGATTTAATTGTATCCCATCGAAGAAGGCCTTAATATACAAAGGCTTAACATGCTGTCTCATAGAATTTGAGGGATATTGTCACGACCCAAACCCGGCCCTATGGGTTTAGCACCGTAACCGGCCAGTAATCCGAGATTACCGAAGGCCTGCAGAACAGTAGTACAGTAAAACAGAGTACAGGGCCTGGCGGAAGCCAAAACAGTAAATAAACAATGCCCAATGAGCTGTGACAGTCTGTATGCAAAAAGACTTCTCATACATTTATATATCAACAGTACAGAACAGTATACACAATATGTACAATCATTCAGACTAGGGACTCGATCCCTGCATAACAGTACAGTAAACATTCGGTCTATACAGAACAGTAAGACAGTACGGAAGGGGGATTTGTAAAACACCCCTAAGCCTTAACACGATAGGCTCGGAACCTCGCAGTGAGGCACATAGGCTGGCTTGACAAAACTGGAGTAACCCTGACGCCTCTAGCCACGATCTGGTGCCTATACACTTACATATATATATGAGCAGTGAGCTAAAGCCCAGTGAATAACATACTGCGTAAAGAGGTTAAGAATGAATGTCCTTACAGTAATGAAAACAGTTCATTGATTCAGTATTTCAGTCGTTCAGTCAGTACAGTCATATGTGGTACATCCATTAGCATAACAGTACAGTAAGCAGTAGGTCTTAAAAGACCGAACAGTAATGATGGCCATCAATCAGTAAACAGTAGTGGTTCCAACAAGGGAACCGACAGAGATCTCTGTAACAGTAACAGTGAACAGTAGGTGCTAAGGATGCCACAATACAGTTTAGAATATAGGACATACATTCATTCAATTAACAGTCTTCAATTCAGAAACAGTACAGTTCAGTTGTTCAGAAAATAATCATTTTTGAACATATCTTTACACAATCGTTACTCACAGAGTTCGGGCTACAGTAAGCTAGAGCGTGCCTCCCTAGTTGCCAACCCTACACAGTTAACAGATTAAACACACTAAGCTACACAGCTGGGAAAGAATAACTTAATCCCTAAGTTGCCTCGATGTGTTCTACATCTATGCCCTCAGGAAAATGCCTTAAACTAGGTCTAAGAATGCCCAGAATGAGATGAGGATGCAAAGATACACTTTTAAAAGCAGTTTCAGATTTTCAGAAAACAGGGTCCCGCTCGAGCGTAGGTCACTCCGCTCGAGCGGATATGCAGACAAAGGTACCCGCTTGAGCGTAGAATTACCCGCTCGCGCGTTCTGCAAAAACAGTCAAAAGTGCTGGATGGGTGGAATCTCCGCTCGACGGACGCTCGACGCCCGCTCGAGCTTGAGACACGTGATTCCGCTCGAGCGCCCAATCCTCCGCTCGAGCGGACTGTAAAACAGTTGCAAGATGCTGGATGCTCGGATTCCACGCTCGAGCGGCACTTCCCCCGCTCTAGCGGAAGTGCAAAATCTGGAAATTCCAGATTGCACCTCCAAGCCAAAAACCAAATTCAAAAGCATTTAAAACCGATCCTCTTGGGCTAAATTTCTAGAAAACACTTGTAAACATATAGAATGACATGGTTCAAAGCTCAATTTTAAGAAATCAAAGCCCAAGGGTGTTTAATTGAAACCCAATTTCAAACCAATTTCATGAACAATATGAACATGCAAACATGCATGAAGTCAAATCATTTCAAAGCTTCAAAACTTGCTCTTGCGAGCCAATTGTTTCCAAAACAAGATGAAATCATGAACTACACTCAAAACATGGACATGCATGTACCTTTTTACCATGAAATCAACTCACAACTCAACAATTCAAACATGCATGCATGAATTATGCTCTATACCAACATGTATGAACTAAAACATGGCTCAATCCTCAACTTTGACATGAATCATGCAAGAACAAGATAAACAAGAGGGTAATTACTCTACCTTAGGTCTCCAATGCAAGATTAGGAGTTCAATTGTGAAGTCTAT
Source organism: Camellia sinensis (assembly GCF_055761805.1). NCBI lineage: Eukaryota > Viridiplantae > Streptophyta > Magnoliopsida > Ericales > Theaceae > Camellia > Camellia sinensis. The sequence continues at coordinate 87,034,227 of NC_138973.1, forward strand.
ACATCAATTCTTCAATCTCTCCAAGCAATTCACAAAGTAGAACTCAAGATCAACTCAATTCTCTCTCACTCTCTATCTTGGTCGGTTGAGTCAAGGGAAAAAGCTGATGGAAATGTTGTTCAAGTGTGTACAAGGCTCACATGTGTGTGTGATAGTGGCCACTAAGTGTGGCAAAATGGTAATTACGGCAACTGTGGCAATTTAACTCATTTTAATCTAATTTAATCATACCTAAACAGTTTTCAGATAAATATATCATAAATTCACATTAATTATGAGGATCATAAAACATCAATCAATTCCTGGTTCGGCCGCCGATAAGGCCTTCAATTAACAGTTTAAACACTAAAACATGAACAGATAGTCAAACGGTCAAACAGATAGAATACAGATTAACATACACACTCAGTCAATTCAGTTCCAGTTTTTCAGTCAGTCAGTTCAGTACTTTAATCAGTTCAATTATCAGTCATGATCAGTTCAGTTATCAGTCATAATCAGTTCAGTTTAACGGTAATCAGTGTTTATCGGTAAGCGGTGGCGAGGGTTATTACAGATATTCAAAAGGATACGAGAGGTTAATACTTACCACTTCTTCACTCTCATATTCAGTTTCCATTGGGGTAACCATTCCGGAGTTATCTTGCACCATACTCACTTGTGAGTCTTCGCTAGAGATTGGAATTGGGTCAATTTCTTGTCCCTCTTGATTCTCATCTCCATCTTGGAATTCACGCGGTAGTATGTGTACCATGTTCACTGACACTGAGCCAAATTGGATGGCTGGCTGTGTTTGCTTCTCCTTTTGGCCACCTTGTTCAGTTACTCCAGAAGCATCTTCCATGCTGCTCTCTGGTACTTCATTCTTTGAATGGTCTGTCACGACTGGTTTTTCAAATAAAAATGTTTGTTCAGCCATGAAGGCTTCGAACATTTCTTCCTCAACCATTTCTTTCTTTTGGCCTAAGCCAACTTCTGTCTCTGCCTCGCTGTCACTTTCCATCAATGCCTTCTCCAATCCCGCTAAACTGGGCTTCTCTCTGGCTTTGAGTTCAGAGTGAACTTTGGCCAACTGTTCTCTGTTGCAACCCATTTTGCCTTTGTAGAGTTGGTTTTGGAGTATGGTCGGACTTTGGATTCTTCTTTCCTTCTGTCTGTACCAATGAAGAACTCTCTCCATTCTCTTTCAGGTCTCGTTGGTACTGAGTATACCTACGCTGAATTTTTTTCTTTTGTGATCTAGAAATTACAGGGACCATATCTGGTTCCTTTGTTTTTGGGTGCTTAAGCAACACCCAATTGTTTGGAGCCACCAAAGGAGGCTTAACCATCCCGCCTTGGTTTCCAATTATATCTCTTTGGGTAAACACTTCCCTAGGTTTATTCTGAATCACAAACCAATCTGGGACCCCAGGTACCCACGAACCTACTGACCCTGCCGTTGAACTGCTTCTTTCCTCTTTCGAAGTCATCTTTGAAGCCAGTTGCGAAGGCCACTACTTGGTCCTGACTTCATGCTTTGGGCCTAACTCAGGCCTTCGATGAAGGTGTCCACTTTCTGTCCTACGTGAGGCTGGTCTAAGAGGCCAATCTCTGGCATTGATCCCATAAACTGAACCTCTCTCCAATCTCCTCTGAGAATAACTGCTCTCCATTCTGTCATAATTAACTAGCCTGGATTCATGTAAAGGCCTCTTGCCTTTGGAATGCATCCTATCAACTGTTGGTTCAACCCTCAATGGCTGCTACCTGACACCAGATGGTTATGGCCTTTTATTGTAAGCATTGGTTAGTTTAGGACGTCTCTGTACATCCTTGTAGTATTGTTTCCTATCAATCGGAAGTCCTTTCAACCACTTGTAGCTTAGTCTGCACCTAGGACACATCCTCTGCATTACAGTTGCTTCTAAGGAATCGTCATCTAGTGCTTCTTCCTCAGAGTCTTCCCTCTGGTGTGGGAAACCTTGTCCAATAGCTAGTAGATTTCCAGTGTCTTTCTTGATAGCTATCTGGTTAACCACATGCATCTGCACATTGACTTCTTCCAATTCTTTCAAAGACAGGTTCTGAAAATCCGGCATAATGACATTGGCTGCCACTTCTCCAATTTCTAGAAATGGATTACTGTCGATCTCCATGGCCTTTTCAGCTTTGGCTGGGAATTTCAAACTTCCTTTCCGAATTTGTTCTTGGATCCTGTCTCGAAAAACAACACAGTTTTTAGTCGAGTGAGACCAAGAATTATGCCATTTACAATATACTTTTTCTTTAAGTTCATCAAGAGATGGAATTTTAACCCCTTTTGGTAACTTAAGGAAGTTGGCTGCGAGAAAATGATCAAAAATGTCATCTGCCTTAGTTAAATCGAAAGAGTATTTCCTGTGAATGTCTTTTTTTTTTTAAACTGCTGGTCAATCGTTGTATCCTTATGAATTAATGTTTCACAGACCACAGGTTCTTTCCCCACAATCTCTGCTGCATCAATCTCATAGTTAGGATCTTTGTAGTATGTCTTGTATAATGCATTATTTCGATCTTGTTCCTCTTCTAGTAATGCTTCATACCTAGATACCTTATAAGTCAGTTCCACTAAGTCCTTGAACTCTGTTGAGTCAAACTTCTTTCGAAGACTAAACTCTAAGCCATTTTGAGCCAATCTTACGAATTCTGGCTCTGGCAAGATGACTCTACATTTATTTCGAGCCCTTTTAAATCTGGCAATAAACTGAGTAGCCTTCTCTTCAGGCCTTTGACTCAATCTTGCCAGGTCTGCCATGGAAACCTCTGGCTCTGATTGGAAGAATTGGGCATGAAATGCCTCTTCCATTTGTTGCCAAGTTTGGATTGAGCCAGGTGTAAGGTTAATGTACCATACAAATGCTCCCCCAGTTAGAGAATTTGGGAACAGTCTTAGCTTCATATAGTCATTATTAGTAAATTCACCACATTGAGTAGCAAACCTAGCAATATGCTCTACTATTGATTGGTTTCCACTTCCATAGAAAATGGCGAAATCTAGTATCCTGAAACCTCTTGGGTATTCATGTACCCTATCTATCCATTCTGGATATGGTTTTCTGTATACAGGAGTCTGGACCCCTCGAGCTATCAGTCCACACATCTCCCTAACGATGTCAGCAATTTGGTCCCTAGGGACCATATTTTGTGCCTGCTGAACCACTACTGAAGGAACAAACACAGGATTTGGTGGACAAACTTATGCTTGTGGTTCTCTTAGTCCATAAGGTGGTATGTTTGGGACTGGTTGTCCCTGTGGTGCAGATTGTTGTTAGGGTGTGGGTAACCCCTTTGAATTTGTCCTGCGAAAGGACCTGTGAAAGGTGCTGGAACTGGTGTTATGTCTCTTCCATTTGTAGGAAAACCTTCCAACCCCCCGGGTATAAATTCGAATAAGGGATTAGTGAACCCCCTTGTGCCAGGTATGGCTTCGAACATGGGATTTGGAACCATTCTTATGCCATTTTCTTGTACTGGGCCAGTTCCACCAAATTGAATGGCTTCACTGTTAAATACTGAGACATTTTGACCTACTACAGGCCTTGGAACAGATACGTACCAAGACTGAGGTGATGGTCTTTCATAGTTCTGATTACTAGTTTGACCATTAGAATGTCTATTAACTTGCATAGGCTGTTTATCTCTAGTCAATCTTTGCTGAGGGACATTCGAAATTTCCTCCATGTGTCTTACGTTTGTTAGCTGGTGGTTATTCATTCGATCCAAAAAGGATGTTGCCCACCTTTCCATTGTGTTCATCAATTGCTATCCCATTGCATCTATTAAGCCACCCCATGGATTCATTGGCTGAGTAGATGGGACAGTGGATGGTCCAATTCCTTTGTCTCGTCCAATATTACGAACATATGGTACTTGTTCGGAAGTACTGGTCTGTTCGACCATAGGTTCTGATAAAATGGGAGTTTCCACAAGATGTGTTTTACATTATCCTCTGGATTAGGTATTTCTACCTCTCCTTCCACGCCTTCTTCCAAGCGCTCATTTTTTCCTTGTCTTCTACGTCTAGCCATTTCAATTGGTCCCACCGGGCATGCCAAAAATATATGTCGGCTTTTTGGCTTTCGAAGGTTATTATGGTAATTGCGAGCGTGCCAACAAGGATCAATCAGTCCTTACAGAAATTTAATTGCCAACCAATTATCAGACGATTGTGTTTTAGTTCTCTCAGCCTCAATAAAAAGGACTTTTACTGGTGGTTTGATTTAGGAGAATTAAGCAAAATATCGATCAAATAAAAAACAACTGAAGTATTTCATTAGAATGAAAAACTTACAATGATTCAAACTTAGCCTCGTAGAGGTTTACAGCGACAATCTACTTGAAACTACTCCTATGAATGAAATGCAGTGCAGAATTTAAAGTACTAGAATGTAAAGAACAGGAAATATAAACCTAAGTAAAGTAGAATAAGACTGGTTTTTGGTCTGAGTCTGGGGGGCCACTTTTCTGGGGCCTTCTCTGCTATTTATACTGCTTAAGGATGACTATCGAACTGTATTTCCAACCGTCGAACTACTCCTCCATGATCGCTGATTATGTTGCCTCAAGATTAGCTCCATTACGCCATCACTTGCGGTTAGGCTTCCCTCTTAAATTTGAATTCAAATGTGAGTAACCGATGATGCCACATCACTTTGTATCTCTCTGCTGATCCACTGCTACTCAGATCTCGTAACAACCAATACTAACTGCCACATGTACAATCAGGATCGAAGATTTGAATAGTCTTCCCGTACTATCCTTATTTTGCCACGCGTCGAATTGTAATTGGCTTGTACAAAATATGTAGCCAACAGTATATTAATTGATACATGTAACACCACTATTTATCATTTTATAAGATTCTTTTGTAGTCCTAGCAAAGTTGGTTTTTATTGCATTCATGAATTTAGCGTTCATACGGTGTATTTATGGGCTCTAATTTGGGAGAATAAGAAGTATAAATGTCACTGTCCAATTCATAATGAAATTGAAGGTAAAGTAATGCAGCACTTATCATATTTTGTATGATTTTTAATAGGAAAATGATTTTTTCTCCGAATTTTGTCCCTCCTAATCCCCCAAATGCCCAAAATGACATTGTTTTGGGCATTCTTTTTTTTTTTTTTTCATGCAGGTATAGGTCTGAGACAGAGGGAGAGGGAGAGGGAGAGAAGAGAGGCCGATCGTCGCAGCACTCCAGTCCAGTCCGATCGGCGGCCAATCGTCGCAGCTCGTCGGCCGATCGTCTTCACCCCGCCTCCGCCTCCGCCTCTGCCTCCGCCCCCTGCCCAGCCCGGTTGATGTTGGCCCCTCCAGTCCAATCCTTCTTCTTCTTCTTCTTCTTCCTTCTCTTCTTCTTCTTCCTTTTTCGAATTCGGGGGATTCGCGCGCGCGCCGGGGGGGGCTTTCGAGCTCCCTAGCACGACTATTTTTAATATATCACTTTATGTGTCATTATATTATCGGTGGTGATACATGCACCAATTAGTATAGTTGTTGGCACCATAAATCTGTAATTTTTATTATTATTTATTATTTATATAATTGCAGGACACGTGGCATCTTCCTACTCATTTGGAGGTTATGAGAAGTTATGAAATGTGAAAAGATTATGGAGAATAAAATGAAGAACATGGAGCATGAATTGAAGGTTAAAGGAAGTTATGAAGACATGAAGGGATATGTGGCATTGTGGGAATGAATATGGAAGAGTGGGTAGTTTTAGGTGGTTATTGGGTAGTTATTGCTGGAAGTTTTTCCTACAAATATTTGCTTATAAATAGCCATACACTGTTACATTGTAAGGGATCCAAAATTCAAAATCAAAGACAATTGATTTCAATATTTCTTGTCATTTTCCTTATCTTAGGAGTAGTTTAATATAGATTTATATTTCGAAACATTTATTTTCAGCATTTCCTTTTCAAATCATTTAATGCATTTCCTTTTGAAGCATAGGAGTAAAGGTAAGTAATTATTACTTTGATTGTTCACTCAATCGTCTTTCTCCGTCTCCCTCATTCTTCTTTTAATTTTTCTTTTCTCTACACTTTGGCAATTTTGAAGTCCTCTTTGTTGAGGCAAAAGAACCGTCAATGCAATCGCTTGATAATTGACTTGAATTTAATCTATAAAGATTTTTTAATCCTTACTGGCACGCTCACATTTATGATATTTTCCTTCATAGGAAAAATAAGCCAACAATAGTAAATAGTTTATCAACACTAATTATGACATTATTATTGACCCCACCCATTAATTACATTACAAATTTCAAAAACCTCTTAAATTATACCATATCATCAATTGATACACTAATTAGTATATTAATTAGTACATATAGCATTATTATTATTATATTATTGATATAATGAGTTTAACCATTCAGGTTTATCTTTAATGCAGTGTTATCACATAACCAAAGGTTGTAAAAGAAAAAATATATATATTAAGTGTAGCATTAGTAATTAAGAAATTTTCAATTGGGAAAGCTATTAATTGTTGAATATTCAAATTTATATAATTAATATTATTTATTCAACAATTTTGATTGGTTAATACAAGTTGAATTTCCGTGGCCTCCTTGAAAAGAGAGATGCCCTGAACCATTGGATCTTCCAGTTTAGGCAAACAACCTTGCATATTAAAGAGGGTTTGGGTGGCTGTTGTGCGGGGTATACAGTACTTATTATTATGTAATTAAATGGGTTTATTTAGGAGCCTATTTTGATAATTCAAACAATTCACATTTTAAAATATATTAAGTAGAATATATTTGTAAAAAATTAAGTTAATCGGATATCGTTTACCCTTTCGTCCACTCTCATTAGTATTCATTTTAATATTTTAAATCACAATTATTATTTATTTTTGTAGATACAAATGTGAGTGGATGAATGGATAAATGATATCCAATTAACTTAATTTTTACAGATATATTCTACTCGATGTATTCTAAATGTGAATGGTTCAGATTATCGAAAAGGGCTCCAAAATGGGCCCCTTTGCTTGCACAACAATCACTGTTGTGCAACTTGCATAGCAACCACCCCAAATCCTATAAAAACATGGAGGATTTGGTCAAAACCTCCTCATAATAAAACTTGGATAAATAACAAATACACCCCCTGAGGTTTGATTAAAATACGAATCACCCTTTGTGATTTTGGAAATTACATTCCAGTTCTTAAGGTTTCTAATTTCGTAACAAATTGCCATTTTCATTAATAAATTATGAAGTCAATTAATAGTTTTTAATGATATTAGAAATATGTTTCAATTAACAATTTAGGTAATTTTATTATTGTATTAAATAGCTATTATTAATTTCATTTTTTTAATTAATTATGTTAAATAAAAAATTCTGGCAATGGAGTATTTATAATTTTCGAAACCACAATGGACAATTTGTACTTTAAGTAAATCTCAGGGAGTGTATTTGTAATTTACCTATAAAACTTTAATGCATTAAGGAGAAGCACAAAAAGTTTTACTTAAAAAGTCCAACTCATACTAGGGGTGGGCGCGGGTCGATTGCGGTCACGGAACCTCCAATCCGCCATCCGTCCGCCAGATTGGCGGATTGAAGAAAATCAATCCGCATCCGTTCGCCAATCCGGCGGATGTGGATTAAGCAGATTGGCGGTTTGGCAGATGGATGTAAATCGGTTTGGCGATTTAAAATTTTATGAATTTTCAACATAATTCAACTTGTGCACTTCCTCAAAAAAAAAAAAAAAAAAAAAGAAGAAAATATTACAGTTAATGAATTAAAAAAATATTACAATCACTGCATGCCTCATTCAAAGCAAGAAAGTTTGAAACTTTAAAATATCACAATCACTGCATGCCTCCCTCATCCACATACTACAATCACAGCATGCCTCATTTACATAAAGTATTACAATCTGTGGTTCTTAAAATATAAAAATAATTCAAACCACTAAAACCATGAATAGAGCAGTAGTAGAGATTGTATGTCTCTATATTGTTACATCTATATTTGTTTTTGAAAACAAAAACCAACCAGTATATATCATATTTTTTATTTATTATTTTTAGAGATAGATTTAAAAACCAAAAAAATAGATAAATAATACGTTTATTTTTTTCAATTCAAAAAAGATATTCAAGTTGAAAACTTTTTTTCAACAGAATATTTAAGCTCTTTTTAATTGAAAACACAAACAGAATATTTAAACAAACTGAAAACACAAAGTCTTATAAATTACTAGGGATGTTTGCGGTTTGGCGGTTCGATTGCGGCCAAAAGAATCTTAAATCCGCCATCCGTCCGCCAAATTGGCGGATTGGAGAAAATCAATCCGCAACCGTCCGCTCGTCATTACGCATCCGTCCAAAATGCGGCGGATCGGTTCGGTTCGGTCGGTTTTAACGGATCGGTATATCCGCTGCTCACCCCTAACTCATACCATTATTATCAAAATATTAAACTTTAAAATAATATAACTTTTGATGTAAATGTCGATTTTTAATAAAATTAGTATTTTTAAAATTCTTTCATCAATATCTATCAAATAAAATCCATATTGACTATGAAATTCTTTATAAAAAAAATTATTATAGTCGAAATTGATGTAAACAATAACAGTAACATGTTATTCTATTTGATAGTAATGTGTTACTTTCTCTCACAGTAACATGTTACTCTCTGGTTCATAGCAATATGTTACTCTATCAATATTGTTCAAGAAAATATATATATATATATAATTTATTTTGTCCTTACTCAATTATTTATTTTCTCCTTGGGAGAGTATGAGGCAAAATAAATTAGACTCTTATTTTTACCAAACAAAGATCCACTAAAGGAGTTTTGGCTAAATTTACCGATAAACATTCACACAAGTAACACTACAAGAAATTGCACTTTTGGCGACTACTTTTGGCGACGACGTCAATTTTCCATCGCCAAAAGTATATTTTTGGCGACACAGTGATCAATTTCGTTGGTAAAAGTATACCTTTACCAACGCAATTTGCTACCGTCGCTAAAAAAACATAACATTCACTAAGCGCCAAAATTTTTAGTTGGCGCCAAAATTTCAAAACTTTTAGCTACGGGACTTATATTTTAGCAACACAATGAGCGTTGCTATTAGTGTGCTTACTTTTGGCGACGACAAATTGGCGTGGGCAAAGAGTTAACCATTTAGCGACGATAACACTATTCGTCGGTAAAAGTTTTGCTAGTGAAATAAAATAATTTAGTGATTGTGTTTTTATTATAACTTTTCAAAGAGTTTTAAATATTCTAATTACTGAATTGTAAAATTAAAGTGATTATTGAATTAGATCACAAAATAAACCCATTAAGCCCAAACACATTTTTAAGTTGAGATGACTAATTGGAGATAATTTAAACTTTTTTCAAAGAATGTGGTTAGATTATTAATTTCAATATGTTGGATTTTATTTTCAGAATCTAGCTTCAATTTTCTTTTTCTAAAAAACAAAAAACAATTGGGTGAAAAAATAAAAAAATACTTATTATTTTTGTATAATTTTATCTTTTAAGTCATAAATACTTTTTAAAATTTTAAAAATATAGTTTTAATTTTTATTGCTCTCAAATTAATTTTAATTTTTTCAAAAAAAAAAAAAAAAAAAACCTAAAAATTGTGTTGAATCGTTTTTCATAGCCAACTCTACTGACTTTCTGCGTGAGATTCATCTCCTTCCTTAGTTCTCCCCACCTTCGCGCAACTCATCTCCTCTCTCCTTCCGTCACCACCGCCGGTGAGCATGGCTTCTTGTCGTCACCGGCCTCTCCATAATAACTGGTATGTATATCCTCCTATTTCTCTCTCTCGGTAAACCCTAACATTTATATTTTTTCCCCCTTTTCCTTATATTTGCCCTAGCCCCTTCATAAACACTGATCGGTCTCTTCGCTCTCCCTATCTCTCTCTCACAGTAATATGACTGACATGAATCTTGAAGGTACTCTCTTCAATTTCTTCTTTTGAATTTTAACCCCTGTTCTCTAATCAATTTCTGGCTTTATTTATTATTTTTTTGAATTTTTCTCTGTATCAGTTTTTATTAATTGATGCAATCTGTTCCTTCTTTATTTTTTCAGAATTCATGTTCAATTTGATGTGTTGTTAAATTATATATATATATTTTATGTTCAGCTGTTTGTTTCGTTGGATTTTGCGGGGGTTCTAGTCCGGGATCTATAGTGATTGAGCTCTGAGAGTAAGTTGATTAATCACTTTTTTATAGCTTTGATTTTCTGAAATAGCTTGACTTCGAAACTTAAATTAAAGCTCTATAAAATTCCCAACAAGAGACAGGCCTAGTTAGGTATTAGAGTTGTTCAATCTATTGTCTTGGAACTAAGAAATAGTTATATGTGACTGAATTGATTAGAGTTGTCATTGGAGAGCATCTAGTCTATTGATCTTTGGAAATCTTAGAGGTTTTTTGTAAAAGCAGCAAGTTGAGAAGAATCTCAAGTGCTAGTAATCTTTTTCAGCGAAGTGTTGTTAGTGCATTAAGTTTTGTTTATATGTATTACTAGAGGCATTAAATATATGTTATTTCAGAACTAGATGTGCTTCTTTTTGGCTTTTTGAATTTGATGTTCCTGTCATGTATTGGATATTTGTCCTCTAATATATATGACTTAATCTAATTAATTACCCTTAATTACGTTACACAGGGAAACTGAAATGTGTCATCTAATTAATTTTTTCCTTAATTACATTCATGCAGGGAAAAGGAAAGTTGAGTAGATCCTCAATGATGTTCCCTCCTGCCCAAAGAATGGATACCCTTAATGATTTACTTGCTGCAAGTGACCTTATTTCTCTTCACTATGCTTTGACAAACGAAACAATTCAAATTATTAATGCAGATTGTTTGCAGCATATAAAGTCTGGTACTTTCCAGGGTTTCTTCCGTTTAGTACATTTATTTTATAAAGAAAAATACTGGGATTCCTATAACTTGCACTTACAGGGGAGTGCCTTGATCTATGCAGGGGCATTTCTTGTGAATACAGGTAGCAACCAGCTATTGGATGATTGTGCAGTAAAGTAGTTTCTGATTGATGGTACCCTTGCAGGCTGTGCTCTGGATGGTGCTGAAGGACCATAATGGATGGAAGCATGGGTATGATGAGTAGCCTTAGGGTATGAATTACAAGATGATAAAATGTTTGTTAAGAGTATGTATGTTATCTTCTAGGCAGGACTTTCTGACATGATTTATATGGTTGTGTGTGATTGCTTGGCTGATGTTGGTAAAATTAAACCCTTTTTCATTGTGCATTGTTATGGGTTAAAATAAGGCATATTTATGAAGACGGTCATGTTATTTGATGATGGCACAGTTTTGGTTGTGTTTTTTTACAATGCTTCACACATGTTTGCATAAATTCCCCACTCAAACTACATATTATTTTTCTACTTCTGTTTATTTTGGTTAACTTCACTCACTATCTTCTTCGACTATTTTAGTACCAATAAAATGGAAAAAGAGATGTGATTGTTTAGATTGTTATTTGTAATGTTTCCTATGGAGTTCCTTTTGAATTGACCATGTAATTTGGTTGTATTATTAATGCAGGAGCCCCTCAAAGTTTCTAGACTTTCCAAGGAAATTATTAAAGTTTCTTCTAGTTATCATCACTCCTATGCCATTACAGGTTCATATTTCTTGCTAGATACTTCATTTATCATGGTTTCATGGGGCCCAAGAATATTTACATGTTTTTCAATCTATATTCACAATTCATGCTACTTTATAGAATATTATAGTTGGGGGGTTGTTTCGGGTGTCCTAAATAAGTGTACTTTTTGTCTTTTTGACTAAAAAGTTGGGGGAAAAAATATGAATGTTTGGGTTAACTTTTTGACTTTTTATGGAAAAATGTGTATTAAAAATTTGTATAAATTAGTGTATAGGGGAAAATTAGGATTGAGAATTGTGCAGTCATACTTTTTGACTTTTGGTGAATAGTGATAACTTTTTAACTTTTTGAGTAACTTTTTGACTTTTTAACTTTTTTTCAACTTGCCAAACTTGGCCTTAATATCTAATCAGTGTTTTAAGCTTTTGTCCTTTTAATATTATTTTGAACTCCCTTTCCTTCCTTACATTATGTGAAATGCTACATATGAAAATTAAATCCATTTTCTAGTTTCAGTTTTTGACTTCTCATTTATTCAAGTCTACTTTAACACTTAACAGCTATCCATCTTTGATTATTAAATTATTGTGCATATTTAATTAGTTAATGCTATTCATTTGTTGTTGTGTGTAAAGTTTTGATTTTAATAAAATCAAAAGCATCTATCCTTGTAAGTGTAGATTTACAAATTTGAACATACTAAATTCTAAATATAGAATTATTGTTTGACTACAATAATAGTGATTGCGTTGAAATTCAATTTTTGTTACCAAAAGAAAGAAAATATGGCTTCATCTTTACTGCTTCCACTCGGTAACACACTACAATAGTGATTACGTTGTTGCTTAGATGTTCTTCATCTTTAATTTTGCTGGCTGCTGCTACTGCAACGTTGCTGTGAGGCGTGCATGCTGCCAATCTATCTGATGAAGAACTTGCTGAATCAGCACTTGTGATACGTGAAACTTCTGCAACATCCACTAAAGATGCTGACCAAGGTTTTTCTGATTGACTATGTTGCAGGAGAGGTAATCTAGCTTAACATGGATACTAGTTACCAAAGCTACCTGCTCATTATAATCTATTTATGGAATTGATATGAATTTATTTGTTAATGACCTATATATATATGCTTGAAAAAGTATGAGTATCTAAAAGCTCCTGATAGTGTATCATGAGCAGAGCTTCAAGGCGTCCACAATGTTACTCTCTACACATACAGGAGTTTGGTTCGGTTCCTTTGTAACTCCCCACCCCATTATTGTCACATCTCTTAAATTTCAAACTAAACCCAAATCTTTAAGGCTTCATGCCTCCTCCTCACTCTTCAATTTCCCTATCGCAAGCAGGATCATGGTTAAAAGTATGTTTTCATCTTCCTTTTCTGCTTTATATATGTAATTTATGTTGATATATATCTATAACATATATAAAAAGTGTGTAAGAGTGGTATACCGATGCTGCCTCCAGTGATATAACGCTCCTGTTTGCTTGGTTTCTAACTCTTTGCTTGCAGATTTTGGGTACGTGGGCTTCAAATCATCCACATACATAATAGAAGAAGACAAATTTCATCACTTTTCCTAGAAATTTCCAAGACCGACCGGTGCTCCTGTTACTTGCCTATTTTCTAGAGCTTATCTACTACAACTCACCCATGCTAATCCTTTATTACAACTCATGAAGAGGTCTCTCATATTGAGAGCTTGGACTATGAGTAAAAACATCTTACTCTGTTCTTACATTCTAATGTTCCTTTTTCTTGATTGGATAAAAACTCCATGCTAGAGCTCAACCAATCATGGCATGGAGACAAAAAAAATCTTCCATTTTCTTTATTGGTTAGTGGTAACTACTAACAAAATGATGTACAAAAGAGATCTCACATTATTGCACACCAATGAGTGAGTGAGTGGTTGTGTGTGAGTGTGAAAGAGATAATATAAAAAGAAAAAGAAAAAGAAAAATAGAGAACAATATATAAGTTCAAAGGTTATCTGTTACTCCCATTTTATGTGACATGGAGTTTTACTTGGGAATACTTTATTGTGCATTGGGAATTTCTTTTGATGGAGGAAATCTAACCTTTATAAATGTCCTTTGAACTCGCTCCAATGGCGTCTCAGAGTGTAATTGGGTTCGTTGGCTTGGACCAACTGAGCTTGCAATTGGCCTCCTCACTCCTTCGCTCTGGCTATGCCGTACAAGCCTTTGAGGTCTGTCTTCATTTCCCATCTCTCTGTTTGTTCATTGAATTTGTTCACGATTGAATTCAGGGCATTTCGCGATTGAATTTTTTATTCCAAAAGCAATGAATTTTGCTATGTGTTTGAATGACTTTGAATTTTTTATTCCAAAAGCAATGACTTTGACTTTGATTCCAAAAGCACTCTGATTGTAATTAATAAACTTTGATTGGTATGAAGGGAGATAAGGGGTTAAATGACTTTGATTGGTAAAAGGAATATAAGGGTTCAAAATGACTTCGAATAGTATATTTAGCTACCTAAAGAAACACCTAAAAACTTAGAAGGCACCAAAAACTCAGTACATTTAGCTACCTAAAGAAACACCTAAAAACAATGATATATATATATACTTTTGGATCATAGTTGACTGAATATGTTCTTCTTTTATTTTCTCTATAAATTGTGACCTTATTTTTTTGAAGAGCTAAAAATTGACTTTCTGATGCTTCCTTCTCTCATTTCTTTGCATGCAGATGTTGTAGCTTTGGTTGTATTGATATCTCATGCAGATCAAATAAATGACCTACTTTTTGGTCATGAGAGTGCTTTAAAAGGTTTTGTGGAGATCCTTAATGTTTTCTGAATTTATAATTAGTCTGCTTGGTTGATGTTCAGAATATACTATTTTCTGGTTTTGCAGGGTTACATAACTTTCTCCATTCAACCATACTACCTGCTCATATACAGAAGGTCGAGAAGCGACTCACAGGCAATTTATTTTCTCTAGATAAAAAAAATATTTGTATAGAATTTTCTTTTATACTCTTGGTTAACTTTTCTGTTCTGTCTGGTTTGTTGGTGGATGTCGTCGTAGTTTTGTGCTATTTAGTTTTAGATTTATCGGCAGCTCAACAGTGTGTTATGATACTCTTTCTTTTCTTTTTTTTCTGTTTCATCATTTTTACTCAAGATTTATCATAGACGGCCATAGTTGTTCTTATCTTTATTTTTCCATTAATGAGATTATAGAGCTTTAGCAACTTTTTAACTCTGCCTAGTGGATCATGCCCTCCATTATTGATATGAAGGTTAATGAGGGCAGGGGAGGTGAGTTGAAATGAAAGGACAAGGGAGAAAGTTCATAGTTAAATCATTTTATTTTTTCTTTTTTTGTTTATCTTTTGGGGAAGGTTTAATGTCTATCTTTCTTTTTTTGTTTTGTTTTTTGTTCTTCTGTCTGCAAATCTCTAATGTACAGGGGTGATGACCCTTTGTGTTCTATGAATCTATACTTTATTTACTTATCAAAAAAAGCAAAAAAGAAAAAAAGAAAAGAAAAGAGAAGAGAGTAGAACATTCAATAATAATGTGTTCTTTACTGTTATACCAAATTTATGCCTTTGAAGTCTACTGGTTACTGGTTACATCTAACTTAATGGAAAAGCAAAAGAAAGAATTTGGTGTTTGCTCAGCTTGTGCTAAAATTACATCTGCATTGAACATTTTCTAACTCCTCTAATCATTAATCTGTTTCTACTCTAGCAGAGGATTTGGAGAGAGTTTTTGTAGTTGATATATATGTCTCTAAGGGAATGTCAGAGGTTTTGAATGGCAAAATAATGGTAAGATTATATATCTCATATCCTATTTCTTCCTCACATAAGTAGAGGATCATTTTGCTTTTGTTTTGCTATTTTATAGCTGGCTGAAGCTGATATTTCTATAATACGCAGATTATTTCATCAGGACAGTAAATTTGTTTGTGCTAGGTGTTTAACCCAATTTAACAGGGATTGGCACAGGGGAATGACCCTTCTTCTTTGTTTATTTATGTTAGGTGTTCTAATATCATATTAGATGATGTTATTGTTAATGTCTACTTTTCTTTTTTAAATTGCAGCAAAATTAAAATGGTAATAGAGCTGCTTGAGGGAATTCATTTTGTTTCTTTTGTGGAGGCCATTTCTCTTGGTGCCCAAGCTGGTATTCATCCATGGATAATTTATGACATTATTTCTAATGCTGCTGGAAATTCATGGTAAACTATTGTTCACAATTCTTTACTGAGGACTATGTTGTGTGTTTAAAATTTAAATATTTCTAGTCCTGAAGCATTCCTTATAAGCATTCTGATATGAAATTGCCAATTCTAGATCAGGCACAACCTTGATAGATGAGACTGCTAATAATCTGATTTGCACCATGGGCACCAGTTGAGACCATGGCACTGATTGGCACGTTCTGTTTCTGACAATGAACTGATTTTGTAGAACCCATGCCTTTAAAGAAATTAGCTGCAAAATTTATTGAACACTGAAAGCCCTTCTTGTTATGTGCTTACATGTATACACATACATGGGAACATCTGTTTACTTTCAAAGATCTGTGCATTTTTATACTAACTCAATAGGTATTCAAGGTTTTGGTGGTTGGTGTTGGTATATGTAAATGCCGTTGTTAGTTTTTTTTTTCATGACATTCCTGGAATTTGCTAGCGTTTTCTTAAGCAGATACTGTGTTACCTTGCTACTAGACATCCTTCCGTTGGATTCAATTTTACAGGGTTTTCAAGAATCATGTTCCCCAGTTGCTAAGGGATAATCAAACCAAACATCTCCTGAATACTTTTGTTCAAAATTTGGTAAGTCTTCTCATGTTGTAAGTTTCTTAGTGTTGTTCAAGTGTATTATGAGTAATTTCTTTTCTTCTTGGCTTTGAAGTTAAGTTCAATGGGGGTTTTGGGTGAATTAAATGCTAACTGCAGTTTTATAATTCCATTCAAATTATGCTTCCTTTCTTGTGGTGGATTTAGCATTTAGGACATTTACTTGAGGACCATCTGCTAAATGCATACTAAAATTTTAGACTTGAACACCACTCGGTAATCATTTCTTCATCAATGAATTTGGACACATTGAGACTTTCAATAATGATTTTTAAAAGCTCTACAACATAAGAAAACAGATTTAAGTTCTGAGGTCTAATTTTGTAGAAAAATCTTACGTAAATGTCTCAAGAGCTAAAACTGCCTTCCTATTATTTAACTCTCATGCCTCAAAACTGTTTCCAGTGTTGAGTTCGTCTTGCTTGACCACGTTGCTAGTAACAAATTTTTCCATCTTGTTCTCACAATTGATTTTCAGTGTAATATAGTTGAAATCTCAGTTCTTTCATTGAAAACATAAGCCCCAATTATTCACATAAATGTGTGACATTGTGATGCAGAAGCAGTAAGTAGAAGAGGACAAATCCCAAGCAAATAATGTCAAGTTTGTCTAGTTAGTATGAAGTTTGTTTATTTATGAGTCTTCATTTTATTCTTGATTAGAATTTGTTAGTCCCCTATTAGGAGCTTCAGAATGTTCTGGATGTATTTTATTTTTAGGGATTTCTTTGCTATAGTTTGTGTGTTGGTTAGTAGACTTCTCTTGGGCTATAATCCAGCCAATTACTTGTTTAGAATTACTTATTTTGGTAGATTTTGAATATTTTACAGTCTCTAAATGGGGTAATTTTTAGAAAGTTTATTTCTCATTATGGTTTACTAGTGTCCACATAAAGAGGCCCCTGCTTGATTATGAATTTAGAGTTGGAATTAAAGAGCCAGTGTGGAAATTCCCTGTTGACTTGTGTGTGTATCTCAAGCCACCCTTGTGGAGTAGGCTACTCCTTTCATGCTTTTGTTTTCCTATTTGCTGAATTTATGTCTAATTCAAATCTGTCTAACAAGTAACCAGACCTTAATGCAAGAAGCACTAACACTTCTACTCATGTGACACTTTTACTCATTACACTACCGAGTTGAAATGGTTTTCTGAACTGGTGATGATCTGTGTTGAATCAGTTTGCTGATCTGTTATTCTTCTGGTGCTGCTGTGATGTTGCTGCTGTTGCTGAGATGCTGTGGTGATGCTGCTGTGATGGTGTTTGTTACGATGAAGTGCTGCTATGTTGTTGTTGGATGTTTGCTGGTGTTGTTGATGTTTGGAAGGGTGCAGGACATTTTGTCCAATCTGTAATAGATCAGGTTTTCATTAATGGGGGTTGTCATTAGGTGTAAGTTCGGGCAACTGCTGGTGTTTTGGCTGGAAGGGTATGGAGGGGGTATTTTGTGTGATTTCATATCCATGTTATTAGTTTGTTATAGTGGTGCCTGAGGGATGCCTCTTGTAAACCTGTAAATCTTTTAAAAAATTATAAATGAGTTTCAATTATTTTTCCCGTTGCAAATTTGTCGTTGTTAAAAAGTGAAGCTTTCTCGACAAATAACTTATCGGTAAATGTGTAGCTAAAAGTTTATTTTTGCCTACTCATATTGTGTTGCTAAAAGTGTATTTTTTGCCAATGCCAATTTGTCGTTGCCAAAACTAAAGCTTTATCGACAACCAAATCGTTGGCAAATGGCAACATTTACCGACGTAAATGTGTCGCTAAAAGTTACTTTTCCCCACTCATATTGTGTTGGTAGAAGTGTATTTTTTGCCAATGCCAATTTGTCGTTGCCAAAAGTAAAGCTTTAGCGACAAACAAATCGTTGGCAAATGGCAACATTTACCGACGTAAATGTGTTGCCAAAAGTTTACTTTTGCCGACGCATATGTTGTTGCTAAAAGTATATTTTTTGCCCATGCAAATTTGTGTCGCGAAAAGTGCCACACAATCATCATATTTGAATGACTTTTACCAACGCAAGGTAAATTGCCGACGATGGATGGAGGCTTTTAGCGACGACTATGTTCGTCGCTAAAGGCATTACTTTTACCAATGCAATCATAATTTCGTCGGCAATAACTTTTGCCAACTCACTTTTGCCTACGGGTTGCCAACGTAACTTTGTGTGTCGGCAAAACTCTTTGCCAACGAATTTTCCCTTTTAGCAACATATTTTGTTGCACTGCAAAAAATGCAATTTCTTGTAGTGTAATTTCCATCTTCATAGACATGTTTATTTCTTTTTTGATTTGTATTATTATCATAAATGGATTTATCAATATATTTATTTATTTTTTTGGTTTCCACTTCACATTTATCTTAATACATTTCATTGTTTATTTTTATTATATTAAAATTATAATAAATCATTTTCATTTATAAACCTTGGTACATTTTTACTAGGATTTTTATGTAATTTTAACCACATTCTCATTGTCATTATCATCGTCATCGTCATCGTCATCGTCATAATAATAATAATCACGTAACTAAAGGTGGTATAAAAAAATAGTAAGTATAACATTAGTAATTAAGAAATTTTCAATTGGGTTAAAATTTATGTAATTAATACTATTTATTCAACAATTTCTATTGGTTAATACAGATTGGATTTCTATTGTTTCCTAGAAAGAGAGATGTCCCGAACCATTAGACCTTCTGGTTTTGGTGAACAGCCTTACAAATAAACATTCACGCAAGTAGTTTGCATCTTTACAAACATGTTAATTTCTTTTGGGTATGGCTTCTGTCCAGTTTGGGATCGGACTAGACCGTGCTGTTGGGCCCGTAGGGGCCCACCACGGGTCCCGTTTTAATAATCTGAACCGTTCAATGTGTAAAACTAGTCGAGTACTATATACTTATAAAAACGAGACCCGTGATGGGCCCTCACAGGCCTAACAGCACGATCTAATCCGATCCCGGACTGGACAGAAGCCATACCCTTTCTTTTTTTCATTTGTATTATTATCGTAAATGGATTTATTAATGTATATATATGTATATATATTTTGTTTTCACTCCACATTTATCTCCGTACATTTTATTGTTTAACTTTATTATATTAAAGGGAAATTTGGTCAAAACTTCCTCGTAATAAAATTTTAGGCAAATTTACCTATAAATTTTATTTTGAGGAATAGTAATCCATTTAGTCCTAAAGATTTTCTTATACACTAATTAGTCTATTTGGAAAGATAGATTTAATATATTATTTAAAAATTAGATTTACTGTTATATCTTTATTTCTGTTATGTTCATTCTCTTTTTTTCTTTTGTGCTAGAAAGGTAAGGTACACAATATACGAAAATCAAATTTGGAATGAATTTTTATATAAAAATCTTTTTTATTTGGAAAAATTTCAAAAACAATATAAAAATGACTTAAAATATGAGATTCTTCAAACATTCAAAAAAGATGTGGAATTTTTCAAATATTTTGAAAGGAGTACAAAAACTACCTGGTAAGTTTCAGCCAAATGTATAATTTCAAACTGTAATACTCCAATGTAACACTCAAATGTGCCACTTAAAAAAAAAAAAAAAAAAAAAAAAAAAAAAAAAAAAAAAAAAAAACCTAGCCTAATACCCTAATGTAACACATAAAATAACTCCTTACAGCACTTTTTCCAAACATAACACTCTAATATAACACTCAAAAAAAACTCTTTAGTATAACACTCTAATGTAATACACATAAAAATTTCTCATTGTAACACTCTAATGTAACACAAAAAAACTCCTTAGTATATTTTTTACCAAACATAACACTCTAAAAAAACTCTTTAGTGTAACATTCTAATGTAACATACAAAAAAACTTCTTAGTGTATTTTTTGCAAATGTAACACTCTAATATAATACTGTCACGACCCGCTCCCCATACCCAAGGGTTAAGCATCGTGATGGCCAGTAACTGAAGTTACTTTCAGCCAATTCTTGAACAAATTAATAAATGCGAGCGAAAGTAATATTTAAGTGAGGGTACCAAAATAATCATCGGAACTTCTATTTTTATTACAAAATTTATTGACTAGAAAGGCTGATATTTACATATAAAAATATCATAAAAGTGCTGTGTGTGTCTATTCCGCAGCCCCACGTCTAAGACTTTTCAAAAGCTATTTCTGAATTGCATTATTTCCTGAAAATTGGTAAACAGCTATAAGCACATGGCAGAGTGAGAAATATTAAGCCAAGAGTATAAGGGACAAAAAATAAGCATGGATAGTTATGTAACTAAAATATTTAAAATAACTTAGTCTGAACAAATAATCATTTAAGTAGCAAAACTGAGATTATGTAAATAAATAATCATAACCACAGTACCAAACAGAACAGAACAGAGGTCACAAGAGTGACAGTCAGAACAAACGTCCGGATTCAAGAGGTGGCTCGTACAAACTCTAGAGGTGGCTCCCACAACAGTGTAGCACTTAGCTCCGTACAGCACTTTGCTCCACACCAAAAATCAGAGGGTCAATTGATCCATGACATACAGAGGGTCACAAAGTGACCAAACAAAAATCAATGATTATTTAAATTCCCCAAGGCGTGGGACTCCCGTGGTGGTACTTACAAAACATAATTGTTTATAAAGTCATTATCAAATATATACTAAAATTTAAATAAATATATCCATGTGTTTCATTTTAACAAATAGAGTTCAAAAATTAATACACGTAATTGAAATATTAATATAATTTATAAAATACAAATTACGTAAAATAAATTATGGTAACTCAAAACATATAATGATAACTCAAGGTATAATATAACTCACCTTAAAATTAATATCTCACTATTTCTTTCCATTATCAAAGATCTTCTTAACTTTCAACATTTCCTTCCCCTTTCTTAGTTCATTTTCCTTCATTTCTCTCTTTGTTTCCTTTTTCTTTCCACACAGTGATCACCTCCTCCATATAATAGGGAGGTAAGAACATTAGCTAGCCAACACGTGGCCAGTGTGTATCCTTCCACAGATTCGATCATAAAATATATGGATTTATACTTATCTTTAACAAATATTTAAGATAATTACACTTTGGCCCAGTTTTCTAATATAATTATATAAATAAATTAATTCCTAATTAAATTACACCCTAACATATACCAATAGAAAATTAATTATTTATTTTACTACCACACCCATTATTATTATTATTATTATTATTATTATTATTATTATTATTATTATTATTATTATTATTATTTACTCTTACTTTTATATTTATTTATTTACTATCTTTAACTTTAATTTGGCTCAACTAGTATTATAATTTCATATTTCTGTCAATTTGGCCCCAAATAATAATTCCTAATTAATCCCATATTTGATAATCCAATACCAAATTAGATTCTGTATTTATTATTATTTATTTAATAATATATTATCACATACAACCATAATACCAGTATAAAATTTAAGGGACAACTTAAATTTTCGGGTTGTTACAAATACTTTAAAAAAACTCCTTAGTGTAACACTCTGATGTAACATACAAAAATCCCTTAATGTAATATTCTAATGTAACACACACAAAAAAAAAAACTTCTTAGTATACGTTTTCCAAACGTAACATTTCAAATAAATTTCTTAATACTTTAATGTAGTACACCAAAAAACTTTTTGGCATACTTTTCCTAAACGTAACGCTCCAATGTAACGTAACAAAAAAACCTTCTTAGTGTACATTTCTTAAGCGTAACACTCTAATCTAACACTATATATATATATATAATAAAAATAAAAAAATAATGTGAAATTATTCAAATCATTCCAAAAGGAGTACAAATATTCCTTAGTAAGTTTTGGGCAAATGTATAATTTAAAAATGTGAGTGTTACATTTGAAAAAAGTATACTAAGACATTTTTTTAGAATTTTTGTGTGTTACATTAGAGTATGTTACATTGGAGTGTTACGTTTAATATTACACTGATTGGAGTGTTACATTTGGAAAAAGTACACTAAGATTTTTTTTATTTTTTACATTGAAGCGTTACGTTTGGGAAAAGTATACCAAAGAGTTTTTTTTTAGTGTTACGTTGTTAAGCTTAGGAAAAGTACACAAAGGACTTTTTAGTGTGTTACATTGAAGTTTTACGTTATTGGAGTGTTACATTAGAGTATTAGGTTTTTGTTCATAATGTGAGATTTATTCTAGAATAAAGGAAAATCCAAAATTTTTATAGTGCAAATTACATAAATGTGTAATTTTGCATTTTGATAAACCCATTTTTATTGTTAAAAATTAAACCCAAATATAAGTAACTACATTTTTATGTAATTTTCACTTTAATGGGACCTTTGGACTCATTAAGAAAAAGCACAAAATGGTTTTCTTTAAAGTTCAACACACACCACTATTACCAAAATATCTTTAGTAACTAATTTAATATTTCAAATTTTAAAATAATATAACTTTTCATCTAGATGCCAATTTTTAATAAAATTAGTATTTTTAGAATCCTCTCATCAAGATCTATCAAACAATATTTAAGTTGATTATGAAATTCTTCACACCAAAAAAAAAAAAAAAATTACCGTCAAAATTAATGTAAACAATAAAAGTTTACTCTAATTCACAATAAAATTTCACTCTATTTTACAGTATAATTTTATTTTGATTCACAATAAAATTTTACTCTATTTTATAGTAAAATTTGTATAACAAAAGAAATAACTCAAGAGCACACTACCAGAATAAAATTTTACTATCAATCTTAACAAGGCATTAGCAAAAAAAAAAAAATACATAACTCTCAAGTGAATCTCCATGAGCAAGCCTCATGAGATCTGGAACATCTTGTAGTTTCTCCTCATCTTCCTTCTTTATCGTCACGGCAGTTATGAAAGCTTTTCGGCCTCTCCTCACAGTCACCGACCGACCTGGCAAAGACTTTGTCAATCAATCTCTGGGTTTGGAATTGAATGTAAATCAATCTAATCATCATCATCATCGTCATATCATTGTTGTCGTCAAAATTTGCTCAGATGATCTGCAAATTATTTGTGTTACTGAGCATCATTGTTTGGTTAATGCTTACCATAAATCTAAACCATCATTGATTCATTGCTTTGGATGACGATTAGTGTCCTAGAGCTCCGCAATCGAGAGGTTCTCCAAACGAAGGATAAAATAGCTAAGGTTGTAAAAATGGCCTATGGGCCCATGGGCTGCTTGAAGCCCGCTTACAGCTCGGGTGGATTCGGCCAAACTAAGCCTGACCGGACCCAAGCTAGGCCTAGGCCCTCTGTTTGGAAGCCCGGCCCGACTGGTCAACCCACCCCCAACAACTCTTTGGTCTCCTAACGGTTAGAAAATTCAAAAAAAAAAATATATATCAAGCAGTTATGTAACCGTTTATACATCTTAAAAGTTTTTTTTTATTATTTATTTATAAATTCACGCCCTCCTCTCAAACTCCTATAAATACCATCTCTCTCCCATTTTATTTCTCATAAATAATTCTCTCTCTCAAACTCTCAACTCTTAACTCTCTCAATTAATTTTGAAGTCTCACACCTAAGTGGCAATTGCAATTGTGCAAGAATAAACTTTTATTAGAATAAACTAATTTTTGTATCGTATTCACAAGTCGGTAATATTAATGATTTGAATTAAATTTATTATTTACTCATTTTGTTACGTTAATTATTTCTTAACATATATTAGTTGTTATTATTACTCATTATTTAAATTAATTATTAGTTCTTATATATTTTACTTAAATTATTATGAATCGTAATATTGCTAATGTGTATATCGATATTGGTGCATATACTACACAACATGAATCTGTTGATTCTCCTTCTAATGCATCTAATATCGATATTGATTGTACGGGAAAGAAATAAACCTTCTCGTATAATCCTGTTGATCAAGTCTGTGCTCCTCCGTACGTCGTCACTTTATCACCTGAAAACACAAACGTGAGCTAGCCGGCGGGTGTGTGCCGGAAACCTCTCCGATGCCTAAGTCAGTAAGCTTGACAAATAGACAAAAGCTCTGTGTATTCAGAAAGCAAAGTTGTGTGTTACCTCTCCAAAGGTGATGTTTGTGAGCTTTTATAGGTTTCGTGTGGCACAATCCTAGTAGGACTTCTACTCCTCCATGCAGAGTCCCCCTAGGATTCATACTCCTGAAAGATAATGCTTATCCTTCAACACCCCCCTCACTGCTTAAACCAAGTGAGATGGTTTTTACCATGGCCGAACTCCAACATGACTGAAGTAATCATGGCTATGCTGAGCCGCAAAGTAGGCCGAACTATCCTTAGTTCGGTTCTTCCTTTCGCTACACCTTATCTTGGTTCTCTCATGTACAAACCATGGTGTGTTTAGACCGAGCTACCGAATAGTAAGGTTCTGACCGTTCTATCCACAATACGCCATGACCGGGCTAACTCTGAGACCGGACTAACTTCAAAGTGTCTTTAGACCGGACTAACTTCAAGTCTCCTCCGGCCGGACTAGTTTCGGGGCTCTTGGACCGGACTAACTTTAAAGCCTTTTTACTCAGCCCTTTGTATTGCGGCCCATGACGGCCCATTACCCAGCTCGGCCCAATTTTCATTTAAATTACCCTCTCAATTGCCCCTTAATTCCATCTGCGTAGCGTGATAGGGATTACCTGTTTTATCAGCCAAGCTAAGGTTTTTAAGCCTTTCCAGCCAAGCTAAAACCTTTAAGCTTTTCCAACCGAGCTAAAAACCCTTTAGCCTATCCAACCGAGCTAAATTCATGCCGAGCTCTAGCTGTCCGGTCAAAACTTCTCTTCAATCACAGCAACTGAATCGCTTCTTATTCCAATGACACGTGGCAGGCGCTGATTGGCTCAATGCAGCTGTCACGCCGCCTTCGTACTCCGTGTTTTTTGAACAGTCCCGCCCAAATTTTGGGCTTTCTAACAAAAACAAATCCTAAAGCAAAAATCCCTCCACTTCTACTATTCATCCTCTTCCTTCTCTCTGAGTTCTCACTGCTCTTCGTCCTCTGAAAGAGCTGGTGTTTTGCTGCTGCCTTTTGCTTCCATCTCCAGTTCTTGCCTCTTCATCTGGTTAGTATTGCACCTCTATCTTGCTTTCCCTTGTTTTCGCACTTTGTTTTGGGTGTTTTTGCAAAACACTTTTTCTTGCTCTATCATGCGTTTTTTAGAAAAAACTTCATAAGAACTTCATGAACTTCATGAAATAATCTATAAAATAGTGTTTGATCCATAATTACCATAAAACTGAACTAGAAAGTAGTTTCAATAAGTCAACCTCTTTTTGATAGACCTTAGCCGAGGTAAACGAGCCGAACTAAGTTCGAACGTAGCATACTGAAACCTTATCTTTCAACCGAGCTAGGACTTTTGGGGCTCAGCCAGCTTTCTAAGTTTTAGACCGAACTCAGAAAGCTGCCCCTAGAGGCTCAACCGGTCTGACTGAGCCTTTTATTTAACCGAGATAATGAATCACTTACCAAGATCGAGATATCGAACCCCCTGCTCAATCCGAGCTACTAAGCATCTTGTTGAAACCGAGACAGAACCTGTAGCATCCACATAGCCGAAGTAGGACTCCTATTTTTTGCTTTTATTTTGTAGCACGGTCCAATGATCCGTGCTTAACCCCTTTGTTTTCCACTTTGCAGACTTAGGTTGCCCAGGCACTCCATTGCGCGCCATACCAAGCTACTGAGCACAATTTTGCCACCGATCTAACTTATTCATAACTTATAAAATAAATGGGGAAGTATAGATTTTTAGTAAATACTCTGGGTGGTCTAGCCAAATTCCGAAAAGATTACAATATACCCGACGACGTCCACCTAATCTTAGCCGAAAAAGATGTCATACCTTGGGGCAACCAGGGCTTTGTACCCTTTACCCTTCTTTCAATAATAGAAACCGGGCTAAGATTCCCAGTCCAACCCCTTATTTGCGAATTCCTTAGGCAAACCAGACTATGCCCAACCCAGCTTTCCACCAACTCCTACTGTATAATAATGGGTATAGCCGAACTAAACCGCCAAGCAGGCATTAACCTCGGTCTAGCCGAAATCTTCCACCAGTATTCCATAGGTTCAAAGGAAGACAGCTGGGTGTACTATCTTAGAATACGCCGTCGACGTGAGAAAATAATAAAAAACATACCGGATAAGACTTGAATGACGACGATTTTTTCTGGGTGTCTGGGAACTTTGAGGATCACCAAGCCCAGATTCCTGGCCGAAACATTAATTGGAAAAAAGGAACACCTGGTATAATTACTTCGATTTTCTTGCGTGCTTTACTATATTTCGGTTTTTAATTTTTCAGCCGAACTAACAGTTGTCTTCTTTCGTAGATTCTGCCCACTTCCATTCTCTATACAGCTACCCAAATCTAGCGACCTTGCACGCCGCACTACGATATCCAGAACGTAGTTGGGCCAAGCTGCTAAAGTTTGAACCCACCTACAGATACAGCGGCCGCCGAAAAGCGAGAGTGACCGACTTTCTGCTAGAGGAGGCCCCAGAACCGGACCCAACCTTGCCAGAAATTAGACTAATCCCACTGACCGCTGAAGAAGAAATGGCCAAGAGAAATAGAGTCAGGGCGCTATTGACCAAAACCAACAGACCCGAAGTACCGCCACCAAGCCAAACGCAACAGGCCGTTGTAGCCCTTCCTTCTCAACAGCCTTCTTCATCACGCCCATCCAAACGCGCCCAGTCTACCCCAACTGAGCAGCGTCTAGTGGACGAGCACAAAACCACGCCTTCACCGATTCCACAACCGGAACCTTCTGACCGGGCTGGCTCTTCCAGGTGGGCACCGAAGCTGAAATTTCAAAACCGCCTTATTCAAGATACCGATTCAGTGGTTGCTGAAAAGGATCACTTGATGGCCTTCAATCTTGCCAAGAGTGTTTGCCTTCCAGTAGACATGGAACACCACCAGAACCTGACCGAGCTAAAGGCCATCCGATTGGCCACTAAATCCATGATCCTGGTAAGATGCCCCTCATCTCTAAAAATTTTTTCTAACTTTCAGTTCGGTTTCGTCATTGATTTCTTTCCATTTCTTTCAGTCTCTTCAGAAGAGCCAAATTGCCCATCAAAAGGTATTGGAGCTCAGGAAAACGGCTAGGCAAGCCCTGGCAGAAGTCGAAGAAAAAACAACCGAGCTGAAGGAATCCCATCAAAAAATGGCCGAGCTAGAGGTTGAGGTAGCTCGTCTAACCGGACTAGTTACCTCGGCTGAAGCTGACAAACAGAAGGCGTTGATCGTAATGAAAGACAAGTACCTTCGTGAGCTAGTCAAGCTTGAAGGGAAAAAGGACGCCGAAATAGCCGAACTGAAGAAGAATGTGGGAGATGCCAACGTCGAAGGTTTCAAGGAGGCGGAAGGCCTCTACATTCCACAATGTGAAGGAGCGAAAGACTTATTCTTCAAGTGCGGCTGGAAAGTGCTGTGGAGCAGCTCGGCTGTGGGCCCGAAACCGAGGTCTATAATGTTCCTCAGTATTTCATTCCGGCCTCACTAGCGGAGTATGCTGCTTCTATCCAATAACAATTTTTGCAGGGTTCAAATGATAAAGATAAAGAAAACGAACCAACTGTTACTCCGTTAGTCAATGAGCAAGGCAACGATCAATCAGCTCGGTTGGAGCCAACGGTTGAAGACATGACTGTTGAGCCGCCGACTGACATAGTTGCTACTGAGACTGATCTTCCATCTGCAACCAGTGTTCAAGTTGATATTGACGCCGACCTAGAAGACCCTTTTAATTAATTTGTATATATATATATATATATATATTTTCTTCTTTTTACTTCGACTTGTAACCGGGCTGGGAGCCCTTCCCTTTTAATTGCTCTGAATTTGATTAATGAAAACCATCTTTTCTTTACGACACTTTTTTCGGTTTGAACTGTGTGTTTATACTTGTAATGACTTTTCCATAATCTTTTCACTTCCGACTGTTATCTCGATTTAAATTCCTATTTGAGCTTGCTTTCTAATAGTAGTGTGGCCGAGATACTTTATTCTGGTTTCAGCTGAGCAATCTGACTGAGCTTACTAGCCAACCACTCTTTAGCCGATGTCCTTACTTCAGCTAAAGAGTACTGAGAGTTGGTTTAATCCAGCCAACCACTCTTTTAGCCGATGTCCTTACTTCGGCTAAAGAGTACTAAGAGTTGGTTTAATCCAGCCAACCACTCTTTTAGCCGATGTCCTTACTTCGGCTAAAGAGTACTAAGAGTTGGTTTAATCCAGTCAATCACTCTTTTTGCCGATGTCCTTACTTCGGCTAAAAAGTAATGAGAGTTGGTTTATTCCAGCCAACCATTCTTTAGCCGATGTCCTTACTTCGGCTAAAGAGTACTGAGAGTTGGTTTATTCCAGCCAACCACTCTTTAGCCGATGTCCTTACTTCGGCTAAAGAGTACTAAGAGTTGGTTTAATCCAGCCAACCTCTAAGTTAGTTTTTCTAGCCAACTTATAATAGAATGTTTGGTTATTTCGACCAAACATCCTGCAGCCTGGATCCTTATCCTGGGCTTAGGAGGGGTGTTGGTTTAATCCAGCTAACCTCTAAGTCAGTTTTTCTAGCCAACTTAGAATAAAATGTTTGGTTATTCCGACCAAACGTCCTGCAGCCTTTCTGGGCTTAGGAAGGGTGTTGGTTTTTCCTGCCAACCTTTAGATTGGTTTTTCCAGCCAACCTAAAGTAAAGTGTTTGGTTATTCTGACCAAACATCCTGCAGCCCAGATCCTTTATCCTGAGCTTAGGAAGGGTGTTGGTTTTTCCCACCAACCTTTAGATTGGTTTTTCCAGCCAACCTAAAGTAAAGTGTTTGGTTATTCCGACCAAACGTCCTGCAGCCTGGATCCTTTATCCTGGGCTTAGGAAGGGTGTTGGTTTAATCCAGCCAACCTCTAAGTTGGTTTTTCCAGCCAGCTTAGAATAAAATATTTGCAATGTTCCTAACTTCACTAAAACCAACTTTTATAGAGAACAACTATGCTGAAAAGAATCGACTTGTTTTATTGAGGAAAAGGAAAATTACACATAGTCGTAAAAAAAAACTAAAAATAAAATAGTTTGAGATTGGCAGTGTTCCATGGCCTTGGAATGGCTTTGCCGTCTTCATCTTCCAGGTGGTATGCCCCTTTGCCAGCTAATCCGACCACTTTGTAAGGTCCTTCCCAATTTGGCCCTAACTTGCCATCTCCTGGTATCAAGGTGTTTTCCATCACTTTGCGCAGTACCCAATCTCCGATCTTGAATTGTCTTGGATACACTGTTTTGTTGTATTTCCTGGATAACTCTTGTTGGTATGAGGCAATATGAACCAGTGCTCTTTCTCTTCTTTCTTCGGCGAGGTCGAGCTCCAATGTCATGGCTTCTCCATTCAAGTCGGGATCAAAATTTTCACTTCGAATTGTGGGGAGGCCAACTTCCAGTGGGATTACTGCTTCCATTCCGTAGGCTAAGGAGAATGGTGTTTCTCCTGTTGATCGTCGAGGTGTGGTGCGGTAAGCCCATAAAACATGAGGAAGTTCTTCCGCCCACTTGCCTTTTGCCTTTTCTAACATTTTCTTCAGTCCATCCAAGACAACTATAACACGTCCGCGAAGGGGGACCTCGCTACAGTTCGGACTCTCGATTTGTGTCACGGTTCTTAATCTTGAACCAAAGAGTCCAAATCTGGCAAATCGTTTGAGAAAACAGATTTTTTGAAAAGTAGTGCCAAATATGGACTGCTTTGCCAGATGCAGAGTCGCCACCTAAATATTTTAAAATGGGGAAATTTAGGAAACCCTGACTCGGTGCCGAAGGCCACATGTCCGTCATCACCGGAGTTGTCTCGGCTCAGGAGCTTAGGTACGATCGGGGAAGGTCAGCTATGAGCACCCCCTTTCGCCCGGTCCGAAGACCGGCCTCTACTAACCGTGATATCCAATTTTGAAAACGTTACGTGTTCTTAAACCAATTATTAGCCTAGAATTACTATGTTATGCGCGCAGCAAACAAATATAGACTAGATTGCCTAATTTGGAAGTAAGCATTGCACATCCGTTTGTTTTGGAAAATGTTTTGAATTTGCTACTCGCAAGTAGGCTAAAATGCGGATTTCAACGAGTTTTTCCAACTCAAACAATCTAACCTCCACCCACAGGCATTCAAAGCAGTTTAACACATAAGCACTTAGCCGCATGGCAGGCATACTGTCATGGTAACACTCACACGCATGCGGGATGCTAAAGCATAAATACTTACATCGTACTCCGTGTCAAAACAGTAAACTAGTTAGCAAACATGCGTGTCCTAGTTCATGTTAAGAATGGCTAATGCATCACATGCAAAATGCAATCTAGGCAGGCTCGGCTAGACCTAAACATGGCATGTGAAAATGCACAATTATCACATATTCGGTTTAGAATTTTGAAGTACAAATGCAGTTAGCGTGATGTACCGAGCCTAATGCATGTAATACAAATGCATGGATGCACTCATGCATAGCATAAGGTATGCTAATTTCAAAAAATGCCCTAATCTACCACCATAAGCAAGTAAATAAAAGGGAAGAAAGAAATGGGGATTGGAAGACATACACACACTCACCCACACTTATTACAGATTTGCCCTCACTCGGAGCGTCCAAATGAATATTACAGTCCCAAAATAGTAAACAAACAGAAATATTACAAAAATTCTAATTAATTAAAAGAAAAGATGCAAAAGAAAGAAGAGGGTGGCCGCAGCCTCTGCCTCGGGATGTGCAGATGATGCTTGCTCGGAACTTGACTCGCCCGAAAAACCCATACCATACTCCTGCCACCTCTGTTTGTACTGCCTTGTCTCTCTGAAAATTGCCCAAGTCTTGGAGCAGGTTCCTTACATGCTGCAGAGCACCACCGGCCAGATAGAATTCCCACCGGCACTCCAGAATTTCCATCGGCATTTATTGGATTCATCGGCACTCCATAGATTGCCGGTCGGCACTAAATTCTGCCGATCGGCAGAAACTTCCTGCAGAAGACAATTTGACAGCAAACAGAGAACAGACAGTGCATGGCATGGAGTTTTTGGGCACATGTAAGCATGGTCATACTTTCTATCATGTTTTGAACTCAAGGAAGTATGTCCTTCGATCTTCGAACCATCAATGGTGCATGGTGGCTCAAAGGATCAAATTTGCCATTTGATATAAGGATGTATGCAACAAACAAAATGAGATCCGAAGCCTTATCATGTCGAAGTCAAAGGCCCCGGTGACCGAGAAGCAAGGTACATTACATTACTGGGAGTATGAATGTCCCTTGACCCTCATATTTGGCTTGACACCCCAAGCCAAATGATGCAATGCATGTTATGCTCACAAGGCTCAAAATACAACATGAGGCTAAACATGCAAGATATGCCAAATGTCATGCAACAAAACATGGAAAGTATGTAATGTCAACATGCAAGATGCAATTGGGATACAAACATGAACCAATTTGCCATAAAGTTAGCATAGAATAGCACATTAATGGGACAATCATGCAATCAACATGAAATAAGCATGCAAAGGGGGGCCTCGAAGTGATAAAGGTGCAGACCTTTATTCACCTTAAAACAGCACCAAAAGTGCTCAAAATGATGGACAAACAACTCATGTTAACAAGCAAACTTATGGTCCCAAGATTAAGGCACAAAAGAAGACAACTTACCCCCACCAACATGACCTCTCATGGCATGATTACAACAAGTAAAAACAGAATTTCGCAGACCAAGATAGGACTCCAAAACCTCCTAGAATGGCAGCTAAGGTGACTCCCAAGAGGCATATGCACTAAGGCTCATTCCTAGGCATAAGAGGGCACACCCTTAAGGCATAAAAGAGGTCACGCATGTACACATACAAACATGATTCTTGGACTAAAATGTGGTCCTAGATGACGTTAAATCATGAGGGTAATCACAACCATGCATGCTAGAGGTCAACATGCTCAAAGCTTTCAAGCCCATAATACAAAGCAACCCTAACAAACATGTCAAACATGACCAAATGGACAACCAAAAGATTTTAAGCATGGAAAAACAACACTAAAAGCTTCATGGAACTAAGCCAACACACACAAGAATCATGGCCTAATCATGAGATGCACTTCTAAGCAAAATGGAGCAATACAAAGCAAGTATTACAAGCATACAAGGAGGCACAAATCCGACCAAAAACAGAGGTTACATATGATCTAAAACACCTAAAAAACTTCTGAAATGAGGCCAAGAATCATCAAGCACACATGCTACCCTTTTGAGCCCAAAAAGCAAGGAAACAAAACCATGAAGGGAGAGGGGTGTCCCCCCCCCCTATGCAAGACTTCAAACCATCTTTTTAAACACCAAAAATGAACTGGTTTTTAGTGGTGAAAAGACCAAAATGCTGAAGTGAACAAAGCCTTATCAAAGAGGCACCAAAATGGACCAAACAAGGCCTAGAAGGGTGAGTTTGCACTCAAACCACAAAATGACCTTAATGAAAGTGCTAGAGCAGGAAAATACAAGCCCTTTTTATGTTATACACAAGAGCTAAAACAGCAAGCAAGATAGGTAAAAAAACTATTGCAAGCTTGGGGAATATAAATCAAGATGCTCACCCTTGAAGAACCTTTGAAGAACAAATGGTCTAGCCTCCTTCTTTTGATCAAAACCGGTCCAAAAAATCAAGAAACAAACCCCCAAGTCCCTCAATCTCGGAGTAAGGTGTAATGGTGTGTGTAATGGTGCAAAAGTAAGGTAAAAACCACCTTTTGAGCTAAGAAACACACACAAAGGAGGAGAGAGAGGGAGGTATAGAGATAATATGTATCTACATCTCTAAGGTCTAGTTTTTGGTTGCAAGAGTCTAACCTAGATCCAAGAGGAAAGCCCCTCTCTTATAGGACTCCCTCTTGCAAAGCTTATACAACAAGCTTGGCTAGAGGGAGATCCCTCCATACACGTGTATGGAGGGGGGAAGAGTTGGTGCCAGTTATCACAGCTGGCACAAAATATCTCCATAAAGTGGATGAACAGTGGTCGGCTGCCCAAAAATGTCACTTCGACAAAAAACAGTGCCGACCGGCAACAAACTATGCCGACCGGCAATAAAATGTGCCGACCGGCAAACAAAAGTGCCGATGGCAGCAAAAGACCAGCCGGTGGCCTCTAGCCACTGCCGGTGGTGTGTGAGGATGCCTCATAAGGCATTCCCTGCCCTTCCAAGGCAAAACACGAGTGTTCGGTGCAAAACCAGACACTAAACGGTCAAGTTCGGAGATCCTGAGGCAGGGCGCGCGAGCCGAGACCTCCGGGAACTCCAAACGAACACGTTCATGGATGATCACCGAGTGTTCGAACGGTGACGTCCAAGTCTTGAGGACGGTCAAAAATGGGGTGTCTACAACAACCTTGTTTGATGCTTCTACTTGGTCATTTGCTTGAGGATATGTTGGTGTAGAATTGTAGAACTCTATCTTGTATTCTTCACAAAAGCTTCTAAAGATTTTGCCATCAAACTGGGTGCCGTTGTCTGATATGAGGGCTTTAGGTATGTTGAACCGTGTAATGATATTTTGCCAAACGAACTTCTTTACATCTTTTTCCTTGATTGATGCCAATGCTTCTGCTTCTACCCACTTTGTGAAGTAGTCAGTTGCTGCGAGAAAGAACTTTCTGTTTCCGGGTGCCGTTGGAAGTGGTCCTACTATGTCCAAGCCCCACATTGCAAAGGGCCATGGGCTGGTCAATGGTAGGAGTTCTCTGGCCGGCTGATGTATTTGATGTGCGAACTTCTGACATTTCTCGCACTTCTTAACATATTTCTCTGAGTCAGCTTGCATGTATGGCCACCAGTATCCTTGCGAAATGGCTCTGTAAGCTAACGATCTTCCTCCTTGGTGGCTTCCGTACATCCCTTCATGTATTTCGAACAAGAATGCTTCCACCTTGCTGGGGTGAACACACTTTAGATAGGGTCCTGAGAACGATTTTTTGTATAATGCCATGGATGGAGAGAGCCAAAATCGCTGCGACTTTGCTCGAATTTTGTTGGCTTCTTTCTTTTCTTCCGGTAAGATGCCGTCTTTTAAGAACAATATAATGGGATCCATCCATGAGGGGCCTAATTCAGCGCAACATACCTCTTCTGCATCGGGGTCTTCAATGCTTGGTCTTGGTAAGAAGTCGATGAGCAACGGATGAGGGATGGAAGTATCTGCCATTGAAGCGAAACCTGCTAGTTCGTCTGCTTTGCTGTTTTCTTCCCTGCCAATCTGTTCTATCCTCACTACTTCAAATTTCTTGATCTCTGTTCTGACCAATTCTTGGTACTTGGCCATTCTATCATCATTTGCTTCATAGTCGCCAGAAATTTGGTTTACCACCAGCTGTGAGTCGCTGTAGACCATTAGTTCGGTGGCCTTCATGTAGAATGCTGTTTTGAGTCCTGCAAGGAGTGCTTCGTACTCCGCTTCGTTGTTTGATGCTGGGAAGCCAAGGTTGATTGCTTGCTCCACAACCAGGTCGTCTGGTGAGATGAGAACTATGCCAAGTCCTGCACCATGCCGGTTGGATGCTTCATCCACAAAGAGCTTTCACATCTCTCCAATGAACAACTTTCAGCAAGTGGAGGGGTAAGATGATGTTATGGTGTCAAGAATGTTGCTGGTGTTTTCTTCAAGGTCCATGCTTGCTGTCTGCCCCTCGCTAACTGATTGTACCAAGTCTTTATTTGTTGGTGAGTCTTGGTTTGCTTCTTCCTTGCTGTCTTTAGTCTGGTCTGCCTTAGAGTCTGACTGAGCACCTTCTACTAGGGGTTGCGCTATTCCGGCGTCAACTTCCATCCCTAGTTCGGTTGTGTCAGTTAGGTCGACTGAGCAGATATGATGACTTCCAGGAGTAAACTCTGCGACGAAGTCTGCCAAAGATTGGGCCTTTACTGCGGTTCTAGGTTGGAACTTGACGTCGAATTGTCCCAACTCTACTGCCTACTTCAAAATTCGCCCAGAAAAGTTCGCCCTCTCAAACAAAGCTTTTAGTGGGAAAGCTGTGAGGACGACTATGGTGTGGGCGTGAAAGTAGTGTGCCAATGGCTCTGTTTGGTAGAGTTGTGGAAAAGTACTTATAGCTTATGCCTAAACAGCTTATAGCTTATAACTATGAACATAAGCTGATTTCTGACTTATAAATTAAGCATCTCCTGCCCCACTCAAAAAATAAGCTGATTTCTGACTTCCAAAAAGCTATAAGCTAAACCAAACACATCAAAATAGCTTAAATTAAGCTGAAAGCTGAAATAAGCAGCTTTTAAGCTGCACCAAACAGGCACAATTTCCTGGAGGCCATCATCAAGGCTAATGCCAGTTTTTCCAGTGGCAAATGCCTTGTTTCGGCTCCCAGCAATGTCTTGCTGACATAATAGATGGGCAGATGTTGAATTCCTTCCGCACGGACCAACACTGCGCTAATTGCGTGCTGAGAGACTGCCAGGTACAGGAAGAGTTCTTCTCCAGGTATTGGGGTGACCAGCAATGGTGGAGAAGACATGTATTCTTTCAAGCTTTCCAGAGCTTGGTCGCATTCTTCGTCCCATTCGAACTTGGCTTTTAAAGCTTGAAAGAATGGTCGTAGTCTGTCTGACGATCGGCTTATGAACCGATTGAGCGCGGCTGCCATGCCAGTGAGATGCTGCACTTCTTTCACTGAGTTTGGTCTCTCCAAATCCTGAATTGCTTTGATCTGAGAGGGGTCCGCTTCTATACCCCGGTTGGTCACAAGGAAGCCCAGGAATTTGCCAGATCCTACTCTGAATGCACACTTGGATGCATTGAGGCGCAGCCTGTGCTTTTTCAGGATCTCAAACATCTTGCCTAGGTCCTTGAGATGGTCATTCTCATCCTTGCTCTTGATCACCATGTCGTCGATGTAAGCCTCCATTGTTCTGCCTAACAATGGTTCAAACATCTTGGTGACCATCCGTTGGAATGTTGCCCCTGCGTTCTTTAGGCCAAAGGGCATGACCTTGTAACAATATAGTCCTCTTGGAGTTGTAAAGGATGTGACCTCCTGGTCTGGTTCATGCATGACGATTTGATGGTAGCCTCTGTATGCATTCAGAAAGCTAAGTCAGTTGTGCCCCGCCGTTAGGTCGACCAGTTGATATATCCGCGGTAAAGGAAAGCTGTCTTTTGGACATGCCTTGTTGACTGTTTTATAGTCGACGCAGACACGCCACTTGCCATTCTTCTTTGGCACTACGACTGTGTTGGAGATCCATCTTGGATAGTGCACTTCTCTAATTGCTCCTGCCTCCAGCAGGTTACCTATTTCTTCCGCCACTATCTCGGCATGGTGGAGTGCTGATCTGCGTGTGCGTTGGATGACTGGTCTAGCGGATGGGTGGACATTGAGTTGGTGACAGATGAAGTTTGGATCAATGCCTGGCATGTCGTAGGGCGTCCAGGCGAACACTTCGATGTTAGAGGTTAAGAATTCCAAGACCTCTAATCTCTCAGTGTTGGACAACGACGAACCGAGCAAAAAGAACTTATCCAGGTTCTTTTCATCTATTCTTACCTCTACCAAGTCCTCCACTACTTTCTGGTCAGCCGCTTTGCCGACATCTGCGAATAGCTCATTGCTCTCAGGTTCTTCCACCGAATGAATGTATCCTTTGACAGCGCGGCTGCTATTCACCGTGACGAAGCATTGCTTCGACATGATCTGATCTCCATAGACTTCTTCAATTACCCCGGTATCGTTGGGGAACCACATTACTTGGTGGTAGGATGACGCCACCGATCGCATGGCATACAGCCATGTTCTACCCAAGATGATGTTGTAAGTGGAGGGGACCTTCAATACCCAGAACTCCACTTATTTCGTCACGCTTCCTACTCTGACTGGAAGAATTATTTTGCCGACGGGCCATTCTGGCATGGAGTTGAATCCAATTAGGGGAGATACGGAAGGCGCCAAGTCTTTGTCTTGCAGCTTCAATTGTTTAAATGTTTCGTAGTACATGATTTCACATGAACTACCCTGGTCAATCAGAATCCGCTTGACGTCAAAATCCTTGACTCGGAGAGTGACGACTAGGGCATCATTGTGAGGGCAATATATCTGTTCCAAGTCTTTATCTGAAAAAGACATGACGTTTGTGGCCTCTGTCTTCCCCTTCTTGATGGCAGGTTGGGCACTTAGCACCTCTCTTAAGTGTTCAGCCTTTTTGATTGATCCCCTGAGCTCGCATACACGCTCAGGTTTAAGGATTCCATGTATCACATTGATAACGCCTTGAGGTGAGGCGTCGATTGGCATTCCGTTGGGGTTGTTATGGTCCTAGGGGGCTGGTTGGGCCCCTTCTTCAATGTATTTATCCAGGTGACCTGCTGCCACCAACTCCTCCAGGTGCTGTCTCAATGGCATGCAATTTTCAGTGCGGTGCCCCTTTTCTTTATGGAAGGTGCACCGTGATCTTTCGTCATAGTCCTTCTGTGCTTCCCCTAGTTTGGCTGGCCATCTGACGAAAGGCTCATCTCTTATTTCACTTAGAATTCGGTAGATCAGTTTCTTGAATACCGTGGTTATGGCCGTGCGGACCCTCAACCATCTTTTATCCCGGTCCTCTCCGTTGTCTCGCATGCCACGTCCATTTCTGTTCTGATGATCTACCGCATTGACCTTTGCTGAGGTTTTCTTTTCTGGTACTGTGGTCGTGCCAGATTTTGTTTTGGCACGTGCGCCATCCTCTTCTATCCTGATGTGCTGATGCACTCTTTCCATCAAGGCTTCCATGGTGAAGGGTGGCGTCATGGTGATTGAGTCCCTTAGCCTATTCCCGACTGGAAGGCCTCTTTTGTACTGTGCAATGGCGAGATTGGCGGGGCAGTCCCCAATATGGTTGAATGTCTCCCAATATCGACTATTGTAGGATCTTAGCGTCTCCTTTTCGCCCATGTCGATGGAGAGTAGTTGGTCAATCTCTACCGAGGTTTTGGTGTTTGTTCTGAATCTTGTGACAAACGCCTCTGCCAATTGCGCCCAGGAGGCTATGCTGCCTTCTGGAAGTTTTTCAAACCAAGTCAAGCCTAGATCGCCAAGGCTTGACGGGAAGAGGATGCACATTAGAGCTTCATTTCGCCGATATACCGCCATAACCTGGCGAAAGTGGCTTAGGTGGATGTAGGGGTCCGTCTTCCCCTCGTACGTAGTGAATTTGGGCTGAAGGAAGCCTGTAGGTAGGGGCGCTTTTTCAATTGCCGAAACGAACGGCGAGGTCTGCAGCCTTATTAATGCTTTGTCCGTCGGTTCATAGGCAGGGCGTGGTAATGGCATTCCAACCTCGACGCTTCCATGCGATCGAGGAGCCAATCGTTGAAGGGCAGAAACTCTGTGAGGGTCGCGCGCCCTGGTGTCCTCCTTCCATCGTGCCTTTTCTTCCAGTATGATCCGCAAATCGGATGATTTGGGCAACTCCGTCTGTTTGGATGATGTTTGGTGCGAGTGCGAGGGTCGGTAGGTACTTTTTTCTGTGTAAGACCTCAATGATCTCGTTCTCTCAGACCTGGAGGAACGAGTTCTGGAGGTTCTAGACTGAGTATCGCCTGTCCTGAGGCTTCTACTCTCTGCTTGTGATGG
This sequence comes from Camellia sinensis, assembly GCF_055761805.1. Taxonomy (NCBI): domain Eukaryota; kingdom Viridiplantae; phylum Streptophyta; class Magnoliopsida; order Ericales; family Theaceae; genus Camellia; species Camellia sinensis. Next base: position 87,073,456 of record NC_138973.1, read on the forward strand.
TGTGGAATGCCTTCCATGGTCTTCTGAGCGGTGAAGGGGCGTCTTGTTTTTGCGCCCCTCTCCTGTCGCCACTCCTTTTCCTTTCATCTGGCGCTTTAAGGCTTCCATGTCCGCCGCCATCTTCCTTATTAATTTGTCTTGCTCCTTCACGCGGTCCTCCAAAACTTGAGGATCAATCCTCCGCCTTTGCCTGTCAGGACTTGGTGAATGAGAGTGACGGGGGCTGTGAGTCCGCCTCCCCCTAGTATCTCTTCTGGAGTTATGTCGTTGGGACTCCAAGTCCGCCATGGGAGGGATAGAATGTAATCCCTCATGCCTTGCACCCCCATCTGGTGTTTGTCCGTCGATGGCGAACTGTGGTAATTCTTCTATGTGTGCCATTGTTCCTAAAGAGGTAAAACTTGATCAAGAGGTTTTGTCCTGTCTGTACTTCCCACAGACGGCGCCAATTGTACGGGAAAGAAATAAACCTTCTCGTATAATCCTGTTGATCAAGTCTGCGCTCCTCCGTACGTCGTCGCTTTATCACCTGAAAACACAAACGTGAGCTAGCCGGCGGGTGTGTGCCGAAAACCTCTCCGATGCCTAAGTTAGTAAGCTTGACAAATAGACAAAAGCTCTATGTATTCAGAAAGCAAAGTTGTGTGTTACCTCTCCAAAGGTGATGTTTGTGAGCTTTTATAGGTTTCGTGTGGCACAATCCTAGTAGAACTTCTACTCCTCCATGCGGAGTCCCCCTAGGATTCATACTCCTGAAAGATAATGTTTATCCTTCAACACCCCCCTCACTGCTTAAACCAAGTGAGATGGTTTTTACCATAGCCGAACTCCAACATGACCGAAGTAATCATGGCTATGCTGGGCCGCAGAGTAGGCCGAACTATCCTTAGTTCGGTTCTTCCTTTTGCTACACCTTATCTCGGTTCTCTCATGTACAAACCATGGTGTGTTTAGACCGAGCTACCGAATAGTAAGGTTCTGACCGTTCTATCCACAATATGCCATGACCGGGCTAACTCTGAGACCGGACTAACTTCAAAGTGTCTTTAGACCGGATTAACTTCAAGTCTCCTCCGGCCGGACTAGTTTCGGGGCTCTTGGACCGAACTAACTTTAAAGCCTTTTTACTCAGCCCTTTGTATTGCGGCCCATGACAGCCCATTACCCGGCTCGGCCCAATTTTCATTTAAATTACCCTCTCACTGATGCATATCTCTCTTCCAACAGCTAGATCATCATCTAGGGACACGACTATTAGTGTTTGGGAGGATTTCAAAAAAATATCTATAAATAATCCTAATGGTACAATTATATTTCAAGCAAAATTTAAATAGTGTAAGGGTGTGCAAGTAGATCGAATACCAGATCAACCGCTCGACTCGGGCCGACCCGGACCGTCACGGATGGTTTTGAAGAACAGAATGGTCGGTGGCGGCTTTTCTGCATTAATTTTCACGGATTCGTGATCGGTAACGGATTATTCATATGCATATCCGACCAACCCAACCCAACCCAACCCAAAATATTAACTATATAATATTCCTATATTTATTTTAGGAGTATGCATGTTTAGCCTTGAAAATATGCATACAGTCTGCCACTAGACTGTATTCCCACTTTGAAAGACATTTTCTCTCTCTCATATCCTAAAAGACCAAAACTTGAAAAGTCTCTCATTCTCTCTTTTCTCATGTCTTTTCCTTATTCTTTCTTTTATGTATATTTTTTTTCTCTCTGTGACAAACCTAGGAAGACTAAAAATGAAGAGCCTCTTTTCTCTCCATCTTTACTCTCTTTCTTTCTTTTATTTTTTTTTCTCTCTCTATGACAAACTAGGAAGACTAAATGAAAAGCCTCTTTTCTCTCTCTTTACTCTCAACTGAACAAATTTATTTCTCTCCTAAATGCTAGGTAGATCAAAAATCGAAGAGTCCCTCTCTCTTCACTCTCGTCTCTATCGTTTCTCTTTCTCTCATTTTTTTCCTCTATCTTTCAAAGGCAAACTCATCTCTACCTCTCTTCCTCATGTTCTCTTTCTTTTCCCTCTCATTTTTCTTTCAATGGTGATGGTTGTGGTGGCAGATGAGGTAACGGTGATGATCGGCGATGGCGGAGGCAGTGGTTACGGTTACAGTGATGGTGATGTCTCTCTCTCTCTCTCTCCCCCTCTCATTTTTCTCTATTTTCTTTCATCCAGTCTATGATAGATGTTTATGTATGAGGAGTTCAATTCCATTTTTTTCAAAAAAATTTCACCCATTAGATTTTCGAAATCGAATGAACCGACCATTAAACCGCATTTTTTAATTCGGTTGATTTCGAACTACACTTCGATCGAGAACGAATCATTGATTTGTTAACTCGAAGGCATCTGTTTGGCTGACGAATAAACGGTAAACCTGAGCCAAACCAACCTGTGCACACCCCTAAAATATTATACACATTTACTTAGTGCTTCATTTGCAGGGGTACTAGTCATCTAAAAAGGCATGTTAACAAACATTTATGAAGTTAACAACCTGGTACTAGAAGTCAAATGCAATTAGGGACTTCATTAACTGGTCATTTGCAAACATTTTCATATGATCCTATATATGCACAAAATTTTGTACTTGATTATATTATTAAAAAAAATAATCTTTTACTATCAGTGAATGTCCCGATTTTTTTACAAATGGTTCACGAAGGTTTTGCACTGCAATATCAATTTTTTTTAAGAAATACTACTAGAAACAAGATTTTAAAAAAAATTGAGGATATTAAAAGTGAATTATTTGACATTTTAAAAAATTTAAATAGAAGAGTTTATTTAATATCTAATCTGTAGTCAAATAATGATTTAGAATATCAATAAATCACTGCACACTTTATTGATAATGATTGAAAATTAAATAAAAGAATTATTTTATTTAGATTAGTTGAACTTTCATACACTGGTCATTGGTTTGGTATACAAATAAAAAATGTATTATATGAGTGGGTTTTGCAAAATAAAGTATTTACTATTAGTTTAGATAATGCAACATATTGCAATCAGACTGTAACCCATTTGAAATCAACTTTACAATTACTTGTTGATGGTGATTTATTTCATGTTCGTTGTTGTACTCCTATTTTAAACTTGATTGTTAAATAAATTATGCATCTATACGAGACTTCTGTATTGGTAATAAAAAATATGGTTCTTACTATTATGTCTTCTGCTAATCGAATTTCAGAATATAGAAAAATTTGTCAACGAGAAGGTATGCCATTTAAAAAGTTAAATTTTAGATATAGACAGCAGGTGAAATTCAACGTATAATATGTTAAAGAGAACTTGTAAACAAAGAAAATTAATAGATTTATTTTTTACAATAATATCAATAGGAGGAGTACTACAACTCTCACAAAACTAAATTGGCACCAAGTAATCTTATATAAAGATTTTCTAAAAGTTTTTGATACTGCAACAAAATTATTTTCTTACATATATATATATATATATTCCTACTTCACCATTTGTTTACATATATTAGCAGAAATAATGAAAGTTTTTACAAAATATATGGGTAATGAATATTATGTAACTATTATTACCACAATGAAAGAAAAATTTGATAAATATTTTGATTCATTACCTCATCTTTTAGGTTTAGCCATAATAATTTATCCTAGTTGTAAAAAAATTGATTTACAAGAATTTTTAGAAACGCATTTTTGCTGATCAAAAACAATTTGCCCCCTATTATGAAAACATGCAAAAAATTATTTGAAGAATACAGGACAACTGCAACTGTAAATACACCTACACACACTACACCAGCATCATCTCGAGGTGGAAGATTAAATGTTTTTTCAGTAATAAAAACTAGAAAAATATCTCAACATACAAGTGTAAGTAGTTCTGAATTTAAATGTTATTTAGATAGTCCACTAGTGGATGATAGTGAAAATTTTGATATTTTGGCCTGTGTTTTCACAGATGGCCCATCATATACTAACAGTTCCTATTTCTACAGTTGCTTCTGAAACATTTTTTTGTGTAGGTGGACGGGTGCTGAACGATTACCATAGCAGGGTTTCACCCCAAATGGTTGAGGCATTGATGATATCCATAGATCATATGCATGTGTTTACGAGAAGATAAAATTATAGTGAAAATGAGAGAATTCAAAGCGATTTGGATGACATATCCTTGGACTTGTCTACCTCTTCCAATTATTGATCAACAATTTATTTTTTACTATTTCATTTTGCTATTATTTTGTATTAAATTATTAATGTGGAATATAATGCAAATGATTGGTAGGTTAGTAGGTGCCAACCTAGTTGAGATGTACTTGACCTATAGTGATGCAATTACTTTACCATCATCAATAATCTACAGCAATTTTATTTAATGATATGAATTTTTATAATATTTTATTTCATTGTGAAATAAAAATTATTCATTCAATAAATGTTATCTATTTAATTTAATGATTTTAATATTGAAAGTTTTATTTTGATATATATAAAATTATTCATTTCAAAAAAAGAAAAGTATATAATTTCATACTTTTTTAGTCATAACCAAAAAAACAAAAGTTATGCATAATTAAATTTAAATATCACCACATGAAACATAACTAAACATTTCATCAATTTTAATTAAAATACTCTAGTACAATTTTCCTTTTGTTTTTTTATCCCTCATAAATAACCTTTATATATAATATAATTATCGTTTAATTTCCACACAAAAAAAAAAAAAAGGTCCACTAGACTCGGCCTGTGGCCCGAGACTAGGCCCTAGGCCCTAATTTGATCTTGGGCCTAGGCCCCTACTTTTCAGCCAATGGCTAGGCTCGAAAAAAGTCTGGTGAGCCCGCACGACCCAATGGTGCGCAGGCCAAAATTACGATCCTGCTACGTAACTCGAGAGTATAGAGCTCGAATGGCTCGAATTTGTTTTTCCTTCTTCCTCCTTTCTTCTTCACACAGCCACACAGCCCCCCCTCTTTCTCTCTCTCCTCAAACCCAAGGAAGAAGAAAAAGAGATCAAAATCATCATCAACAAACATATATTCACCTTTAGATCAAAATCATCTTTAGATCTAGATCAAAATCAAAATTAAAAATATCAAAATCATTTTTTTTTTCTTTCCCTTGATTAAAAAGGTGAATAAACATATATTCACCTTTAGATCTGGATCAAAATCATCTTCATCAACAGCAAATATTTTTTTTTCCCCTTCATCTTGAATCCAGATCAACAAGAGGAGAAAAAAAAAAAAGAGTAGAGAAAACAGACAACATCTTCATCAACATTATCATCATCATCAACAATTTTTTTTCCCCCTTTAGATCCAGATCCAAATCAACTAGAGAAAAAAAAAAAAAAAATAGTAGAGAAAGCAGGGGCGATCGGCAATACAAAGCAGAGGCGATCGACGATTGGTGACCGGCGTCTTTCTTCTCTTCCATCACCGCCATCACCGTCGAGCAATCTTCCTTCTCTTCCATCAACTTCGATCTCCTCTTCCTCCTTCTCTCTCGCCTCTTCTCTCTTCCTCTCCTCTTCTCTTCTCTCTTCTCTCTCTCTTTCCTCTTCTCTGCCAACTGTAATCGAAAGCAAGAAAAGAAAAGGAAAAAAAAATAAAAATACCCAAAACGACGTCGTTTTGAGTATTTGAGCCAATTTCGAGCCACATGTTTCGAGCTACGAAGCTTTTTCCCCAAAATTAAACCCCTAAAAACAGCCTATAAAAATAAAATATACTATATTTGTGTCCTTATTGAATGAAAAATCTATTTTGAACGTTTTTATACATCAATAATTATTGAAGTGTCCTTTTTCCATGAACAAACTTATTGAAGAGTTTTGACTAAATTTTTCTATATTAAAACTATAATAAATCATTTTCATTTATAAAACTTTATACATTTTTGCTAGGGTTTTAATGTAATTTTAACATAATAATAATAATAATAATAATAATAAAGGAATGCATTTATAAAATGACTTGATAATTTATTAATAAAATGAGTCATTTGTTATGCGATTAAACTTGGGGCATAATGTAATTTTCAAAATTGCAGAGGACAATTTATATTTGAGTGAAGCACCAGTAAATCTCAAATAATGGACTTATGCACAAATTAGTCTTACATCTTTTCTGTTGAACCAAAAAGTCCTGAAACGTACGAAATGGCACATTTGTCCTCCATCATGTGCATGTTTATGTTTTAATTGGATGGCAATGTAGGTTTTTGGTACAAGTAAAATTACTCTTCTGGATAGAGAGGACACTATAGGGTTTTATAGTTTTTCCTCGTTTTTGATCGAATCTTTCAATCTATATAAGGAAACATTGATGATCAATATTTCCACATTTGAACGTTACCATCCTGATTGAAACCTAATGTGGTTTTTGGATTTCCTTAGAGATATAGTATGAATTCCACATTGGTGTTTCTGGAGAAACCCTAATTGGATGAATATCTAAACTATGCATATCAAGTAAGAGCATCATGGACTGTGCCGGACAAAGCTTAGCGTCGTCTTCTCCGGTGATTTGATTAACATTGACAGACATTAGTATTTTAGGCCAAGTTTGGCATATTGCAAAAAAGTCAAAAAGTCAAAAAATTACTCAAAAAGTTAAAAAGTTAACACTATTCACCAAAAGTTAACAATTACGGCTGCACAACTTCCAATCCTAATTTTTTCCTACATATCAATTTTTACAATTTTTTATTACATATTTTTCCAAAAAAAGTCAAAAAGTTAATCCAAGCATCCATATTTTCTTCCTTAATTTTTTAGTCCAAAAAGACAAAAAGTACACTTATTTAGGACACCCCAAACAACCCTTATACACCACCGATTCAACCATTACTGGAGTTGCTAACGATGACAATGAAACTCAAAGGTGTGTAGCTTTTGCGACTGTAATTGTTGATGTATTTTGAAAATTTTAACTGTGATTTTTTATTTTTGGGTGTTGAGTGTGTGTGGTGTTGTTGTATTCACTCATTTCCCCAATGTACTTCGCAAAGTGAGTTTAGGGCATACTTCCCATGTGCATATTCCAGATGATGGTGAACATATCGTTGGTAGTGTGACATTGGTCAATATTGTTGTCAATATTTGTCCTAGTGGGGGTGTTGATTGAACGGTAATGGGTGCAGGTATAATTTCGATGTTAATGTCTCGAGCTGTAATGATTAAGAATGCCATGTTTGGGTGATTTAGGTTGCGTGGTTGCGCTGTAACATCAAAGATGTGTGGTGGTAGTTTGATGTTATGCCAACTCATCTTCTCACTCTTGATGTGAATGTGTTAATTTAGACCTTTCAAATTTGGTTGTACATCATCGTAGTGCAGGTTAGAAACATAAAAGATGTTTTGCGGCACATCGAAGGTGTTTAGTATTGGCCACTGTAATCATTGATGGTTTTTGAAAATTTTGTATGTGATTATTGATTTTTGGGTGTTGGGGTGTGAGAGGGTAATTTTTGTAAAAATTGGGCCGAGCTATGAAGTGGACTTTATGGCCCAAAGTACGGACTGGGTAGAAAGGGCCGAGAAGTTACTCCGGCCCAAGAGAGATAAAGTTACTTCGGTCGAAAGAGATGAAGTTACTTCGGCTGAAGAATTGTAAAGTTATTTCGGTCCGGGCAATTTGGAGCTAGGCCGGTCTCAGAGTCAGTCCGATCATGATGTATTCTGAATAGGTCGATCTAGCGATACCTTTGAGTTAGACCGGTCTTGGAGTTATACCGGTCGCGTTTTGATTAGTTCGGTTCAACCATGCCATGTGCTGTACATGAGAAGCCGATGTAAGAGAAATGAAAGGAAGAACTAGTTCGGCTTATTCTGCGGCTATACATAGCCATGGGTAGTCCGGCCATGGTAAAAACCATCCCACTTGGTTTAAGCAGTGGGGGGGTGTAAAAGGATAAGCATTATCCTTTTAGAGTATGAATCCTAGGAGGACTCTGCATGGAGGAATAAAAGTCCTACTAGGATTGTGCCACTCGAAACCTATAAAAGCTCACAAACATCACCTTGGAGGAGGAAAACACAACATACAATTTTGCTTTCTGAATACATTGAGCTTTGTCTATTTGTCAAGTTTGCTGACTCAGGCATCGGAGAGGTTTCCGGCACACACCCGCCGGCTAGCTCACGTTTGTGTTTTCAGGTGACAAAGTGACGTCGTACGGAGGAGCGTGGACTTAGTCAACAGGATTATACGAGGAGAATTATTTCTTTCCCGTACAATTGGCGCCGTCTGTGGGAAAAACAGACAGAACAAAACCTCTTGATTAAAGCTTCTCCCCTTTACAATCAATGGCACACATTGAAGAATTACCACAGTCCGCCGTCGACGGACTAACCCCAGATGGGGGCGCAAGGCGTGAAGGATTACCTTCTGTCCCTCCTATGGCAGACTTGGAGCCCCAACGACATAACTCCAGGAGCGATACTAGGGGAAGGCGAAATAACAACCCCCATCGCTCTCGTTCACAAAGTCCTGACAGGCAAAGAATGAGGATTGACCCTCAAGCCCTGGAAGATTGCGTGAAAGAGCAAGATGAATTGATAAGAAAGATGGCGGCGGACATGGAGGCCATGAAACGCCAGATGAAGAAAAAAGAAGTGGAGACAGGAGAGGGGCGCAAAAACAAGACGCCCCCTCGCCACTCAGAAAATCGTAGTAGGAATACTACCCCCTCACAAGGAGAGAGTAGAAGCCTCAGGATAGGCGATACTCAATCCTGGTCTTCCAGAACTCGTCACTCCAGGTCTGAGAGGACGAAATCTGAAAGGTCATACACTGAAGGAAGCACGTATTGGCCCTCGCATTCACACCAAACCAGATCTAGACAGACGGAATTACCCAGATCATCCGACTTACGAACCGTCCTCGAAGAAAAAGCACGATGCAAGGAGGATGCCAGGGCGCGGGATCCGCACAGAGTTTCTGCCTTACAGCGGTTGGCTCCTCGGACGCATGGAAGCGTCGAGGTTGGAATGCCAATACCGCACCCTGCCTACGAACCAACGGACAAAGCATTGGCAAGACTACAGACTTCGCCGTTTGTTCCAACAATTGAAAACGCGCCCCTACCATCAGGCTTCCTTCAGCCCAAATTCACTACATATGAGGGGAAGACGGATCCCTACTCACACTTGAGCCACTTTCGCCAAGTCATGGCTGTATACAGGCGAAACGAGGCCTTGATGTGCATACTCTTCCCATCAAGTCTTGGCGACCTAGGCTTGACTTGGTTCGAGAAACTACCAGAAGGCAGCATAGCCTCTTGGGCACAATTGGCAGAAGCCTTCGTGACAAGGTTCCGAACAAACACTAAAACCCCGGTGGAGATCGACCAGCTACTCTCCATCGACATAGGTGATAAAGAGACCCTAAGATCCTACAACAGTCGCTACTGGGAGACGTTCAATCAGATTGGGGACTGCCCCACCAATCTCACCATTGCACAGTATAAAAGAGGCCTTCCAGTTGGGAATAGACTGAGGGACTCGATCACCATGACGCCGCCCCTCACTATGGAAGCCCTGATGGAAAGAGTGCATCAGCACATCAGGGTAGAAGAGGATGGCGCACGTGCCAAAGCAAAATCTAGTGCGACCGCAGTACCAGAAAAGAAGACCTCAGCGAAGGTCAATACAGTAGATCGTTAGAGCAAAAACGGACGTGGCAGACGAGATAACGGAGAAGACCCCGAAAAAAGATGGTTGAGAATCCGCACTGCCATAACCACGGTGTTCAAAAAACCGATATATCAGATTCTGAGCGAGATAAGAGATGAGCCTTTCGTCAAGTGGCCAGCCAAGCTAGGAGAAACCCAGAAGGACTATGACGAAAGATCGCGGTGCACCTTCTACAAAGAAAAGGGACACCGCACGGAGAATTGCACACCATTGAGACAACACCTGGAAGAGTTGGTGGCAGCAGGCCACTTGGACAAATACATTGAAGGAGGGACGCAACCAGCCCCCCAGGATCACAATAACCCCAACGGAATGCCAATCGACGCCCCACCTCAAGGCATTATCAATGTAATACATGGAGTCTTTGAACCTGAGCGTGTATGCGAGCTCAGGGGATCAATCAAGAAGGCTGAGCACTTTAGAGAGGTGTTAAGTGCCCAACCTGCCATCAAGAAGGGAAAGACAAAGGCAACAAACGTCATGTCCTTTTCAGATAAGGACTTGGATCGAATATACTGTCCTCACAATGATGCTCTGGTCGTCACTCTCCGAGTCAAGGATTTTGACGTCAAGCGGATTCTGATTGACCAGGGTAGTTCATGTGAGATCATGTACTACGACACATTTAAACAACTGAAGTTACAAGACAAAGACTTGGCGCCTGCTGTATCACCCTTAATTAGATTCAACTCTATGCCAGAATGGCCCGTCGGCAAAATAATTCTTCCTGTCAGAGCAGGAAGCGTGACAAAACAAGTAGAGTTCTGGGTATTAAAGGTCCCTTCCACTTACAACATCATCTTGGGCAGAACATGGCTGCATGCCATGCGATCGGTAGCGTCATCCTACCATCAGGTAATGCGATTCCCCAACGACACCGGTATGATTGAAGAAGTCTATGGAGATCAGATCATGTCAAAGCAATGTTTCGCCACGGTAAATGGCAGCCGCGCTGCCAAAGGATACGTTCATTCGATGGAAGAACCTGAAAGCAATGAACTATTCGCGGACGTCGGCAAAGAGGCTGACCAGAAAGCGGTGGAGGACTTGGTGGAGGTAAAAATAAATGAAAAGAACCCGGATAAGTTCTTCCTGCTCGGCTCGTCGTTATCCAACACTGAGAGATTAGAGGTCTTGGAATTCTTGACCTCTAACATCGAAGTGTTTGCATGGACACCCTACGACATGCCAGGCATTGATCCAAACTTCATCAGTCACCAACTCAATGTCCACCCATCCGCCAGGCCGGTTATTCAACGCGCTCGTAGATCGGCACTCCACCATGCCGAAATAGTGGCAGAAAAAGTAGGTAACCTGCTAGAGGCAGGAGCAATCAGAGAAGTACACTACCCAAGATGGATCTCCAACACAGTCGTAGTGCCAAAAAAGAATGGCAAGTGGCGCGTCTGCGTCGACTACAAAACAGTCAACAAGACGTGCCCAAAAGACAGCTTTCCTCTACCACGGATAGACCAACTGGTAGACCTAACGGCGGGGCACAACCGACTTAGCTTTCTGGATGCATACAGAGGCTATCACCAAATCGCCATGCATGAACCAGACCAGGAGGTCACATCTTTTTCAACTCCAAGAGGACTATACTGTTACAAGGTCATGCCCTTTGGCCTGAAGAACGCAGAGGCAACATTCCAACGGATGGTCACCAAGATGTTTGAACCATTGTTAGGCAGAACAATGGAAGCTTACATCGACGACATGGTGGTCAAAAGCAAGGATGAGAATGACCATCTTAAGGACCTAGGCGAGATGTTTGAGATCCTGAAGAAGCACAAGTTGCGCCTCAATGCGTCCAAGTGTGCATTCGGAGTAGGATCTGGCAAATTCCTGGGCTTCCTCGTAACCAACCGAGGTATAGAGGCAGACCCCTCTCAAATCAAGGCAATCCAAGATCTGGAGAGACCAAACTCAGTAAAAGAAGTGCAGCATCTCACCGGCATGGCAGCTGCACTCAACCGATTTATCAGCCGGTCGTCAGACAGACTACGACCATTTTTCCATGCCTTAAAGGCCAAGTTTGAGTGGGATGAAGAATGCGACCAAGCTCTAGAAAGCCTGAAGGAGTATATGTCTTCCCCTCCACTGCTTGTTACCCCAGTACCTGGTGAAGAACTCTTCTTGTACCTGGCAGTCTCTCAGCACGCAGTTAGCGCAGTGTTGGTTCGTGCAAAAGGAATCCAACACTTGCCCATCTATTATGTCAGCAAGACATTGCTGGGAGCCGAAACAAGGTATTTGCCACTGGAAAAACTGGCATTAGCCTTGATGATGGCCTCCAGGAAATTGGCACACTACTTTCACGCCCACACCATAGTCGTCCTCACAGCTTTCCCACTAAAAGCTTTGTTTGAGAGGGCGAACTTTTCTGGGCGAATCTTGAAGTAGGCAGTAGAGTTGGGACAATTCGACATCAAGTTCCAACCCAGGACCGCAATAAAAGCCCAATCTTTGACAGACTTCGTCGCAGAGTTTACTCCTAGAAGTCATCATATCTGCCCAGTCGACCTAACTGACACCACCGAATTAGGGATGGAAGTTGACGCCGGAATAGCGCAACCCCTAGTAAAAGGTACTCAGTTAGACTCCAAGGCAGACCAAACTAAAGACAGCAAGGAAGAAACAAACCAAGGCTCACCAATAGTACAATCAGATGGCGAGGGGCAGACAGCAAGCATGAACCTTGAAGAAAACACCATTCTTGACCCCACGACATCATCTGACCCCTCCACGTGCTGGAAGTTGTTCGTTGGAGAGATGTGGAAGCTCTTTGTGGATGGAGTATCCAACCGGCATGGTGCAGGGCTTGGCATAGTCCTCATCTCCCCAGACGGCCTAGTTGTAAAGCAAGCAATCAACCTTGGCTTCCCAGCATCAAACAACGAAGCGGAGTATGAAGCGCTTCTCGCAGGACTCAAATCAGCATACTACATGAAGGCCACCGAACTAATGGTCTACAGCGACTCACAACTGGTGGTAAATCAAATTTCTGGCGACTATGAAGCAAAGGATGATAGGATAGCCAAATACCAAGAGTTGGTCAGAACAGAAATCAAGAAATTTGAAGTAGTAAGGATAGAGCAAATCGGCAGGGAGGAAAACAGCAGAGCAGACGAACTAGCAGGCTTCGCCTCAATGGCAGATTCCTCCATACCTCATCCACTACTAATCGACTACCTACCTAGACCAAGCATAGAAGACCCCGAAGCAAAAGAGGTATGTTGCACAGAACTAGGCCTCTCTTGGATGGATCCCATCATCCTGTTCTTAAAAGACAGCATCCTACCAGAAGAGAAAAAAGAAGCCAACAGAATAAGAGAAAAATCGCAGCGATTTTGGCTCTCCCCATCCTTGGCATTATACAAGAAGTCATTCTCAGGACCCTACCTAAAGTGTGTACATCCCAGCAAAGTAGAAGCTTTCTTGTACGAGATACACGAAGGGGTGTGCGGAAGCCATCAAGGAGGAAGATCGCTAGCTTACAGGGCCATTTCACAAGGGTACTGGTGGCCATACATGCAGGTAGACTCAGAAAAATATGTGAAGAAGTGTGAGAAATGCCAAAAATTCGCGCACCAAATACATCAACCAGCAAGAGAACTCCTACCATTAACTAGCCCATGGCCTTTCGCAATGTGGGGCTTGGACATAGTAGGACCACTTCCAACAGCACCCGGCAACAGGAAGTTCTTTCTCACAGCAACAGACTACTTCACAAAATGGGTAGAAGCAGAAGCATTGGCATCAATCAAAGAAAAAGATGTGAAGAAGTTCGTTTAGCAGAATATCATCACTCGGTTTGACATACCAAAAGCCTTAATTTTAGACAATGGCACTCAGTTCGACGGCAGAATCTTTAGAGGCTTTTGTGAAGAATACAAGATAGAGTTCTACAATTCTACACCGACATATCCTCAAGCAAATGGCCAAGCAGAAGCATCAAATAAAGTTGTCTTGGATGGACTGAAGAAAAGGTTAGAAAAGGCAAAAGGCAAGTGGACGGACGAACTTCCTCATGTTTTATGAGCTTACCGCACCACACCTCGACGATCAACAGGAGAGACACCATTCTCCTTAGCTTACGGAATAGAAGCAGTAATCCCACTGGAAGTGGGCCTCCCTACAATTCGAAGCGAAAATTTTGATCCAGACTTAAATGGAGAAGCCATAACACTGGAACTCGACCTTGCAGAAGAAAGAAGAGAAAGAGCACTGGTTCACATTGCTTCATACCAACGAGAGTTAATTAGAAAATACAACAAAAAGGTGCATCCAAGACAATTCAAGATCGGCGATTAGGTACTGCGCAAAGTAATGGGAAACACCTTGGTACCAGGAGATGGCAAGTTAGGGCCAAACTGGGAAGGTCCTTACAAAGTGGTCGGATTAGCAGGCAAAGGGGCATACCACCTAGAAGACAAGGACGGCAAAGCAATCTCTAGGCCATGGAACACGGCCAATCTCAAGTTGTTTTATTTTTAGCTTTTTTCTCTTTCAAACATATGTAATTTTTTCTTTCCTCAATAAGACAATCAATTCTTTTTAGCATGCGTTGTTCTCTATAAAAGTTAGCTTTAGTAAAGTTAGGAATATTGCAAACCTTTTATTCTAAGTTAGCTGAAAAAAACTAACTTAGAGGTTGGCTGGAATAAACCAACACCCTTCCTAAGCCCAGGATAAGGATCCAGGCTGCAGGACGTTTGGTCGGAATAACCAAACATTGTTCTAAGTTAGCTGGAAAAAACTAACTTAGAAGTTGGCTGGAATAAACCAACTCCTATTACTCTTCAGCCGAAGTATGGGTATGGCTGAAGAGTGGTTGGCTGGATTAAACCAACTCCTTGTACTCTTCAGCCGAAGTATGGGTATGGCTGAAGAGTGGTTGGCTGGATTAAACCAACTCTTTGTACTCTTCAGCCGAAGTATGGGTATGGCTGAAGAGTGGTTGGCTGGATTAAACCAACTCTTAGTACTCTTCAGCCGAAGTATGGAGATGGCTGAAGAGTGGTTGGCTGGATTAAACCAACTCTTTGAACTCTTCACCCGAAGTATGGGTATGGCTGAAGAGTGGTTGGCCGGATTAAAACCAACTCATTGTACTCCTCAGCCGAAGTAATTATGTCAGCTAAGGAGTGGTTGGCTGGAATAAACCAACTCCTGTTACTCTTCAGCCGAAGTAAGGGTATGGCTGAAAAATGGTTGGCTGGATTAAACCAAATCTGTGTACTCCTCAGCCGAAGTAATTATGTCGACTAAGGAGTGGTTGGCTGGTAAGCATAAGTTAGTTCGAACAAGCAAAAACCGAGATAAACGTTGGACATGAAAAGATCAAGTGCAAGCATACAAATCAAAACCGGAATAAGAGTTCAAGCAAAATTTTCATTCATTGAAAAGCAATTACAGAGGGGCATAGCCCGGTTACAAAGACAAAAGGTAACAACAAAGAGAGAAAGAACAAAATCAAGAGAAAAGATCTTCAATTTCGGCATCAAAGGCAGCATCGGCATCGACATGAAGACCAGTTTCTGGCGGGAGATCGTTCTCGGTCACAGGGGTGGTTTCGGTCGGAACCACGGTTTCACCTGGTTGTTCAATAGTTAGGTCTTCCACCGTGGGCTCCGGTCGAACTGTCTGATCCACATTGACAACCGGAGTATCCTCAGAGGCAGAGTCTTCATCAGAGTCTGAGCCTTCAAGAAACTGTTGTTGCATGGCATTAGCATACTCCACAAAGGAGTTCAGTATGAAGTAGGCTGGAGGGTTGAAAACCTCGGTCTGTGGATCATGACCGAGCTTCTCAACGGCTCCCCTCCAACCGCACTTAAAGAACAGTTCCTTGGCGGCTTCACACTGCTTGATATATACATCCTCTGCCTTCTTGAAGCCTTTCTTTTCGGCTCCTTTGGCGCTTTCCTTCAGTTGGGATATTTCGGCATCTTTCCTCCTTTCGAGCTTCACCAGCTCCCGCAGATACTTATCCTTTAAAACAATGACTACCTTCTGCTTTTCTGCTTCGGCCGAGCTAACCAGTCCGGCCAGTCGGCCGTTCTCAGCTTGTAGCTCGGCCATTTGCTTTCTGGCTTCCTCTAGCTCGGCCGTCTTCGCTTCGGCCTCTGCCACGGCTTGCCTCGTAGTTTTCCTGAGCTCTAACACTTTTTTGTGAGTGACGTTGTTTTTCTGAATGGCCTGACAAGACAAAGACTTCCCTTTGAGCCGAAGTGAAAGTTAGAGAAAACTAAAAAGAAAAACGGACGAAGCTACTTACCAGGATCATGGATTTTGTCGAAGACCGGATGGCCTTCAGTTCAGTGTTTAGTTGTTTTTGGTGGTGCTCCATGTCTTTGGGGAGGCACACACTCTTGGCCAGGTTGAAGGCCAACTGGTGGTCTTTCTCAGCAACAACCGAGTCTGAGTCTTGGATGTCTCAGTTGTTGAAAGTAAGTTTTGGTGCCCAGCTACCGGTAGTTCGGTCAGAAGGCTCCGGTTGAGGGCTTGGTGGCAAGCTCGGTGGAAGAGCAGGTTCTTCTTCATCAACCAAACTTTGTTCGGCTTCGGCAGCCCAGGCGCGCTTGGTTCGGCGGGAAGAGGACGGCTGTTGAGAAGGGAGGGCCACAACAGCAGGCTGTGATTGGCTTGGTGGCATTACTTCGGGCCTGGTTGTCTTGGTTAAAAGTGCCCTGACTCTGTTCTTTTTTGCCATCTCCTCTTCAGCTGTTAGTGGGATCAGTCTAATCTCGGGCAAGGATGGGTCCGATTCTGGGGCCTCTTCAAGAAGAAAGTCAGTTACTCTGGCTTTCTGGCGACCGCTGTATCGGTAGGTCGGCTCGAATTTCAGTAATTTGGCCCAACTACGTTCAGGATACCGTAGTGCCGGCGCGCAAAGTGGCTAGGTTTGGGTAGCTGTATAAAGAGTGAAGATGGGCAGAATCTGCGAAAGAAGACAACTGTTAGTCCGGCTGAAAGATTAAAAAACCGAAATATGAGAAAGCAAGCAAGAAAACCGAAGTAAATTTACCGGGCTCTCCTTTTTTCCAATTTATAGGTCGGCCAGGAATCCGAGCTTGATAATCCTCAAAGTTCCCAGAGACCCAGAAAAAATCGTCGTCGTTTAAGTCTTTGTCCGGTGTATATTTTATTATTTTCTCTCGGCGGCGACGTATCCTAAGATAATAGACCCACCCATCTTCTTTTGAGCCAATGGAGTATTGGTGGAAGATTTCGGCCAGGCCAAGGTTTAGTCCGGCTTGACGGTTCAGTTCGGCTATTCCCATAATGATGCGGTATGAATTGGTGGATAGTTGGGTAGGGCATAATCTAGTCTGCCTAAGAAACTCACAGATTAAAGGTTGGACTGGAAATCGCAGTCCGATTTCTATAATTGACAAAAGGGTAAAGGGGACAAAGCCTTCATTATCCCAGGGAATGACGTCTTTTTCGGCTAAAGACAGGTGGACATCATCAGGTATATTATAGTCCTTTCGGAATTCGGCTAGGCCGTCTGGGGTGTCTACCAGATACCTATACTTACCCATTTGTGGTATAAATTACGAATAAGTTATATCGGTGCAAAAATGGTGCTCAGTAGCTCGGTTGAGCGCACGCAGGAGTGCCTGGGCAACCTAAGTCTGCAAAGTAGAAAACAGAGGGGTTAAGCACAGATCATAGGATCGTGCTACAAATTAAAAGCAAGATAAAAGAGCCCTACTTCGGTTTTATGGACAGGTTCTATCTCGGTTCGGCAAAAATGCTTGGTAGCTCGGTTTGAGCAGGGTTTTTTAGCCAGACCTTGGCAAGCATCTCGGCATACTTGCTTTGGAAACAATTTTGTTAGACCGGTTCATCGTCTAAGGCCAGCTTTCTGAGTTCGGTCTAAAAAACTAAGAAAGCTGGTTTAGCCCCAAAGGCCTAAATCAGTTGAGCTAGGAGTTTTGTTACTTCGGTTGGGCCTCTAGGGGCAGCTTTCTAAGTTTGGTTCAGAAACTAGGAAGGCTGGCTTAGCCCCCAAGGCTTAGCTCGGTTGAAGACCGAGGTTCCTAGTTTAATGGGTTCAAACGTCGTTCGGTGAGCTTATCTCGGCCAGAGTAATTCAGGAGTTGGTAACCTACTGAAACTGCTGTTATTTCTACAAGTTCTAGTTCGGTTATGGTCTAAAGTGATGTACCTATATAGGACAAACAGTATCCTAGTTCGGTTGCTACATGATTTTGGATTCAAGACCAGTTTTCTACAGAATAGTTCATACACGCATGAGTTCTACTAATGTTTTTCCATGAAAGTACAGAAGCTAAACAGAAATATAAGAAAATGTTTTGCAAAAATACAGTAAACAAAATGCATAGAACAAATACGAAAGCAAAAACAGGGAAGGAAAATGGATTTGCTTACCAGATTGAAGAAAAGGGGACTGGAACTGGAAACAGTAGCAGCCAATGAAAAACACGAACTCAGGTTGGAGAAGCAGAGGCACGAAGACAGAAGAAGGTAAAAAGTGTGGGTGAATGATTCAAAGATGGAGGGGTTGTTTTGTGAAAAGGGAGAGAGAGAAAAAGCGGGAACTGTTCAAATTTTTCGTAGTACGAGGGCGGCGTGACAACTGCGCACAGCCTATCAGAGCCTGCCACGTGTCATTGAAAAGTGAAGCGTTACAGTCACAGTGATTGAAGAGACGTTTTAACCGGACAAGCGGAACCCGGAGTAAATTAAGCTCGGCTGGAGAGGTTAACGGGTTTTTTAGCTCGGCTGGAGAGGCTAAAGGGGTTTTTTAGCTCGGCTGGAGAGGCTAAAGAGGTTTTTTAGCCCGGTTGGAAAGGCTTAAAAAACGTTAGCTCGGCTGGTGACCAGGTAATCCCAATCATGCTGTGCAGATGGAATTAAGAGGCAATTGAGAGGGTAATTTTTGTAAAAAATGGGTCGAGCTATGAAGTGGACTTTATGGCCCAAAGTACGGACTGGGTAGAAAGGGCCGAGAAGTTACTCCAGCCCAAGAGAGATAAAGTTACTCCGGTCGAAAGAGATGAAGTTACTTCGGCTGAAGAATTGTAAAGCTATTTCGGTCCGGGCAATTTGGAGCTAGGCCGGTCTCAGAGTCAGTCCGATCATGATGTATTCTGAATAGGTCGATCTAGCGGTACCTTTGAGTTAGACCGGTCTTGGAGTTATACCGGTCGCGTTTTGATTAGTTCGGTCCAACCATGCCATGTGCTGTACATGAGAAGCCGATGTAAGAGAAATGAAAGGAAGAACTAGTTCGGCTTATTCTGCGGCTATACATAGCCATGGGTAGTCCGGCCATGGTAAAAATCATCCCACTTGGTTTAAGCAGTGGGGGTGTAAAAGGATAAGCATTATCCTTTTAGAGTATGAATCCTAGGAGGACTCTGCATGGAGGAATAAAAGTCCTACTAGGATTGTGCCACTCGAAACCTATAAAAGTTCACAAACATCACCTTGGAGGAGGAAAACACAACATACAATTTTGCTTTCTGAATACATTGAGTTTTGTCTATTTGTCAAGTTTGCTGACTTAGGCATCGGAGAGGTTTCCGGCACACACCCGCCGGTTAGCTCACGTTTGTGTTTTCAAGTGACAAAGCGACGTCGTACGGAGGAGCGTGGACTTAATCAACAGGATTATACGATGAGAATTATTTCTTTCCCGTTCAGGGTGTCTGTGTCATTGTTGTACTCACTGATTTCCCCAATGTTCGCAATGTGCTTTTTGGACATAATTTCCCATGTGCATATCACGTATGATCGTTTACATGCGTAGGGTAGTGTAGTGTAGCGTTGATGTTAAGCCGATGCGCATTGTAACGTTAGATCTGAATGTGTTACTTTTGACCAATGCTTATTTGGTTCTAATGTCAAATGGTCTATTAGAAACGTAAAAGCTGTTTAGTGGTAGTTTGATAGTAGGTCAATGCGTTTCGGTACGTTTGCCCTTACGTGTATTTGTGAAATGATTGCCATCGTTGTATAATGGTTTGTTATGTTAGTGTGGGATTGTCGTGGCGTTGCTAAAACATTTGGTGTTGGTAATATCGTGTCCCCAAAGTGGTAAAGCCAATGTTGCCACTAGTGAGAATGTGAGTGGGATCATTAATTCCCAAATAAGGGAGGTGTGTGATATTGGTTGGATGTTCACAGGGAAACATCAGGCCCATATGTTGGTTTTTGATTCATCAGTCAATAACTAAAAAATGGCTTCAGTGTTGGTGTGTTTTATTTTGACGCAATTCATTGATCACACAGTTGCTACCCCATTTATGTTTTATTCAATTGGCAGTCATGTTTGTTTTTGGATTCGGCATACTGTCAACCATGGTAATGATTGTGTCGTTGTTGTTTCAAACATTGGAATGCAATGTCCATAGCATTGCGTTTAAGTTGGTATGGAAATTATCATCCTCGTCTCATTATTGCTCAGCATGCTTAGGTAACCCATTTGGCGAAAAAATCTAATGGACACAATATTTTTTTATGTGCTAGGTAACGCTCGGCAAAAGATCCCCCATAAAAGTGCCCGTTGTACGGACGCGAGGGTCCGGTATGAAAAAATGCACACCGACCCGGTTAGCGGTGAGA
The DNA here is from genome assembly GCF_055761805.1 of Camellia sinensis. Lineage (NCBI taxonomy): Eukaryota > Viridiplantae > Streptophyta > Magnoliopsida > Ericales > Theaceae > Camellia > Camellia sinensis. Next base: position 87,093,764 of record NC_138973.1, read on the forward strand.
AAGCAAGCAAAGTTGTTGTTCAAGTGTAAAAAACCTGCATCAGCCATGAAGAAATGGCCCCGCGTCGACCTATTGAAATTTATGTACCATTCGAACATTGTCGGCGTGATCAAGACTATGATCGAGGTGAACTTGAACGTTGGGCACATTCGACAACTCCAGAAAACTTCATTCCAGCTAATGATCCACAACACCACAACAGACTTCCCAGAGTAATAAAATAAAATTCCACAACCAACAAACCCACATCAACAATTTAACCAATTTCATCGTAAATCACTAAATCAAATATACATAAAACAGAAATGTAAAAATACATTACCCCGACGAACAAAACCACGTCAGCACTAGAATCCACTCAATCCCACAAAAAATGAGTAAATATGTAAACTCCAACAATACCAAATCAAATAAAAAGATTTCTACCCAATTAAATAGGACCAAATGGTTCATAAGAAAAAATAAAGAACCAAATGAAACAACATTACCTCATTTGGGATTTATCGGTGATTTTTCCTTTATGGTTTAAGTCATCTCAAGAATAAATATTTATAATTCATCCTATATAATAATGTTACGGCTTTTGCACTTGAAAGTACCCACTCAATTTTCTCATTCTCACCATTTGATTTTCATTTCATGATCATGTAGTAAAAAATAGTCAAGTAAAGCTTTAACACTTGTAACGACGAGTTAATTGTAGACAACTCTGAAAATTTTAACAATTGTTACAAACTTATGAAATAAAATAGAGATTTTTATTCTGTTTATGAAATAAAAATAATCAAAATTGGTGTTAGTAAATCTGTTGGTGGGTTGTTACAGTTCAGCATGCAACCAACCGGCAATTCCAAAATTATCTTGATCAAATTCTCTTTCCAGGCGAAGTGGCAGAAAGCTCAAAATCATTTCAATTATTAAAATTATTTAAAAAATAATAATAAATAATTAAGAGAAAAAAAAAATTACATGTCATTATCAACTTCAAGCTTGACGCAAAACTTGAAGTTATAATAAGTTAAAAGCATCAATCCTCCAACTTCTCAACAATTAGGTTTTCAATTTATCAATTTATTTTTGCCTAACAAGCTATAAAAAATTGCACTAAACACTACTTTTAAAAATAAGAAATAAAAACAACCCATAAGCTAACACAACACCATGGCAGCATTTTTAGTTATTCTTTAGCCTTAAGAAGAACAGGAAAGAGAGAATAGACATTTCATTAATTTGACATTGTTTTGCACTTCAAAATTCAATATTTGTCAACTTTCAACTTCTATACCCACCAATACTCCAAATACAGAACCAGAACCAACATGCTTTGACCAACACAGTTTTACACCACTAGAGAGAGAGAGAGAGAGAGAGAGAGAGAGAGCACAACTCACAAAGATATTTTAGAAGCAATTGGAAAGCCGCCAAGACGACTCATATATAAATGCAACTCAGTTACAAACAATGCAGCCAGGAGCTAGCATATCTTTGTCACATTCTTGAAGAGACGACTTCAACGGAATGGCAGAACAAAGGATTCTGTGAAGTCGCCACTTCCCCAATCAGCAAACAAGACCAATTGAAACCATACTGTTTCAGTCAGTCACAAGTACTGTCTATGTATCCTTGCTCGATTCTCTTCCCACCACAGTCTCGCATGTATCTCCCCAAACTTTTCTCGACTGCACGACAGATGCGCATAATAGAGGGGTAAAAACCCAATTCAGCTCAAGACAATACAAATACAGAATTCATTCATTTCAAAAAAGAGTAATTGGAAGTATTTTTAATTTTACCATTTTCATAATTTTCTACTTTCATTACAAACGCCGTATAAACTACGAAATTTCAAATCCATTATTAAATTTCTTCTAATTAATGCGTGGAAAATGCTATACAAAAACAGATTTCTTACCAATTGGCTCTGATATCATAGATCATCTTCTACTATTCTGTATTTTTAACACAACATGGATACATTATGACCCATTAGAAAAGGTAGCTGTCTGATCAAATGGTTGCATCTTTACCCAGTACCAATTAATGTAAAAACATGGGTGGCCCTTTTTTTTCCACTGATATCGCATCTAACCAGAGAAAGAGTTTGATAATTTTAACTATTATGCTATCCGTTGCCACTGGTATGATGATGATCAGATAGCAATGAATGGGACTGGTCAGATATGCAGGTAGCAAATTCACCAGCTCTAAGAATACAGGTTACTATGTTTCTTCCACCTTAGTTTGAGGCTGAAAATACGCACCTAAATTGTTCTACCATATGAAGCAGTAAAGAAAAATCATAGACATAATGTTCATTTGCTACCATATAGCCTAAACAATGTTGGCAATGTCATTTATTGTTGGGTTGTGTTGGCATCCCACATCAGTTGCGAACAATGTCCAAGATGGACTTATACGACAGCCCAGAACACAACTCCATTGTGGAGGTGCTTTTTGGGTTGGAACCCAAAGGGACAAATCCGTGAGGCTGGCTATTAAGTGGGGATCGTAGGGGACAATAATCTTAGGTTGGGGTTAGGCTGCATGTCTAACATGGTATCAAAGCCAAGGCCGTGCATGCACGGAGCTGAGGATGTTGGCATCCCATGTCAGTTGTGGCAATGTCCAGCACTCCATACTACAGCTAATACAAGGTATTCCCACCCATTTAAGGGAATTGATGAAGAGTTGATAGACAAAACTAACCTGAATCTGACACGTCTGAGTTCCCTTTTGCCGCCAGGCAGTGCTCTGATGGTAATGTAAACCCCTGGTTCATCCTGTTCAACCCATTCAGCCTCTAGATCACTGGCAGTGCTGATGGATAGCTCTCCAGAGCGATCTGCCTCCCTTGATGAGCTAGTCCTTATGGAGGCATCTACTGATGATGTTTCTGTCTTAGCTCCACTAATGCTTGAGAGTTTTGGGGTTGAGGTCAGACCAGAGTCATAGTTGTAGCGAGATTGCATTGGGTGGTGATCAAGTGAATCTGAGGATGAGTATCCCATTCCAGTTCCCAAAGGACGGTACATGGTGCGAGGTAGCCGTTCTCTAGTCAGTGGCGGTGTAATAGGGCTGTCCTCAACGGACTCCAATTTTGAAATCTGGCAAAGGCAGGAAAATGACATTATTGGCATGGGATTTTTATTTTTATTTTTATTATTAGTATTAGTATTAGTATTAGTATTTTATTTTTATTTAACTTTTTCAATTTACACTCATAAGTTCCGACACCTTAAAAGGAAATGGGGATAATGTGTAACCACTTTATATTCAATGGTCCACGGTTAAGCACATAGCTCACCTCATCTTCAGATCTGGGAGGAGTTGGAAGCGGGAAAGCTTGACGGTTTAACCTCTGAACGTTATAGAGTTCCATTACCCTGTCATAGTTCTCTGTCCACCACCTTTGAGCTTGCCATTTGTTGAACATTTCTCGGCTAATCAACGGATATAAACTTGCAATTAAAATTCTTGAATAAGTTTGTCAAAACAATGCATAAGAAATGGTAAATAACTTGGGGAATTGTCAACATGACCTTCACTGTGCATGTTAAAAAAATTATCAAACTCATGAGAAATTAGATTTTATTCGTGACACATTATAAATAGGAACCACATGCTTATTGCTTAAGTCCTCAAGGCCCAAACCCATCATGAAGAGGTGCTCTTAAGCATTATACTAGGTAATCTATTACGAAATTGTTATTATAAGTGTAGCCACTAAATTGGGCCTACCGAAGCTTTATTGACAAAAAGCGGTGCTCCCTCATAAAGGCTTTTGAAAAGCCAATACTGCCTTTAGTGCATGGAATATAATAAGTTTCATTGACTACATAGTGGGCATCTAATTCCTTAAAAAAATAGCAACAATCAATCAGTAGCTTAATTCTGTTACGTAAGCAAACAACATAATTGAATAACTAAAATCATTTTTAACGGGTACATGTCTTCACATACACTCATCCAAGAGGTGAAGATAAGACGATTAACTATGCAAATTTTCTTCTTAATTCAAGAAAAATGCACTTTTGTAGTTGCAATTTAGGTTTTCCATTACCAGAACAATGTAATCATATCGGAATTGTGTTCTTTGTCCTAGCAAACAAGAATGTGAAAGCTCCATAGCCATGTCACTTGTTCTATTTCCATAGTGACAGACAAAGTAGGTACATGGTATATTCAAAGTTTGCTACTTTATACTAGTGAACAAAAATGTGAAAGCTTCACAGCCCAGTTCCTTGTTAGTGACAAAAAAAAAAAAATGCACATATACGAATTAGTCCTTGGTTATTTACAAATAAAATGACAACAAATAGCCACAAGGAGACAAGCCAAGGAATTAAGCGTGACGAAGATTAAAAAGGAAGGGTAGACCAATCCCCGACAAGACAACAACACTTTGTAAAAGCTTCTTCAGCACAATCAAACCAGGCCCACTAACAAGTTATGATGAGTTCTCCTTTAGGACTTTCAAAAAGAAACCCATTTAGGATTGCTTTTCCATAGTGGTGGGTTGAAATTACCGTCAGCTCAGAATTTTTTTGGAAATTAACAGCGGTTTCTAAGGCCCTGTTTGGGTGGAACACCTAATACAGTGATGATAGGCTAGGATTCAAAATCAAGTGCAAATCTAACTATTAAACAAAAAGATAACTCCGAAAGCAATAAAAAAGTTTGCATTTTTGTTTTACGAGTGCGTATTTCTTTACAATAATATTATCTTCAAAAATTATGAAAAAATAAATCTACTATATGTTGTTCAGCTGTTAAAAGTTGCAGTCGATGAACCCCCGCAAGCCTACTTGCAATACAAAAAAAAATTAAAAAAATTAAAAAAAAAATAAAAACTGGAGAGATCAATTTTTCATTACAACCAAACAACACTAATTGTATCCTCAGGTTGTAAGAGCATCTCCAATGCACTAGGCATATATTACTTGTTAGTTAAAATACCTAGTGTGATTCATTTTTTTCAATTCCAATGCACTAGGCATATGATTAGGCATTTTGGCTCAACTCATATTCACTAGCTACATGTAGCTAGCCTTCAACGCTAGGCAAAATGTATTCAATCATTAGGATCATTTCCCTCCATCTTCGTTGTTGACGTGGCATTCTATAAAATTAATAGTATTTGGATAAATAGCTAAAATAAAGAGCATGGTTGGAGTAAAAACATAAAACAGTTGATAGGCAAAATAAAATATATACTTTATAGTAATATTTAGATAGGTAAAATGCCTACTACCGTTGGAGATGCTCTAAGGGCACAGTTTGATTAACAATTAATGAGACATTCCAAACTAGAACTTGGAAGGCATTTTTACCACTTACCGATCCAAAAAAAAAAAAGCAATCAAATTATTTCGAAAATGCTAAGAAAATACCATTCAAGAATAGCAAGAAACACAAATTCCCTTTGACAACAGAACCAAGAAAATGAATATTCGATCATAGCCAAACAACGACCATGGCATAAAAGAAAATACCTCCTATTTGTAAACATGTTTTTATCATAACAAATATAAAAAAAACAACCATCCAAACTTTTTGTCAGCACTCAATCAATTGGGAATACAATGCACTAAGGGGCATTTTCGTCATTGGAAAAAGTTGCAAGTGATATTGACTTGTGAATTTTTAAATGGGAATGGATTCACTACAGTTGGAACTTGGAAGAAGTTGTGCTGGGCTTGATGAGCCGTCAAAGGCCTACTTGGTAATCAAACCATTAGTTTGTATGAAAAAAATCAAATTATTCGGATATTAGTAACTACATTAGATGACAATTGTTTTTAAAAAAACAAAAACACAAGATAAATATAATTTTAAAAATAGACAATTTATTTTTTTAAGACAAATATTATCTAATCATGTGGCTATGATTATCCGACCATATTGATTTACATAAATATTCTAATCAACTGACTACTCCCTCCGTCCCAAAATATTAGTCCCTTTTGGGGAATCTAACTTTTTTTGGTAGTACACTTATTGCATTTGAAAAAAGTTCGTTTTCCAAAATTACCCTTTTGATAGTACATTTTTTGAGAATATCAATGTCATAATTGTACTTTTTAAATTGTTTATTAATTTAAAAGAAGGGCAAAATAGGAAATTTACATTATTTTTGTACTTGATTTATAAAGAGGGACTAATATTTTGGGACAATGAAAAATGGAATAAGGGACTAATATTTTGGGACGGAGGGAGTATGTAATATAAACAGTTTAAATTAGCGAGATATGTATACCAAGGCCCAATAACGCATCTCCAATTGGATGCACAACTCTAAATCCATTCAATTTTAAATAGACCCAATAAATAGCTCTTTACATATGTAAAGTACATAATTGCTTGAAATTTAAAGCATGTATTTAAAAGCTCCTTATCAATTAAAATACCCAGAATAGTTAATTCCAAAAAATAATGAAAAATAAAAATGTTGAAGCAAATAAATAGCCACCTACTGACTAAAATAAAACTTAAATTAAAGCCTATTGTTAAACATGTTAAGACTCAGAATATTTAATTCCAAAAAAATAAAGAAAAAAAAAATATTGAAGCAAATAAATAGCCACCTACCAACGAAAACAACCCTTGAAATTAAAGTTAAGTTTGGCAACTCAAAAATAATTCATTTTTTTATCTTTTTTTATCACTTGTCTATTTTTCTATACATATTTTCATAAAAAAATAAAAAATACATTTATTTAAGTCATCCCAAACAACCCTTAAACCTAATTCAATTGTTAAGGCACGTCTGAAGAGTAACAAATAAGCAAATCAGGACCGTCCAAACCAAATCAGAGAGAACAGTCAAATGAAATGAAAGTACCTGAACCGAATACGCTTGAGATCGTTGCCGCCACGTGGCATCGAAACAAAGGTGATGAGAACTCCTGGCTCCACCTGAGCGACCCACTCAGTCGGCTCGTTTTCCTCCACGAACACGATCGGGTCGACCCGGCGCCCGCTAGCCGACGCCGGCGTCCCCTCGCCGCTCGAGATTCCTTTGAGCCTCGCCTCCATCTCCTTCCCCCACTGCCTCGACGCCGTGGAACTGGAGTTCGAGCTCGCCGTCCTCCGGTACCGGAATCTCTCCGACGCCGACGACTCCACGTAGCCTTTGTTGTATCGCTGCTGCTGCTGAATCGTCGTCGTACACGGATTGCAGTTCCGGTACGCCCCCGATGCCTTCAATGCCATGTCCTTGATCTGCAAAACCAAACACTAAACCCTAATAATTCACGCGCACACACATATAGAGAGAGAGAAAACAGAGCATTCATTCATTCCCCTAATTCACTTGATATGCATGTGCGTGTGTGTATATATATATATATAGAGAGAGAGAGAGAGAGCTGAATTGCCTGAGAAGTGAGAGATTTGATGGCAAGCTTGGTATTTGGAGTGGCATGGGAGTTGATTTGTTGAGGTTGATTGAGGGATTCATCGCCGGGCTGCTTCGAACTGGCTACGCATGTCAGCATTCTCGATTCTCCAGTTGCTGATATATAAACGTATATATGTGTGTGTGTATATATATATATATATATAGAGAGAGAGAGAGAGAGTTTGGGAAGCTAACTGAGTGATGTGAATTAGGAGTTCACAAGCTCGTTCGAAACTCCTGCAACATCATCATCGCCGTCATCAGATACACCATTAGCACAATGCTTTGTTTTATATATATATATATATATACACGTAGATATAGAAATGTATGAATGTATAGAAATTAAAGAATTGTAAGGAATGAGAAGAGACCTGTGAAATGGAATGGAAGGGAAGGAGGGAAATGAGTCGTTTGTGGGCTGGTTGGAGAGAGCTTGGAAGCACAGATAACGAGACATCTGAGTGCCCGTGCTCAGCCACTTTTAATGCCCCTCCTTAAATTACGCCATCTCATATAGATTCCTCATATTAATTACTCTATGCTTTTTTTTATTTTTTGAAGTTAATAACTATCTGTCCCACAAATTAAAAATAAAAAAATCTTGTAACAATTGGTACTAGAGCATATCAAAAAAAACAATCTTTAGATTTTTATAATTAGCAATTTTGTTTAATAAAAAAAAATGTTATAATTTTATTCGCTCTTTTATTTTATTGAGTTAGTGAGTGTTTAAATATAAATTCAACCTGAATTGTGTCTATGTAAAGGAGTTAGTACTGACATTCTGTATCTTGAGTATTTCTTATTTGTCACTTCGCTGACTATATACGGGAATTAATCGGTTATTTATGCACTCGAGCAATGAAGTGAATCATCCAATATCTCTGTCTACAAACTAAATTTTTGAGATATATGTTTCGCCGCTCGAACAGTAGATATTGCGTTCTAAAGGTTGGCCTATATGTTTGCAGCACCCTTTACTCACACCGCTCAAGCGGTAAAATGTGAGCTCGAGCAGTTTTCACGACTCTATTTAGTATAAAAGTACACTATTCGTAATTTTTAAGGATGAACCCGTCTAGATTCTCAGAGATGAGTGAAATACAAAGTGTTTTATATTGAAGGGTGGTTTATATGAGATTCCTTGATGTATAGAATGTGATCGATTAATCAACGAACTACATATTAATAAACACCAAGTATTGATTTTGTTTGTTTATTCACAAAAAGATAGAGGTGTTCATCAGTGGATTCCGAAAAACTTAGGCCTGAAACTTTAGTGGATTTCGGAATAGGAATGGCAACGAGTTAGGGATCACACTCCTCGTCCCCAATCCATGATGGTAAAAATTTCCTCATTCCTAGTCCCGGCCCCGATCCCCGACGGGGAACCTATCACAGTCTCTATCCCCAACTCCGATCCCCGACGGGGAACCTATCACAGTCTCCGTCCCCACCCCCTAACAGGGATCAGATTTCCCTGATCCTGAAAATTTCCCGAACCAAAAAAAACAAAAACCCAAATAACAGCAGCAAGTTAGCAACAGCAACGATTCAACAACAACATCATTAACAACAATATCATCAAACAACATCAACAACAACATCATCAACATCACAAAGAGAGAGAGATCTAAGTTGAGAGAGAGAGAGAGAGAGAGAGAGATCGCGAGAGAGAGATAGTTGAAAACTCTAATCATACACACCATAGATCCATGCACATCATAATCTCCACTGTTAGAGAGAGAGATGAGAAACTCTGTCTGTTAGAGAGAGAGAGAGGACACACATCGCTAATGGTTTGATACCAAGCCATAACAGGATTTGGCGGCACGACGGGCATGAAGAGTGAGATCCAAGCCACATGAGGCAAATCAGAGACTTTGTGGCCCCGCTGAGTTTGGCATTGACGATCGAGATCTGAGTTTGTAGATATGAGTTAAACGATGATGGGAGAACGGAGAGAAGAACAGCGGAGGAGGATGGAGGCTTTTAGAGAAAGAGAGAAACCGAGAGAGAGATAAGAGGGCGTGTGAGTGAATTGTGTCTGTGTTTTTAGGGTTTGGTATATATATATATATATATATAGAGAGAGAGAGAGAGAGGGGTATGATACTAATTTCACTTCCCAAAGAAACGGGAACAGGGCCGGGATTGGGGCCAAGGTCAGGGTTGGGATCGGGCTCGGGGCTGTGAAAGTTATCCCCATCCCCGGCTCAAAACTGATCAAGGATTGAATTTCGAATACCATCCTTGTCCCCACGAGGATATTTTTTGAGGAAAAACCATTCTACATTGGCAATGTGGATTTAACGTTAGGCAAAGCAATTCCGAGGTGAATAAGGTAGTGGAAGAGGCACATCGAATTTGGTTCAATTCAATTTGGCGCGTGGATTTACTAAGTAATTTAGGGTACTCGTGTGTAGTTATTTTTTGTCTTTTTAATGAATTGTTTTGTGACTTTGGCCTGTGATTTTTTATCACAATTAAAGCTGCTTCAATTGTGATTTTTTCTATATTAAATCATTGTGCTAATTTGTTATTAATTGTTTGATTGGAATTGATATTCACCATTTAAAATTGAAATATAATCACAAATCAATATTTCGAGGGTTTCTAAATTTTTCAATTTTGAACAAAAATATTTTTAAAATGATAAAAGAATTACTGAAATTATTATGAAAATGGTTAAAAAAGTCTTGTTTTGTCTATTTATTTATTAAGTATATATAAATCAGTTATATTAAAATAAAAGTAAACAACATACCGTTGAGAGGGAAAATAAATAAATAAACAGACCTTAAAAGACCAAATTTATATTTATGCTTTTGTAGGCAAGAAAAAATAAAATAACCAAAAAATGAATTTTGAGAAGATGGAAACAGTACTGATGGAATTATGATATATGTGATATAAATCATATAATTCAAAATTTGTCTTGCTTTTTATTTTTTAAAATGCTTCTAATTTTTTTTTTTAAACTACTACAATTTCACACCAATTTTAGTTCAATTCCTAATCATTAAATTATTTAAAAATTTAAATATACATGTATACAAATAGAGAAATATTATTTATAAAGAAAATATATGGAGAGAAATTCTCAAATCAAGGTGCGTGTGACTCATGTGAAATATACCCTTAGGTGAGAGCTCTCACACAATGTACCTATGAAAATGAGTCTACCTTCATATGAGAGTTTTTTGGCACAAATTGTTTTGTACATGTGTATCTATACTTCTATATTTATACTATATATTAAGTAAAAGAGAGTTTTTAATTCTAAATCTTGTGAAAGTTTCAATCTCTGAATCTAAATTTTTTGATTTTTTAATTTAAAAAAAAAATCTTAGCATTTATTAACTTCTCTCAACTCCCAAGTCTTACCCTCATAATAACACTTTAATGCATTAAGAACATCTAATCTCTCAATCTAAATTTCCTAATTTTTTGATTAAAAAAAAAATTTAGCATTTATTAACTTCTCCCAACTCCCAAGTTTTACCCTTATAATAACACTTTAATGCATTAAGAACAAGTATAAAAAAATTCTTTGAAATCCAACACATATAAATTTTTTGAAAGTCCCAACACATATGATTATTATCCCTCATAATAACACTTTAATACATTAAGAACAAGTATAAAAAATATTTATTAAAAAGTCCAACACATATGATTATTATCAAAATATTAAACTTTAATATAATATATAATAAGAAAAAAGACATTTAATTCATTGAAAAATCCAACACATGTGATTATTATCAAAATATTAAACTTTAATATAATATAAAAAAGGAAAAAAAAGAAGACATTTAAAAAAAATTAAAAATCACAATTCACATATATAGATAATTGTAAACACAATAAAATAGGAGGGCATTCATGTCTACACGTTTTTTTTGTAAGATCTCCTCCATTATAATAAGATAGCACTTTATTTCTCTCATCTTATATATATATATATATATATATACACTTACTATATATTAAGTAAAATGGAGTTTTTAACTCCAAAGCCTGTGGGAGTTTCGATATCCCAATCAGAATTTTCTAAATTTTTTATTAAAAAAAAAAAAACTCAGCATTTATTGATTTGGTCAAAATTCTCTAATCAGTATTTATTAACTTTTTTCAATCCACATGCCTTTCCACATGTCTACATTTATTGATTTGGTCAAAATCTCCTGATCAATATTTAAAATTCCCTCATATAAATAATTGTAGATACAATTTGTGTATAGTTACTACAATACCCTTTTCAACTTCTCTCATACATTATAGTTAGTGATAAGATTGTTAAATCATTTTTATAAAAAATCTTAAAAAATATAATTTATATATTAAAAAATTTAAAATAAATATAAATATCTATAATTATTCTGTGCATAGCATGGGTGATAAGCTAGTATGTATATTTATATGAGCTTCACTTTGGCTCGAAGGGAAAGAGAGCGAGTGAATGACAAATGTATTGATCATTTTGGAGGTTTTCGTTTTAGCTTTTTAGTTTCTCTTTTTATCATTTTCACATTCAAAAAGTGGTCCAAATATGCTTCACTTTTTACCGGCAACCGGAACTTCACCGGGCGTATCTGTAGGGTTTGTTTGTCGATACTTTTTGCTGGGTTGGTTGATCGTAAGCATTCGAGGCAACTGTTCATTTGAAAAGTTATCTTTTGGGCCTGAGGGATATATTCTCACTTCTCACCCAAATTTTCATACAACCCAACAAACAACCTCAAGTTCGCAAAGCCCAATAAACTTTTATTTGTTTTGTTTTTGGGTGTAATGAACTTGATTATTGCTTGCTTTGGAATTGTTTTTAGATTGATTTTATGAAAAAAGAGTGGGAGTTCTAAATAGAACTACCACCAATGATGTGACAGTGGGTCTCACCCACTACCACAGTATGTATTGTGTCTGTTTTTTTTTTTTTTTTTTGCTTTGTCACCTCATTAGTGGTGGATTTAGAGCCATTAAATTAGTGGTCTAGCACTACTGTAATTTTATATAGGTCTTGTATCAACACCAAGTGTCTATGATACACAAGAAAAAAATATTTTAATAAATTTTGAAAGTACTACTCAATTTTAATTACTAATACACTTTTTAATATTTTCATCTATTTTCAAGACACTTTCACATCAATCATAATATTAAATAATGTCTTAGAGCACTCTTTAATACCCCCATCAGTTAGTAAAAATAATATGTAAGATTTGTTAATTTGTATAATGTATTTTATTCTAAGACAAAGAAGTTATACAAAATAGTACAAACATACAAATATCAAGAATTATAGTGCTCATATATGTGGCACTTGACTTATTCTTGTAATGTTATTTTAGTAATTGTATAGGTATATTTAGAGTCAAAAAAACTTAATTTTTGGACTAATTTAACCTGGAAAAAAAAAACAAAATAGATAATTTTTAAGCTACCATAATGCAGTCAACCCATAATCATCGTAAATTTATTGCATATTTCATAAATTAACAGAACAAAGATTGTTGTTGAGTTGGTACAAATTGAGATTAGTGCATTCACACCATAAAATCATGTTTCTTGTATGGATTGAATGCATCATTTGTCAAAGAGTGTGAAATTCATGGTTATTAATGTAATGCTCCAAATAATATAGAAATTATATTAAACCTAGTCCAAATTATATAAGATATATAGGATATGTCATCTATTAAGTTTGTCTTAATAAGGTTTTTAATATAGGATCTAGATAGAAAGAAAGGAATAAATATGTACAAATATTGATGTTATCGGAATTGAATGTATATATTGTTCCATAAGTTGATATGTATTGACTTATCCCCAAATTTAGTAATTTTATATATTTGATATTTTGCTATGTGGGAATCATAATCACTCTTTACTCATCTTAATTTGAGGAACTGTTGTTATCTTTCTCAATGGTAATGATAAAGACGACAAACACATTACACACGTCGACTTAGTGAATAGTATCTACTAATTCAATTCCTATATATATGACAAAAAAAATCATTTTCACTCAACCTGCCATAAAAAGAAAACATATGTTTTCATCCGCATAGGGAACTTTGGAAACACTAATATCATACGTTTAATTTGATGAGTATCAACAAATACGAATCGGTCCAAGCTCACAAACTCAGTCCAAGCCTAAGGCTAAAGGGAAGACAATTAGGCCAAGTTTGGGAAGACTAAATAAGTGCACTTTTTGTCTTTTTGGACTAAAAAATTGAGGTTGAAAATATAGATGTTTGGGTTAACTTTTTGACTTTTTATTGAAAAATGTGTAATAAAAAATTGTAAAAATTGATTTGTAGGGAAAAATTTGAATTGGGAGTTGTGCAGCCGTAATTGTTGATTTTTGGTGAATAATGTTAACTTTTTAACTTTTTGAGTAACTTTTTGACTTTTTGACTTTTTTGGGAGTACCCAAACTTAGCCTTAGTCCACATACACATCTACAAATTCACATAGGCTGATTAGATAGAAGAATCTTGACTTCCAGTTGACCAATTAACTAGGTCGATTGAAAACGACTATGATTCATATCAATTGGAGATGACCTAAAAAAAAAGTGCGTGACCAACCGCCATCGCTATACTCAATACAGCGTACAATGTGGACCTGTAGAGAACATGTCATGTACCTTACCTACCTCCTTGCAACCTATATCTGCAGTTTGAGGTAGAAGGGACATGAACTTGCAATTCAGATATTGTTACACCTGGTCCAAGGAGTAAAACGGACATCAATATGCAATTCAGGTATTGTTGTGCATGCTCCAAGAAAAGTACGCTACATGGTGACTTGTGAGAGAAAAAAAGACATTGGAGACACACACCTACTTTACGTTGAGAGTTCTATCTGGATATATCCATTAACATGTGAAGGGGGCACAATTACTTATGCCTATTTATATGAAACCTCATTGGAGTGGACGAAGGTCCCCACTTCGTACTTAAGCCTATTTGTATGGAACCTCGTTGGATTGGATGAAGGTTCCCACTCCATACTCAAGCCTATTTGTATGGAACCTCGTTGGATTAGATGAAGGTCCTCACTCCCTACTCAAGCCTATTTGTATGGAGCCTCGTTGGACTGAACGAAGGCCCCCACTCCGTACTCAAGCCTATTTGTATGGAGCCTCGTTGGACTGGACGAAGATCCCCACTTCGAAGTGGGCTCTCTCTCTCTCTACTCTATGATGGGCCGAGCTAAGGGATCAGTCTTGGCCCACTCCCCACTGCGAAAAAGGGGAAAACCACGGGCCTGGCCCTAGCACCACTCCCCACTCCGAACAAGGAAAGACCATGGGCCTGGCCCTAGCACCACTCTCCACTCCGAAGGCTCCCACTCCACGACACATGAGTACTAACAGATCAATCAATACCATGTAAATTAAAAGGCACGTGCTGCTCGAGAATGATGGAACTTGCTTCCCTCTATTAAGGGATGTGCTACCATCACGGCTAAGGACCATGCGGAAAACGAGGGAGCTTGATGAATAAGTCATACGATCCTTATAAAAAGTAACCTTACTCTCCTTGAAAGGGGCGATCTCTTAACTCTAGAAACACACTGATTTTCTCTATCTTGTCTCTACCAAACTCCGGTACTGACTCGACCGTCGGAGGGGTTTTTGACCAACCCCCAGTCAGACAGCCTAACTATTTGTTCCTTGTGCAGGCTCTCACCCATCGGTGCACCAAGATTCGTCCACAAAGTTCCATCTTATTCTATTGCGAAAACTGGTCCACACAACATGTACACTCCAGTTACGTTATTATCATATTTTCTTATAGTCTAGTAACTTTAAAATAAAAATAACAATAATAAGAAAAAGTACAAAAAAGACTCTTGTATTAGTGGTAGGAGATACTATTCCATAATTGGTGTGAAATATCGTTCCGAAACAAATAATATTTTTTATCAAAATATTGAAACATATTACCACAATATTATATTTTAGGGGTTTTTTTTTTAAAGTCCCTGGTATTATGATTTTAGAGCATAAAGGACACTCAATATTTTTATAATGTCTAAGATCCATCAACAATATTTTCATAATGTCTAAGGTCCCTCAACCTTGATTCAAAGAAATTTCAGCCCAGAGAAATTTCAACCCAAAGAAATTTCAGTCCAGAGAAAATTGGTCCAGAGAAATTCTGGACCAGAGAAATTTCAGTCCAGAGAAATTCTGAATTTGGTCCAATTATTCTCAGAATTTCTCTGGCCCAATTCTTCTTAGAATTTCTCAGCATTTCTCTATGCATTGGCTGAGTCCAGATCCTTCCCAGAAAATTCACATCACAGAGAAATTTCCCAATGTGTGTTTGATGTTTGTTTGTTTTCTCTCTTCGATTTAAATGGTGTTTATGTATTTAACGTTGCTGAACGAGAGGATCTAGACAGGCCAACTGCAAGACTCATAAAAGAATTTGATTGCATGGAAGGTAAGCCCTCGGTGTGCTATCTGTTGGCTTACGAACATTTTATAATTTGTGAGGGTGGGTGGTGAGTCTCTGATTTTAAGAGTTGATGTTTTCAGAATCTTTTCCATTCTTAGTTGGAATTTATGCCAAAAAGAGTTTATATACATATCTCCGTGACCATACATATCTGTTTGGTCAATCCAAATCACAGAATTTCTCTAGATCAACCCATAGAAATTTCAGTTCAAGCCAGAGAGTTGAACCCAGAGAAATTCTGAATTTTCTCTAGGTTGAACCAGAGAAATTTTGAATTTTCTCTGGAACTATAAAACTATGATTTGATCAATTTGTCAATTGAAATACCTGGGAGGACTCTCTTCACCATTGCGCCATTACTCTCTTTGTTACTGCTGTGATCGGAATGTTCGCAAAGCCGCAATTTTGCATAAAAGAGCTTAAATCAACAGTATGAGGCACAATAAGGAGGACAATCTTGTGCAAAGCTCAGAGAAATTCACTGATAAATTCCCAGAGAAAATCACAAAAACTCAGAGAAATTCACTGAGCAATTATTTGATCTGCTCTATATTAAAATGGCTAACGCCAATGGCTAGAACTAGACCCAACTCCACCAGACCTTCCATTGCTTTCCATGTAGTCTTGAACCGATTCAGAAACTGCCTATACTCACTCCCTGACTTAGTAGGAGGATCAGTAGCATCTCCAAATGCCGAGCTCTCAGGCCAATGCATCAAATAGAGATCCAAGTATGACACTCCAAGATTCTTAAGAGATACTCTAACAGAATTCTCCATCTTATTGAGTGAATTCATAGTATCATAATTTCTCTGAGAAAAAACCAAGAAAATGTTACCCCTGTTTGCAAGGAACATAAAATAAATTACACAATTCCCTCTTACCTTATCGTTTTCTGGCAGAGAACCATTAAGAACCCAAAATAAATAAATAAATAAAAATTGAGAATAAAGAAATATTATAGATAATCAGAAACCATTCACAAGTCTAGCTAGAGTATGTGCCGGTTTAATTACATCACGATTTACTTTAGTCACAGTTAGGAACTTGAAAAACACTAGTGTTTAATATCCTCATCAATCACCATATTCACCTCCCAGTCAGCTTGAGATTTGCCTTTAAGCTTTCCACCAAAATTTTACTGTCTGTGAATATGTTGCCACCGGTGATGTTTTGCACATAGAATAGCCGCTAAACATGACCAAGATTCAGCTACCATTGGTGAAGAAAGATGGAGAGTAGTTTCCTGTTGCTCAACTTGTTGTTGATCCGCATCAAAACCCACCCATGCTATTCCAGCTTTATTTGTGAACTATCAATCAGCATAGTCAAAATCTGATAATCTGAACAAGTAATAATCCCATTTGCAAGAACACAACAGTTAGTATTTTCAAGAACATTTGATGGATATATCCAGAGAAATTTTAGTTCAAACCCAGAGAATTTCTCTAGAGATATATCCACACCGCTCACCACTCCAACCTTCAACTTTCCTCTGCTTCACCACCCTCTCTCTCACATATATATATATATATATATACTGCTGCACAGCAGAATAAAAACTGATCATGAACACCAACCTCTGTGACTGATGGGAGTGCCATGTTTTCTTCACCACGACCCCAAACCATCTCTCTCTCTCTCTCGCTATATATATATATCTATAACCTCATTGGAGCTCTGTTGAATCTTCTAATCTGCAGAGAGGCTGACTTTTATTTGGTGTGTGAAATGGAATCTGATTTGATTATCCTCCATCTATCAGCTTCACTGTGCCACAATTCCGATCAGAGACGATGCTTCTCCCCCTCTTCTTGGGGGCTCTCTGCTGCTGCTGTGGCTGCGGCTGCGGCTCTAGGATTGGAGTAACAAAAGGACAATCCGAATCAGAATGAGAATGCTCTGATCATACTCCCACCTCGCACCTACTTCGACTCCATCTTCGCCGGTGTTAAACCCTAACTTCCATTGATGAGTGACAGAATAGATAAAATACGATGAAGAGGAGAGAAGAAGAGCACGAGATCGTAGAGAGAGAGAGAGAGAGAGAGAGAGAGAGAGATGAGTTTTGATTTGGTAAGGTGAAATTTCTCCGTGCTATATGTAGGGACCTTAGACATCAACAAATAATTTTGTGGATCTCTTCCATTATGAAAAGTGGGAGAGGGACCCAAGACCAATTTTCCCTATATTTTACTTTTTTACTTTTTAGGATAAAGTTATTTATTTATTTATTTATTTATTTTTTAAAAAAAAACTAAGCTTTTTATGAATGCTAAGAGTTTTTTTTTTTGGTTATTGAAAATTTTTAGATAAGTTGTTTTTTTTTCTTTTCCAAATGATTTTTTTTATTTTTTTACTTTTTTGATTTTATTACTCAAAAAAACCTTAAAATCAAAGAATTTCGTTAAACATAAAAAAATTAGAAAGAAAAAAAAATGTACCGTAGTAGTTATTAGTGGCAGAGGCGTAGAGGGCCCAAGGAGTCACGTGCCTCCCTGAATTTTGAAATTTTTTTTTTCAAATATAAAGAAAATATTTTAAATAAAAAAATTTATACAAATATTATTTAGAGTGGAATGTCAATGACATTTTTAAAATTATGATAACAATAATGATTGTTTTGATTGAAAATAAAAAGATTATGATAAGTCATATTATTACCTATAAAAATTTCAATATAATGATGATGTCTATATTTATTGACATGCAAACATAATTAAATTAATGAAAATATAGAATTTGTTAGATTATTAGTTACATTTGACATGTGAAATTTATCCTCCATGTGTTTCTTTACTATTAATTAGTGATATCACATGTCAATAATGGCGTGGTATTACTATTATATTAAATTTTTATTCAAATTTTGTATAAAAAATTACTTTATCATTATATAATTTATTTTAAAACGTATATTCATGATTTTTTTTTATATTATTCATAATATACTAGTTACAAATAATATTCAGTGTGTTTGGTTTTAATTTTTTGAATTTAATTTTTTTTAAATTGATTTTTTTTTATCTTTCGTGTTTTTTTTAGTGAATATTTTAAAATTTTGAGCAATTTTTTTTACTTTTTTAGATGCATCTTACTTAGATGTATCTAAATAGTAAAATATTTGTGAAAAAATATTTTAAAAAATTAACAAATATACAAAAAAATATACTGAATTTTTATTTTTTTTGTATTTTTGATATTTAGTAAATTTTTTTTTAAAAAAATTCGTAAATATTATACTTTTGAAATATATTTATGTTCAATGTGTCTAAAAATTAAAAAAAATAATTAAGATATTAAAAAATTCAATAACAATAAAAAAAAAACGAAAATGAAAAAGTAAAATTTTTTAAAAAATGAGTTGTACAAATAGAAATCAAATATAATCATTAGTTTTTTTAAAAATATTTTTTAAAGTCAACCGTAAAGATTTATGTCAAATATTTTTATAAAAAATTTTAATATTATAATTAATAAGCGTTTTTTTTTTTATTTAATTTATTGGCTCCCCGTAGTTATTTCAGCAGTTACCCAACAATTTATAATAATTTATTTACGTGTATTAAAAACGTGACACTAGACTTCTCCGAGTCAAGAGCCTCTCCTTGTAAATTTGTGCTTGCATCCGTCTTTACAGGTTTTCGGATTTACTTTTAGGCCAAATTTTGATAATTCGAACCGTTATATTTTATGATTTATTTATTATATCATACTTGTAAAAAATCAAGTTGATCGGATATCAGAAAGTATGTGTTTGAAAAATTGAACTAAACACTATTTTTTAAAGAATTTAATAAACAGTTTTCCGAACATATACTTTTTGATATCCGATCAACTTAATTTTTTACAGGTATGATATACTGAATAAATCATAAAATATGAACGGTTCGAATTATCAAAATTAGGCCTAAAAATAGACCCAAAGACCTGCAAGAACGGACACAAGCACGGAAGATGCAAGGAGAGAATCCTCACTCGACTTCTCCATCGTTGGCCATCCACATCACAAGTACAATCCAGATCAGAATCCAAGCGGCGTACAATACAAAAAAAAAAACACTACAGAGCTTGTTCCAAATCACACCACGTGTCCACCCCAACAAGGTGGTAGCTCGTCCCACCTCACTCAGATTCAAAACACCGTCCGTAGGTATCACCACCACTCAGAACCACCATCTCCCGCCGGCGATAACCCCACCTCCGGCCACCACCACCACACATATACATACGTACATATATATACTATAGGTTAGGGCTTATATATATACATATATACGCATATATGCAGAGCATTTGAATCAATTCATCGATGGTGAGGCGTAGGAAGGGCTCTGGATCGAAGAAAGCTTCGAATTTGGAGAATCAGCATGACAGAGAGAAGGAGGAGGACGAGGAGGAGAATGAGAAGTCGAAGAGAGAGAGTAGTAGAATCGTCGAGGAAGAGAGAGAGAAGAAGAAGTCGAAGACGAAGAGAGAGAGTAGAATAACCGAGGAAGAGAGAGAGAAGGAGGAGAAGAAATTGAAGAGGTCGTCGAAGAAGTGGAATTGCATCGACAGTTGTTGTTGGTTCATCGGCCTTGTGTGTTCGATTTGGTGGTTTTTGCTCTTCATGTTAAATGCGATGCCTGCTTCGTTCCCTCAGTACGTGACGGAGGCGATCACGGGGCCGTTGCCGGATCCGCCGGGGGTGAAGTTGCAGAAAGAAGGGTTGAAGGCCAAGCACCCGGTGGTTTTCGTCCCCGGAATCGTCACCGGAGGGCTTGAGCTTTGGGAAGGCCACCAATGTGCTGAAGGATTGTTCAGGAAGAGGCTTTGGGGTGGTGCATTTGGGGATTTGTATAAAAGGTAATAACTTAATTTTCTATTGTTGATGGATAATTGTGACTTCTAGTAGCTTAATTTGATGTTGAAATTGCTTGAAAATAGTATAGTTTGTGAATTCGTTTTGTGTACTTTGAATTTCATTTGTGAATATTGGTGTAAGAAAAACCAATGAACTGACTTGAAGATGTAATTGGCCTGTTTGGTGTAGCTTGTAAGCTAAAAATTGATAATGAGAAAGTAAAAGTAAAAGGAAAATCACCCTCTCGCAGGTTTTAAGGATCAGTTCGTTTCAACTTATTTAAAGTATTTTTACCTAAAATGCTATAAGCAACGCTGCATCAATCAGTTTATCACATACTCTCAAATTAAAATAAGTTATGATCAACTCTTACAAGTTGCAACAAACAAACCCATGTCCGCTTGGGTTTGAAAATTTTGTACCGATACAATCAGACCAAAATATTAGTATTTAATATTTTTATATTTTAATTATTTGAGCATTAGAATTGAAGTAACCAAAACTGATAATACCTTTTTCTAATAAAAGTTAGAGAGGAAGGCATAGATAGAGAAACTTTCACTCTTTTCCTTTTTTCTCTTCTTTTTTCATTTATCCTCAATATGAAATTCTACAAGCTTTATAGTGTGAATCTCTCCTCTACACCAAACCAATAAAACCAAATAGTAGCATGCCGTTTGTTTCCGGTTCCTCAACTACAAAACCAAAATATTAGTTTTAGTGCTAAACTTTCCCTCAACTTTGACCAAACTGAACTGTTTACAATTTTGAATGTGATATGTGGAGCAAAAAGTATGTTTACTTGTTTAATTGCTTTTGATAGATGGAAAGTTATGGGTGTTTTTGCTGATGAGTCTCTGTTTTTCAACTAAATTTAGTGAAAGATAAAGTTATGGGTGTTGTTACTGATGAGTCTCTGTTTTTCAACTAAATTGGTGAAAGATAAATTCTACAAGTGTCTATTCTGTTTTCTTTTTTGTGGGATGCTAATAGAAAATGTAATTGACCGTTAAAGTAGAGAGGCTATCTTAGCAATTAATGGGGGAATTGGTTTTGATAGTTTTTGGAAAGTTGTACTAGCGGTTGATGATAACTTTGAAAGAAACTCTTTCTTGAGTCAGTAATAGAACCAAAATTAGGGGAGTATTCAGTTGGTTTGATTTTGGTTTTCAGAAAACACTTTTCAAAATATTCTATATTTTTATTTTCCGTATTTTTTTGTTTTCAATGATTTTTTTTAATACTTTAAGCAATTTTTTTAATTTTTAGACATACCTGACATAAATACACTTAAAAAGTAAATATTTGTGAAAAAAAATTAAAAAAATTCACTAAATACCAAAAATACAAAAAAAATTACGAAAATTCAATACATTTTTTTGTATTTTTATGTATTTATTAATTTTTTAAAATATTTTTTTACAAATATTTTACTATTTAAATACATCTAAATCAGGTGCATGGAAAAGAAAAAAAATTGCTTAAAATTTTAAAAATATTCACTAAAAAAAAATAAAAAAGCACACAAAAAATAAAAAAACTCAATTTTCAAAAAACTAGATACAGAAAATTGAAACTAAACACACTGAATTGATTTTTATTCAACCAGTTATCACAAATTGGCTTGCTTTGCTTTATGTTGTGGACCAATCATTTGGTGCTCTGAAATCTGAACCTGAAAGGTGGTTCATTGATTACACCAGAAAAAAATGGTAAAACATGATGCAGGAAAAAAACAAATAAGGGCCAGGCAACCATGTAAATGAAAAGGGTTTCATTATATATATTCTAATTAAAAAAACTGTTTGTGTGTGCAAAGAATAGGAGGAAGAACCCAATGCGGATTTGAGCAGACACATCTCTCTAAAATGGAAATTGGTATAAGAACCCCAAACCCCCCCCCCCCCCCCCCCCCCCTTTCTTGAGAGCATAATGAAAAAGATTTATTGCATTTCGACAGTTGAATCCGTTGACTGATATGGGGGTTTTGTTGCATTTCACTGCTGAGTGTTTAGTCAATTCATGCTACATCTAACCTTGCCAGCATAATGAAAAAGATTTATTGCATTTCGACAATTGAATCTGTTGACTGATATGGGGGTTTCATTGCATTTCACTGCTGAGTGTTTAGTCAATTCATGCTTGAAAAATCTAATAACTCTCGAGATATTGATTCGTGATTATGTTTCAATTTTAAACGGTGAATATCAATTCCAATCTCAATCAAACAATCAATTACAAATTGGTGCAACGATTTAATGTGAAAAAAATCACACCTCCAATTGTGATAAAAAATCACGGACCAAAATCATAAAATAATCCACTAAGAAGATAAAAATGAATAACACGTGAGTACCCTCAATTACCCAGCGAATCCGTGCCCGAATTGAACCAAACCTAATGTACCCCTTCTACCACCGTCTTTACCTCGGAACTGCTTTGCCCAATATTGAATTTACAATGCCGATGTCGAATCCACAACGATGAGTCACTCCGGAATGTACCAAAACTTCAGGAAGTTTCTGAAATCCACCGATGAACACCTCTCTCTTTATGTGAATGAAAGAATGAAAACAACCCTTGAAATTTGACACTATGTAGTTCCTCGATCAGTCGATCACCTTTTATACATTAAGGAAATTTATAGAAAAACACCCTTCAATATAGAACACTTGGTATTTTATTCATCTCTGAGAATTTGGACAGGTTAAATCCTAAACATAGCGAACAGTGCACTTTATACTAAACAGAGTCGTGAAGACTGCTCGAGCGCACACTTTACCGCTCGAGCGGTGTGACTAAAAGGTGGTGCAAACATATAGGCTAACTGCTCAAGTGCATCATCCACCGCTTGAGCGGTGAAACATATTATCCAGAAGTTCAGTTTGCAGGCAAAGATACTGGATGATTCACTTCACCGCTCAAGTGCACAAAAGACCGCTCGAGCGCACAAAAGAACACTCGAGCGGTCAAACCACTTTGACTTTTGTACATAGTCAACGAAGTGGTAAATGAAGAATGCTCATGATACGGAATGTCAACACAAACTCGTCTACATAGGCACAATTTGGATTGGATTCTCATCTAAACACTCATAGTCTTACTAAAACAAAATAGCGAATAAAATTACAACTAAAAGGAGTTTTGTCAAACGAGATTGCCAATTACAAAAACCTAACAATGCTACATCTAAAATGGGATAGTTGGTAAGATGATCACTAAGTGCTAATTGGAAGGTTTAATCATTGATGCATCCGTATTGTAGCTATAGAGTAATGAACTGAACACTGGTTGCTGTCTAACATTTTAGGGTTTTCTACGTTAGTTGTGAGTATAATAAGTCGTTCACTCTTTTATGCTTGTGCTTCAAAACATATTTCATCTCTGCTTGCTGAGAGGATGTTAAGTGCAGTTTTAAAATTAGATCACCTGAACCCATCAAAGCATGATATTAGACTCTTTGGACTTTAATATTGGTTTAAACTAGTTATTTTGATGAAAAATGGATATATACCCTTTGGAATTTAATAGTGGTTTAAACTATTATTTTGATGAAAAATGTAGAGGTTGCATGCCTGGGGAACTTACGACCAATTATTTTGGTCCTATAAAGATTCAGATCTTTGATGTTAAACCTGCATGGCACATGCTTGTACTCCTTGTCATGTTCTCAGTACAGCAGGTGCCATTAGAGTCCTTATTAAATAACTTAGCTTGACAAGGTTCTTCTGGTTCTAATAATTGTAACTTCCATTGCTTACTGATATCTGACCTTTGTTTCCTTCTAAAAGTTTCACTTTGTGAACTTTTCATTGCAATAATGTTGGTGGAATTGATTAATAAAATGATTTTGCCTTGTGTGTGATTTTCTGCAGACCCTTATGCTGGGTTGAGCACATGTCACTGGATAATGAAACTGGATTGGACCCTTCTGGTGTAAGAATTAGGCCTGTATCTGGACTTGTGGCAGCTGATTACTTTGCACCTGGTTATTTTGTATGGGCAGTTCTAATCGCAAATTTGGCACGCATAGGATATGAGGAGAAAAACATGTATATGGCTGCATATGATTGGAGGATCTCATTTCAGAATACTGAGGTATTTTTGAGACATACCCTTTCTTTTTCCTAAGAGTCTTTTTTTCCCCCCCCCCCCCCCCCCCGCCCGTGGATGATATAGTTCATTTCAATATTTTTTTTTGGTTATAATAGTTACGTTTGGATCAGCTTGAACCTGAGAATTGCTGTTCTTACACCCCTCAATAACTTTTCGTTTGCCAGTTCCGTCGACCATTGGATTACATGCCCTTAGTTACTGTGCTTGCAATGCCTGCCAAGTTGGTCATGTATGGTATTGTATTGCTAATAAAATTTAACTCCAATGTCGAGTGCGGAATGGATGGGAGCAACTCTCAAACTCTAGTAAAATTGATACATGACTTGCATACAGATTGGAAGGGAATGTTAATGTAGAGGCAAGCCTGTCAAAAGATGGTTCATACAAAAACTTATTGAGGGGTGTAAAGTTGGTAATTCTTAATTTAAAGGTCAAATTAATCTTGTCTATTTAGTACAGTATTCTCTTACATAAGATGAATATTATTCCAACTTGAATTGAACAGGTACGCGATCAAACACTTAGCAGGATAAAAAGTAGTATAGAACTCATGGTAGCTACGAGTGAAGGGAAAAAAGTGGTCATAATACCACATTCAATGGGTGCTCTTTACTTTTTGCATTTTATGAAATGGGTTGAGGCACCGCCTCCAATGGGCGGTGGAGGTGGATCAGATTGGTGCTCTAAGCATATAAAGGCAGTAATGAATATCGGTGGACCATTTTTAGGGGTTCCAAAAGTAGTCTCTGGATTATTCTCTGCTGAAGCCAAGGATATAGCTGTTGCCAGGTTCTGCTTATAACTAATGTAAATTGGATTGAGCTAGATTGTTATTGTCATGGCTTGCATCTTTCACTTTGTCAATTTCTACCTTGTGAAACAAGGGCTGCATGTTATTTAGGGAAAATATTGATATAATTTTGATTTTTTTTTTTTTTTTGTCTGATTATTTTACTTTATTTAAATTGTGCATATACCTCAAACCTGCATTCTGCATGAAACCATAGTTGTCGCTCTGAATTCTACCCTCTTGTGTGTCTCTGTCTACTCTCCTAATCCAGTGGATAATCCTACCGTCTAGAAATAATAATAATAAAGAGTTATCAGAACTTTAAATGGGGGCTTTTGGGGCTCTTTGTTTTATTCAAAGGAAAGAGAGCAGCTATTTATTTTATTCTATTAAGTTGTTCAATTCTACTCTGTACTAATATTTTTAGTAAGAAAATTTTTTCATGCTACAATATTCTAGCCCTAGTAAATGTTCAAGTACTACCCTATCTATTATGTGGTTTTTCTTGGGGTATAATCAGGAGATTGCACAATATCAAGTTTGTTAAAGAGTTTTTAATTAGTTGACGATCTTAGGCTTGTTTTCGTTTCATTATCGGTAGAACAGAGTCTGCTGGAACTTCCATTAACTTTGATTCTCATGTGGAAACTTTGAGGTCACTTCCATTCATGTGTTACTCAAGAGGCCTCATGTATATAATCACTCTTAAGGAATTTACCTCACTTCAATTCTTTTAGAATTGGTTATGGTGGCTTGATTTGTGTTTTAAATGCTAAAAATTCAAAGAAAGGGTGTTGAATATTTAATATACTGTAGGAGGTAATGAATTCAGAAATGTTATGTTATTATCTAGGATACTTCTCTCTACAATGGATTCTGAGGGCATGCATTTGACATGACATGCATGTATCTCCTGCTTGGACATTTAGAAAAGAATTCCCATTTATTTAGTTATATGGCTTTTGTTGTGGACTGTGGAGTCTATTTTATAAGTCATTACTACTGTTTTACAGGGTCGTGGCCGTATTTCTGGTGCTTTTTTAATGAGATTATTACTGATTAAAAAAGTCATTACTTTAGATTTTGCTATTATTCATTAACGTTCTTTGACTTGCATAAGCAAAACCTGATCTGATAAATGTGAATGCTAAGTTACTAACATGCATAAATATTTGTTCTTATTCTGCTATATATGTTTTATTCCATTCTTGGCTTTAATAGATCGTACTTGTTATGCAGGGCTATTGCACCAGGTGTTTTGGATATAGATGTATTTGGTTTTCAAACGTTACAGCATGTCATGCGGATGACCCGTACATGGGATTCAACAATGTCAATGATACCAAAAGGTGGGGACACTATCTGGGGTGGCCTTGATTGGTCACCTGAAGAAGGGTACAAATGTTTTGCAAAGAAAGCAAAGAACAATGAGACAGAGACAGTGGGACAAAATGGAAAAGGGTGTTTGGATAATAGAAAACATGTGCATTATGGGAGAATGATATCGTTTGGGAAGGATGTAGCTGAGGCACAGCCAACTGAAATTGAGAGGATGGATTTCAAGGTAATGTTTTGAGTTCCAACTTAGTTACTTAATATGAAAGCCACTTGATTGAAATTGAAAAGAAATTTCTCTCTCCCTCCCAGTTTTATTATAATTTGGAGGATGAGATATTGTCATGTGAATAGAAAATCTAATCAGTCTACACTTTACTTTTGTAGTTATCATAAATTGCTTCCTGTTTGATTTCATCACTAGTTCACACGATGCCTAGTTTTCTAGATAAGCTTCTGCCTTTACCTTCATAAGTGGTTCCTTTAATGCCTGCAAGAATGTTTGTTCTCGCTTTTGCTTTCCCGACAACTAATTAATTTAATATCTACTCCATTCATTTCTTAATTATGTCTCTCAGATTTAGGTGAAAACATGCATTGAATCATTTATCTGATGGACAATGTGAGTGAAATAACTTGAATCATTTATCTGGAAACTAAATTAAGAAAACACTGACAGGTATGACAACGTGATAAAGTGATCTCGTGCTTAGGTTAGTCAATGACCCAATTGTTCATTCCTTTTTAAATACTTGCACCTTGTTCATTGGCTTTGAGGTTATCACTGATTTTGTTGGGTCTTTGAGAGGTAGGAATCGGGTGGCTTTTACACATTTGCTGTGTGTGATCATATGGTCGTGAATCATGAACATTGGTTTGTGGTGACAAGTTTGGGTTGGAAATAAGTTCTTTGATGGCTGGAGATTGCAGAGTGGCTCTTCCCAAAGTAATGGACAGCCATGAAGTGTTGTTGAGAGAAGATCATAAAGCGAAGAAAACTTGATCATGGGTGGGCATGGTAGTTGCTTAATTTTGAAAGATGTTAGGTGTAGATATGAATTATGTGACACACTGGAGATTTGAACATTAGGAGCTTTTCTTCAAGTGTAACTAACTATGTTTGGCTGGGAAACCTAATAGTTTTCAAAACCTAATACTTTTCAAACCAGGCAAACCCAATTAAAAACTTTCCTATCAATTGAACCAGTTAATTTTGATTTATCAGAGCAATTGATTCTGTTGCTCTTATAGAATAATCAGAAAAAGAAATAATAACAAGATGATCACTAATTGTTATGCATGAGTTGGCAATGATCAAATCGTGGTATTATCTGTACCCCAGGAAGTAGACTCACAATGTAAGCTAAGAGTCACAAATTCTTTGTTTTCTGACATTTTATTTAAAACGAATAATCTCTCAATCTGGAATCTGAAATGTTAGAATGTGTTTGCAAATTTTATTTGCTGGAAGTGCTCCTCGCCCAGGGAACAAATCCGTGGTTTCCTATGGCTCCATTCTTTTTGTTGAGTCGCAAATTATTTTGCTTGAGAAAACCTAAGACATATTTCAACCCTACCCACCACTTCAGCACCTGCAAGGGGTAATCATAATTGAATTTTTCCTCTGCGAACTATGACATATAATGACATGCTTTATGTGTGCACACACACTGTTATTTACAGTTGCAATTGCATAACTTGAGACCAGGGGCAGAACTAGATTTTTTTTCTTAGAGGGGGGCTGAAGGTGAGATGTAGTTGTATATAGCCTTTGGCCGATAAAAGCACTCCATTGATTACTGGAGCAAAGTTTTTTTTAGCAAGTACCATTATTAAGAAGTTTTTTTTAGTTGTCTAATGAAGTTTGTGGTTGGAACTTGGAATGTTTGTATATATTGCTGTAATGTACATTCGGTTGAGTTCCTCACCTCTCCACTTTTTCCCTAACCCCTTGAAGCAGTGATGCATTCATCATTGTCATCACAATATTTGATGACAGAGAATGGGGCTGATGGTAGGGAAAGGCTATGGTACACACCCTTAAAAGGGTAAACCATATGCCCTGTTGTAAATACGCCACATTGATTCATAACAAAATCACGATGGCTTGTAACTTTTCTCACCATAATGGTTCGTAACTACGACTTTTCTTATGGTGCTCCCCTTCGTTAACATAACCACAATGGTTCGTACCTAACACTACACAAACTCGTAACTTTTTTTTTGTGGTAGGAGGGTGTGACCTTGCCCTTAGTGGCATTACCGTAATAGGTGTTGAAGGTAAAATCTCTAATCTGTTTTGTTTGTTTATGAGGGAGTTATAGTAAAATATCTACTCTTTTTTTTCCCTATACTTATTTTCTCCCCTAAATATGAAAAAATAAAAGACTAGCACGGGTTCTACAAAATTTTGTACCAAACAAAATGGAAAGTAGTGATAGTATAAAATTGAGGTTGAGATTTGTGAATATTGCTCGTCGTAGGCATGGACTCTGACAACTTTAATCTTACTTTCTTAGAAAGGATATATAGATTTATATTGAGGAGAAAGTTCAAGCCAAAATATTGGAGAGTTCATCCAATCTAATATGTGTGTGTGTGTGCGCAGACCGCCCTTGCTTGAGTTCTGATGTTATTTACTTGTTGGTTGATCTGTAGGGTGCTGTAAGGGGCAATAACCTTGCAAACTCAACTTGCCATGATGTATGGACTGAGTACCATGATATGGGCATGGCGGGTATCAAAGCTGTTGCAGATTACAAAGCTTACACGGCTGGATCAGTACTGGATCTGCTACATTTTGTTGCCCCAAAGATGATGAAGCGTGGCAGTGCTCATTTTTCGTATGGAATTGCTGACAATTTGGATGACAAAAAATATGAACATTACAAATATTGGTCAAACCCCTTAGAAACAAAGTGAGACTCTATTTACTTCTTTTTCTTGTGTGTGCATGCACAGGCACCTGCTTTTATGATCTGGTTTTTTGCATTCACTCATCCAATTTTTTTAAGCTAATTTATCTTTCTTGTAATACTAAATCGTCACTTGTTTATATGTTATACAATCAATGCTTCTTGTTTCTTTCCTTAATATTTTCTCTCTTTCTTTTTCATTTTTGGTAATAGAATATAAGCAGAAAAGCCCTATATGGTGTTGGACAAATTGCAATGGTGTTGGTCTAAATTGCAATCGTTACTTCTTCCTTCCAAACTAATGGAATGTGTAATACACGTGCTGATTTTGATAGTGGGCCTATTTTAAAAAAAATAAAATTGTAAAAGACATTTATACCGTTATCTTCATCAACCACCCCTAACCTAAGAACCCTAACCCACACTCTAACCAGCCACACCCTCCCTCCTCTCCAACACTTCCAGCCACCCCATCTCCCCTCCCCAGGCCCCGTGGCAGCCTCCTGTGCATTATAAACCAAAGAGAGCAAAAGTTATAAAAACATTGAGCTTCCAGCGTGCAATGTTCATCATCCTCCAATTTTAATTTTTGTGTGGTCAATTCTGTTTACGACGAACATTCAACCTTCGAAGCCTAATAGAGTGAATGATCATGTGAAAATTGTGAAATCTTTGGGACGTCCATTTATCACAAAATGCTTCTTTACTTGCTTCACTCTTATGCATTCTCAGGTACTGAGTTTGAGATATGCCTATTAGTATTTTCTTATAGTGGCTATGTCCTTCACTGCCAAGAAGCCCTGAATATATGTATGTATACAGTGCATATAAAGTGTGTGTATGATATATCCTGTATGTGTATATATATGTATTTGTTTGTGTGTATGCTTTAAAATATAATTAAATTTAAATTAGGTTAAAAAGTTAGGAATTAGAATAAATAGTTAGGGATTTAGGATTAATTTGTGATTTAATTGAATTAATGTTGGATAAGTTAGAAATTATGTGTATAATAGAGAGAGAGAGAGAAAGAGAGAGAGAAAATAAGAGAAGCCAAAAAATAAGGCAGGGGGCCAGAAAGTTATTAAGGTCATTTAGAAAGTGTTTATAATGGGAGGGAGAGAGAGATGGGGGTATTAAGGTTATTTCGCATCTGTTCTTAACATAGTTAGGATTGCAATTTAGTAAACCATATTGAGGGCTCTATGCTTATATTTAAATTATAAGGAGTGATGTGCTCCTAGATCAAACCACTGGGGGTCAAGTGAATTTTGTCCCTTTTTTTACTGCAAATTTTGAATTTCTGTGATGCTTTTGCAGATTACCAAATGCTTCTGACTTGGAGATTTTCTCTATGTACGGGGTTGGAATCCCCACTGAAAGGGCATACATTTACAAGTTAAGTGCTGCCTCTGAGTGTTACATTCCATTTCAGATTGATACCTCAGCCGAGGGTGGGCATAACTGCAATTGTCTAAAGGGTGGAGTTTTTTCCATTGATGGAGATGAAACTGTTCCTGCCCTGAGTGCAGGTTTTATGGCTGCAAAAGGCTGGCGAGGAAAAACCCGATTCAATCCTTCGGGTATTCCTACTTACTTAAGGGAATATAATCATGCCCCTCCTTCATATCTTTTGGAGGGCCGGGGAACTCAGAGTGGTGCTCATGTCGATATAATGGGGAACTTTGCACTGATTGAAGATGTTATAAGAGTGGCAGCAGGAGCTACTGGAGAAGACTTGGGAGGAGATCAAGTTCACTCTGATATCTTCAAATGGTCTGAAAATATCAACTTACAACTCTAATACTCATTGGTAAGTTTCTAAAGAGTGTTGACAGGATGCCTTTGAATAATTGGAGATTTACTTAGTTGCAAGCTAAGAAGCCTAGACACAAACACAACAAACGGACATGACAACATGAAAATTTTAAAAAACGAAGGACACAATACCTGGCGAACACGCAAAATTTATAGCTTTATATATTTATTATATGGAATATATAAGAATAAGCCATTATTATAAATCATATATGTGAATACTTAATTCAAAGATAAGAATTTTTAAAATCTAGAGGAGCATGTGTACAAATTTATGTTAGTTTTTTTCTTTTATCGTTAGATTGTAAGTTAGTTTATTCAAATTTGTATTGTGTTTCATGTGTGTCTAAGCAATAGACATACGTGTTCTCCAAGTGCTTGAAGTTTATGTATATCAAGCTATCCAACACCCTCCTGCACATGCAATCCTGTCTTACACGTGGAGAGAAAACAAAAAACCAAGAGAAGAAAACAATCAAATAGAGAAGAAGAAACCAAACGGGGACCAAATACTAAATGCCAACGAAGAGACTTGAACCCAAGACCTCTCTCAACCTAAGCTGTAATACCAAGTTAAGTTGCCAATTGTCCCAAAAGCTTAAGCTGTTACAAAATGGGCCCAACAATATATATCAAGCTATCCAACAAACTTTGGTGTTTCATAGGTTCCAAGCTATTTCCTCCTGGGGTAATAATAATAATAATTGGAAAAGCAACTGGACTAACATTTTGTTGATATTATGTCATTGCTTAACTCAAAGGCAATCAATAGTCAGATAAACTACTGGTATTACCTTTTAAGTATTTGGTGGTAAACTGTCAATATTATATATATATATATGATCACTGCAAGAGTAATTTACAGATGAAATATGCCTTCTTATTTAACCCAGATTATGAAGCAGTGTTGTTATATCAAATTTTGAAGAGCACCCCTTGGAAAATTCAAATCAATCATTCCCATAACTGCAACTACTTATTTATTTGCCAATCATTACTCAATAAATAAGATTGAAAACCATATTTTGAAGGACTTGGAATTGTCTTTATAAATTGTTACCAATAACTATCCTTTGAAATGGTTAATGTATACATACACAAATAAATAATAAACATAATACAAAAGACAATAATGAATCAACCATATTGTGCTGCCTGTGACATACTAGTGTATATTTGTTCTTGGTTTGGCCCACTCCTTTCTATTGATCTTTCCATTTTCATGTTACATGAGATAACCTTTCATACTTCTACCTGTTCATATAGCTGTTGAAATGTGACATGTTTTTCATATAGAGCTATTTATTCTTGTTATTCAGATTAACTGATTAACGAACCAGGGAAAGCAGTGGCTCAGTGATGTGAATTTGTATTCGCATTGAAACCGGAGAAATCAAATAATGAGCTGCTGGCAGGGCACCAAGGTTTTTATGATGCTTCGTAATTTTTTATTTTTTATTATTTTGGGAAGCATGGAATTGGCATCCCACTTATATTCACCCCAGAAATTTTAAATAATCCACTAATTATTTATTGCTGAAGTAATGAAATATGTTAGTGTATGTTGTCCTTATCTCTGAAGTAGTTATGATTTTAGATTGGTCTGCTTATAGAAATTGGAGAATTTCAGAGCGATGTTTTGTGAATGGATAGAACTTAGTCATTTGTTCAAGATATTATTGATAATAAAGTTATTAACACATCTGCAATTGGATCCCACTAAAAATGTCTCCTTTTTTTTCTCTATTTCCTTCTCTCTTTTCCAACACTTTCTTTCTCTCCTCTGCCCCGCCATACACCACCAAGCTCCACCACTACCACCACCACCACCAAAGGCCACCTCAACCTCCCCCTCCCCCTACCAATATCTTCGCAATCCCCTCCCATTCCCTCTCTTCCCTTCTCTCCTCCTCTCCCACAATGCCTATGGTGATTCATTGATCATTGTCTTTGAATTGACTGATGATTTTATTTATATCTATGGTGATTCATTGACCAGAAGAAGCATGCAAGGGGGAGAGAGAGGGGGAGGAGAGAGGAGGCTTTTATATCCCTGTTTTCAACTTCTAGATCTGAATTTCCTCTCATCTTTAACTCAGTGTTTTTATACTTTTTGTTTTTATTCATGCATGATAATTGAGAGTATTGTCTTTTAGATGAACTTCTTTACTTTTTGTCATTGAAGCTGAGTCATCTTCTTCCATTTCAGTTCTGTAATGCTTTTGTTTCATATTTTATTGTACCATCCATCAATAGTCAGCCTTTTTCTTCTTTTTTTTTGATAATAATAATCCATATGAAGATTGTATCCTAGTATAGATCAAGCCAACGTGCTCAAGTTGGCATTTCATCTCTACTTCATATATCTTCGTATCCTAGTATAGATGTATCATCATACGAAGCTTGTATTGATACTCATCCATCAATAGCTATAGTTCTTGGTTTTTGGTAGCAGTTGGCCCGTGGAGGACGGGAGAGCGGGGCGGTGGTGTGGTGGTGAGGAGAGGAGAGAGAAGGTGTTGGGAGAAAGATGGTAAGAGAGAGGTATTGGTTGGGTCCATTGGTTGATGTTGTTACCACGTCAACCAGTAGACAAAAATGTGATAAAAATTGTGATAAAAATAGTCATTTTTGCATCATTACTGTAAGCATTGAAGTTGTACAAAGTCAAATATTAGGGGTGAGCATGGTCCGGATTAAATCGGATTAGGATAAAATCAGGAGTAATTCGTTATCTACGGTTCCTAAAAAATTAAAACTAACTTAATCCATTTAAATCATGGAATCAATCCGAACTAATCCATTTAAACACGAATTGGATCGGTTTAAGACTACGGATTCACATAATTAAATAACAAAAAAGTATATATATAACACTTTAATGTCATAAAAATATAAATATAGCGCTATATTAATTTCACAGTAGCAATATATCTTTCTATAATAGCGACATACTATAATAAAAGAAAATATTATGCGGGTTTAGGTTTGAGTTTAGATTTTATATGGAATAAGAGAAGATACTATGGGGGAGAATGTATAATAAAAATATAAACTATTTGTATACGATCCAGATTGGTTCCAATCCGAAACCGTGGGGTTCAATCCGGAACCAATCCGTGGACTATGGATCATGGATTCAAAAAACTAATTCAAACCTGCCGGATTAGACTGGACTGGATCAAATTACGAATTTTATAAATTTCTTAGCCCTATCAAATGTGGATTCAAATACAGTTTTTTATTATAGCGACTTCTTAATTTACCAAATCCAAGGTGTTAAAGTCAACTTGTTGCTTTGTTTTGTTTTTTTAATGATGAATGTTATTTTTTTTTTTTTTTGGATCAGATGATGAATGTTATTTGGTTTTGAGTTTTTAACTCTTCTTTTTTTTTTCTTTTTTTTTGTTTTTTTTTTTAACGTTTTAATTGCGGAATCTAAAAATCGCCTTTGCATCTAGAAAACAACCATGTTATTCTACTATGTGCCCTCACTTGAAAGAAAAACAGCTTGGTTAGGTTTTTAAAAAATGCTTTTTAGAAAATTTTATTTTTTTATTTTTTGTATTTTTTTATTTTTACTGAATTTTTTAATATTTTAAGCAATTTTTTCTACTTTTTAGACATACCTAATATAAATATACCTAAAAAGTAAAAAAATTGTGAAATTTTTTTTTTAAAAATTCACTAAATACCAAAAATATATAAAAAAAAATACGAGAATTTAGTACATTTTTTTATATTTTTATGTATTTATTAATTTGTTAAAATATTTTTTCATAAATTTTTTACTTTTTAGATACATCTAAGATTTATCTAAAAAAGTAAAAAAAAAATGTTTAAAATTTAAAAATATTCACTAAAAATAAAAAAAACACGAAAATTAAAAAACTCAATTTTCAAAAAATTTAATTTAAAAAACTCAAACAAAACACACTAAATATAAAGCAAAGGTGCTTTTCCTCATTAGTAGATGTTTTTTAAATTCACTTAATTTAGATATACTTCAAAAATAAAATATTTATAAATTTTTTGAGCAAATTACATATACCTCCCTTGAGGTTTGGTTAAATTACAGATATCTCCTGAGGTTTCGGAAATTACATACCGCCCCATAAAGTTTGTATTTTCATAACAATTTGTCTCCTGAGGTTTAAATTTCAAAACAAATTATCCCCTAATTTGTTATGCAAATATAGCATTCAGGGGGGAATTTGTAATTTCTCAAACTTCAGGGGTATTTGTAATTTAGCCAAATCTCGAGGGGTATATGTAATTTGCCCAAATTTTTTTTATAAAAATTAATTAAAATAAAAAAAATTCAGTATATTTTGTTTTTGTTTTTTATTATTGATTTTTTATTTATTCACAAATATTTATTTTTTAAATGTAAATTTTGTTTAAAATATTTTCAAAAATTATTTTTTTAAAAAAAAAAACTCAAAAACTGATTCAAATACTCAAAAACTAAATAGAATACTATTTAGTGTGTTTGGTTTCAATTTTTTGAAATATTGAGTTTTTTATTTTTTCGTTTTTTTTTTTTATTTTTAGTGAATGCTTTGAAAATTTTAAGTAATTTTATTACTTTTTTAGATGTACTTTGCTTAGATGTATCTAAATAGTAAAATATTTGTAAAAAAATATTTTTAAAAATTAATAAATATACAAAATTATGAAAAATGTACTCAATTTATATATATATATATATATATATATTGTATTTTCAGTATTTAGTGAATTTTTAAAATATGTTTTCATAAATATTTTATTTTTTAAGTATATCTATGTTAGATATGTCTAAAAATTAAAAAAAAAATATTTAAAATATTAAAAAAAATCAGTAAAAACAAAAAATATAAAAAATAAAAAAGAAATTTTTTTTTAAAAGTAACTGAAAATAGAAACCAAACAGAGTAATTATTATTATTATGGCAATCACCATTTTCATGTCACTAAAATTCCTTCCATTCAAAATGAAAGAAAGTCAAAAGGAGCTGCCCAACTCATTGGTAAGCTGATTTTTGAATTTTTTTTATGCAAAATTATTAATGAGAATGATGTGGCAAATATATTTTTGATATTAAGGAGTATCTTGATTTTTTTTGTAGCAAGTGAAAAGTATAAATTTTGTTCCATTGGAGCTGTTCGGAGATTTGTTAAATCTGTCAAATGTTAAGATATTTGTTAAACCTGTCAAATGTTAAAGATATTTGTGAAGAGAGAAAGTATTTTATATAATAGGTATATCACATGATCGAGATAATATAGTGTATCATTTTATTTGTTAATTGAAATCACTTTTTATTTGGCCTGAGGTACTGAGTATTCGACTACATCAAATTTCAGTCTCATTCCTTATTATAAATGTCAATTAATGGTGATATTCTGGGGTGTTTTGAGAAGTTGATAAAAAGTTGACTTTTAGCTTTTTATCAAGTTTTTTGACTTTTTTGAAAATGATTTGGAAAGTTGATAAAAAACTGACTTTTTTGATTTTTGGTTTAATATTTTTTAAAAGTGTCACATCACTCCAAAATGACCAAAATATCCTTCCTTAACATTTATTTTTTACTTTTTCAATTTTGTCTCATAGGTCCAAACTGTAATTTCAGTGTTGCGTTTTAGAAAGTTGCCAAATGAATAAAGTAACGTTTTGGGCCGGGAGCTTTTTTGGAAGATGCGTTTTTTATTGCTTTCCAAAACGGCACTATATCATCTCAATCACGTGATGTACTGTTATATAAAATAAATAATTTCAAGTAATTTCATATTAAAGTAATTTTAATTCAAAATAAGATTTAAAAGGCATTTCATCTTAAAAGTACTAATCATCAAATATTATTTAATTTATTTAATATAAGTTTGAATTAAATTTTTATAATATTAATTATTAGATTACAATTTTTTTTATAAATATAATGGGTAAATTATACTCCCTCCGTTATTTGTCCATCTTTCTTTTTTTTTTTTTTTTTCGATGTTCCAAAATATTTGTTCTTTTTGAAAAATCAAAACATAAAATTCTAGAGAATTTCAAAACTACCTTTTAAAAATAATTACGAATATATTTAATAATGAGAATAAAAAGGGCAAGATGGTAAATTAGTATATTTTGATTTGATTTCAAAGCAATAATTACATGTCCCATAAAAAATTTGGAATTTCCAAAAGGGATTATTATTGTGTGACATAGGGAGTACTAATCTCTATTAGATTTGGAGAAAACACAATAAGTACTATAATTTTAAGATAATTACACTGACCTTTCTCTTTGGAAGATTGAAGGGATTTGAACTAATAGAGATGTAATGAATACACAAAAATAAATAATATAAAATATATATTTCAATGTAAAAAAATGACAATATCATTTTTTGCATTTATATAACTACCGAATTACAAATGAAATGGGGTTTAAGAGTTATGTTAATTTAAATCATAACCAATGTGTAATTATAATAAATTTGTGAAACTTATTATATTTTTTTCTAAATTTTAAAAAGGAGGTTTGTGGAATTTATTCAAATTTAATTCAAAGACACAACATATGTAATTATTTCATCAAAAAAAAAAAAGTTAAAAAGTCAAAATTATTAAAAATGAATGATAAAAAAATCACAAATCAAACACACTATTTATTTAGTTTTTTTCGTGTAAATAAAAAAATCGTTTTTAAACATATTAATTGTTTTCATATCATAAAAAATTTAAAAGATTAAAAAAGTCAAACCTTATATTTTAAAATTTTGGACAGAAATGGAGCTCCAATGAAACTGCTAAATCGACAGTTAAGCCTGTCAGATTTTAACTTATTGCCCACAGCTACAACTTGTATAGTCAGCCCCACGAAGAGAGAGAGAGAAATAGGGAAGCGGAGAGGGCCTGCTTAATCCTTAAGCCATCAAAACAATGCTTAGGTCACAAATATTACTTATATATTTTTATTATTCTTTTTTTAAATAAAAGTCTTCGTCCATTAAGAAAGAATACTTAAAATTATTATTTAAAAAGAGTAATATTATACAAACAAATAATTTTTAGTAATTTTTTTTACTAATTGAAATAAATTTATAATATGAGTAATTGTCACGACCTAAACTCGCCCCTATAGGTTTAACGTCGTAATCGGTCAGTAAATATCAAAAACATATATCATCCATTGAGCTGTGCAAACTTATATGAAACAGAAAATTTTTAAACCTTATGTACAATTATCCAGACGTCATTCTTACATTATACCCACACACATTATAATCAAAGCAAGAAGGGATTAAACCCCATATTCAAACTTAACAAAGAAAACAAAACTTAAGTCATAAACACAAGGCCTTGAACACTTGACATATTCGGAACCTCCACGAGAGGCGACAGAAGCCCTCAGGCCTGATCTTGCGCTCGCTCACCTACATATATATAAAAACAGTGAGTTAAAACCTACTGAATAACATTAATATAAAGAGGTTAGTGAATGAATTCCGAACACATCATATTCATATAACAGACCATAACAGAATCAATTCGCATATCCAAACATAATAATGGTACATCCAATAAAACATATCATGTCGTCATCCGACTAGAGTAGTTGGTTCTGGATATCAATTAAACACATCACTACTTTGACAAGTGGCTAACGAGATCTTGTAATCACATATATGTTATGGACTCGTATTAACATGTCGTCCCCCATGACTTGGGACTTTCTATGGATGTCATACTAGATTTTAAATAGGACATTTGTTCATATTAATAAAATCACATTTCAGAAATCATAACTTATCCAATAACATTTCAAATATGATTCAAATGAACATTCTTTACAATAACATTACTCACAGTGGGTTTCCAGAAATAATTGGTCGATCCTTGAGTCTTGACCTACAACACAAATATCCATAGCACAAAACATATTTCATCATTACACATCCGTACGGCCATTACGGCTTAGCTTTCTTTACATTGGTTTCTTACTCAGTCCATTTCTCATAATTTGTACACGTTAACCACATATTCATATTTGTCTCATAATTTCTAATTCACTTTGCTTATGTTGTTCCTTAGCTTATTACTCTTTAATGACTCATAATCCATGCCTAAATATGTTCATAAAAGGATAGGAACAAAAATATGAACACAGAATGTTTTTCTAAAATATGTTGAAAATGGCTTGATCGCTCAAACGCAACTTCAGTTGCTCAAGTGGACTGCTCTGACTACAAAAGTATTTGATGGCCTCATTCTACGCTCGAGCCACAACTTCTTCGCTCGAGCGGTCCGACAATATACAAGTGTGACAACCCTCACCTCTGATTAGCGTTAATTTGTGATTTAGCATGATAAGTAGTTGATTAAGATGAAATCCTAAATTGATTACATGAGTGTGTTGCTTAATTGCATTTCTATCTGTTTGTTACAGAATGATCTGTTCATGTTTTAATTTCGAATTGCAAATTGAAGGCCTTATCGGCGACCGATTTAGAAGTTGATTTGTGTTATATGCTAATTAGGATTTATAGAATTTTATGGTAGGTTTAATTAAAATTCGATTTGGAATGATTAAATTAGAATAAATAAAGTTAAATTACATTAGTTGAGTTTATTACATAATTGCCATTAAGTGGATTATTTCAAGGCCATTTGTTTGTGTTCTCTTTTCTTTGTTGACACCATTTTCCACCTTCAAAACCCAAACCGTAAGAGAGAGGGAGAATAGGGAAAAATTTATTTCAACAAGAGTTTTTGCTTGAATTTAGAAGAATTGAAGGAAATTTTGAAGACTAGTCTACATTGTTCAAGGTTTTGGCTTAGGAGAAGTTTGATTGAAAAGCCTAGGTAAGAGCTCAACCCTTTAATCTTGTTTTTGAGCCATCTAGAGCTTGTATGTAAATGAAATAGGTGAATTCATGGGTTAATTAAGCTAGAATTTGAGGTAGTCAAGTGAATTCATGTATGCATGTACATGTCCTTGCATTTTGAGGTTGTCTTCATGAGATTCACACATGCATGTCCATATTTTAGTTGTACTCTCGAAATTCACCATGTTCTTGAGCTCAATCTTACATTTGGTCATACCTTGGAGCATTAGAGTTCATGAGAACTCATGTATGTTATGTTCTTGCATTATTCATAGAAGTTTCATTGAAATTATGTTCAATTGACATACTTTTGGGCTTGATTTTATAAAATGATCTTCAAAACATGTTGTATTATGAGTTTCCAAGTGTTTTCCAGAAAATTGGCCCTAAAAATTGAGTTTTGGCATGTTTGATTCTTGGTTTGAGCTTTGGGAGCAAATCTGGAAAATCCAAATTTTGGCTTCCTCGCTCGAGCGAAGGATTCCACGCTCGAGCGACCACTTTTGTTTTCAGACTCTCGCTCGAGCGACGGAATGCTAGCTCAAGCATAAATTGCAAGCTCTCAGGTTTTTGCGTGTGCAGACGCACGCTCGAGCGACGAGACCTACGCTCGAGCGAGCATCGAGCGGAGAATTTTAACAACTAGTACTTTTTACATTTTTTCAGACCGCTCGAGCGAAGGAGTCTACGCTAGAGCGACCTCTTTCATTTGGTAAGCTCGCTCGAGCGAAGGATCCCACGCTCGAGCGAGACCCCTGTTTTCAGCAAATTTTGAAAAGTGTTTTAAAGTACATTTTTGTATCCTCAATCCATCCTAGGCATTCCTAGGCCATGTTTAAGGTATCTTAATTGAGGATATTGATATAGAACCACACCAAATCAAGTTAGGGGCTAAGTTATTAATCCCGAGTGTGTAATTTAGTGTGCGTGTTCATTCTGCAACTGTGTAGGTTTGGCACTCAGGGACGCTGTCTAGCCTGCCCATAGCCCAGTAATCTGTGAGTAACACTGTTGTAAAGATATGTTCAAATGTATTTATTTTCTGATTGATAAATTATATTGGTTTCTGAAGTGATACTTTTTATTGACTGAATGATGATCTTATTTTCTGAACTGTATTCGTGGCATCCATAGCATATTGCTATTGTTATTGATATTGTTATCGCTATTGTTATAGAGATCTCTGTCAGTTCCAAATCCTGAAACTATTGTTATTGTAAGACGGCCATCAATTGATTGTTCGGTCTGTCAAGACCTAGTGTATTATTGCTATTGGATGTACCACGTATGATTCATGAATATGATGGATCGACTTGATCGAATTGAATGCTTGATTGACAAATGATATTGATTGAAAATGTTTTAGTGCTAATCGATTGTTTTAAAGACTGTAAGGACATCATTCTTAACCTCTTTACCCATTTGTTATTCACCGGGCTTTAGCTCACAGTTTATATATATATGTAGGTGGCCAGGCCCCGGACCAAAGCTGGAAGCGTTGAGTTAAGCTCCTGTTTTGTCAAGCCAACCATCGCACCTCACTTCGAGGTTCCAAGTCTGCATGAGTCATGGCTATTTTGGGGTCTTTTGGATCCACCCTTTTTGTCTCTGTTAATGTAATGAATGTTTAAGACTTGGTTGTACAGTTATGGTGTAGGGATTGAATCCCTAACCTGCATGATATGTGTTTCTGATATGTATATATATGTGAATATGTTCATAAAAGCCTTTTTTCATTCAGAATTTCACAGCTCATTGGGCATTCTTTATTATTAATCGGTTTCTGCCGGCCCCTTTATATTGTTCAATTGTCTATATTGTTAATCAGGCCTTTGGTAATCGCGGATTACTGGCCGGTTACAATCCTAAACCCTGAGGGGCGGGTTTGGGTCGTGACAACAAAGGGTTCGCTTGAGCCACCAAGTGGTCGCTTGAGCTATCTGTAACAGACTACAAAACTACTAGATGCTCACTATGTTCGCTCGAGCGGTAAATCCGTTGCTCGAGTAATCTGCAAATTTCTAGGTTTTCAAAACAGAGTCTCGAGCTTCCAAATGCAAATTCAAAGGCAAAACTCATGCATGGCTTGTTCAAAAACTTAGAACCATGTTAGAAAATCATATACATGCTCTGTCTTAAATTATTTGTTCAAGAATCTCATGAATTTAACCAAAATTGTGCTCAAAACTTCTATGCATGTTAAGCTTTATAAACTCTTTTCTCAAAACTCATGAATTACCAAATTTGAGCTCATAAGTCCCATACATGTACAAAATTCTTTTCCAAAACATGAAATCAAACTTCAAAACATGATGAATTACACATGTATGTGCCAAATAATTCATAATAACAACTTAAATGTTCAAAACTAAACTCAACATGGTAAAACTCTTCATATTTATACATGCATGTAGAAATCTCTTCCAATTTCCTTTTCTTAGTTTTCAATAAATCATGGAGATTATCTTCAAAACAACTTAATTCTTGAATGCAAGTATAAAGTAGCTTCAAAGTACAACTTAAACAACATATTTGTAACAACCCCGACCAGTGATTAATTGTTTAACCGTGATTAAATATGCCTAATAAGTAATTAAGGTGAAACTCTGAAGAAATTGCATGTGTGTTACATTATTTGTGCTCATATTTGTCTAATGTAGAAATATCTGTTTGAATTTATGTTTTGTTCTGTGAATTGAAGGCCTTATCGACATCTAATCACAAAATTGACTTGATTTATGTATTAGTTGGAATTTTTAGAACATTATAGTAGGTTCAATTGAAAATCAATTAGGAACAATTAAATTAAAACAATTTTATGCCCCATTGATTAGCTTGACCAATAATTTAATTTCACCATTAACCAAGCCTATATAAGGCTCCTATGTGTGTTTCACCTCCTTCTTTAGCACATTTTGAGTCTCTACAAGCAAACAAGCGTGTGTGTGTGTATATGTGTGTGTGTGTGAGAGAGAGAGAGAGAGAGAAATGAGAGATTTGAGCTCAACTAAGGGAATTGTTAGGAAGAAGAAGGATTGAACTTGAAGACTCAAGGATTAAACCTCTAGCCCTCACCTTGGGAAGTCTAGGTAAGAATTCAACCCTTTGAATGTACAATTTTGATGCCTAAACCATGAATTCAAAATAGTTAAGTTGAGTTAATCTAGAATTAAGCTATTGAGTTGTTAGGAAGATCATAGCATGCATACATGTCCTTTTGAGCACATTTTGAGTTTGATTTCAAGGGATTCCCTCATGCATGTGTTCATCTTACCATTATTTTAAGAATTCATCTTGTTTGATACCATTTTATAGCAAATGATCATGGTTTGAAAGCTTTGAAGTCAAGATAAAGCTTGCATGTTATGCATGTTATGTTTTTAAAGAAATGAAGAGTTGTTCTGCACAATTGGCAAGCTTTTGGGCCTTGATTTTGTGAAATGATCTTTAATTCACCATGTTTTCCAAGTTTATATAAGTTTCCTCAAGTTTTTGGCCCAAAAGACCATGATTTGCAGCTTTGAAATCGAGTTTTGCACTCGGCAAAGCAATCTGGAAATTCCAGATTCTGCCTCTCCGCTCGAACGATAAATCTTGCGCTCAAGCGACCACTCTGTGTTTTGCACCTCCGCTCGAGCGACCAATAGTTGGCTCGAGCGTAAATTGCACGCTCCTAAAAGTTTACATGTTTTGTAGACTGCTCGAGCAACAAGAGATACGCTCGAACAAAGACCTCAGTCATACGCTCGAGTGACCATCGAGCGGTCGTCAAGCGGAAATTTCACACAACCAGTACTTTTGTAAAATTTACAGACTGCTCGAGCAAGGGAATCTACGCTTGAGCGACCACTCATATTTCACATGTCCGTGTCCAACGAGACCTCTGTTTTTAGCAAAATTTGACTAAATGTTATGAATCACATTTTGGGCATCCTCATTTCATCCTAGGCATTTCTAAGCCCTAAT
Organism: Camellia sinensis; assembly: GCF_055761805.1. Classification (NCBI taxonomy): domain Eukaryota; kingdom Viridiplantae; phylum Streptophyta; class Magnoliopsida; order Ericales; family Theaceae; genus Camellia; species Camellia sinensis. The sequence goes on from NC_138973.1 coordinate 87,138,290, forward strand.
TAAGTCAGAATAATGAGAAATAGAAGTAGAAAACACCAAAATAAGAGAGAACTAAATTATTGATTCCCGGTGTGTAATTTTGTACGTGTTCGTTCTGTATCTGTGTAGGTCACCCACCACAAGTTACCTGATCTGTCTACTCTGTCTGTTTGCTCAGAGCCATTTGTGAGTAATAACTCTGTAAAGCTATGTTTAATTATAAGTATTTTCTAACTGATATGATACGATCTGTTTTCTGAAATACTATTTTATGAATCACGAATGAATGTCCATTTTTCTGATATGTATTTGTGGCATCCTTAGTTCACGTGGCCTTCGTCCGGGGGTAACAATACCATGACCAATCTGCACGTGGCCCTCGCCCGGGGGTAACAATACCGTGGCTTATATTCATGTCGCCCTTACCTGGGGGTAACAATACCGAGGCCTATATTCACGTGGCCCTCGCCTGGGGGTAACAATACCATGGCTACTTGTGTGCAAGATATGGACCTTTATGGTTGTCGGTTCATGATAGCTAAATGGATGTACCACAAATACCTGCTGATGATTTCTGGAAAGTATGTGAATATAAATCTATTTCTGATTTGAAATCTGACATAGGACATAATTTATCAAATTCTTTCCTTTAGTATTATTCACTAGGCTTTGCTCACCATTTATATATATATATATATATGTAGGTGATCAGGTGCGTAACTAGGCTTAGTGATGACCGCCTGGAGAGTTTTTGTCAGCCAGCCTTTGTGCCTCCCGAGGAGTTTCCATACGTTTTGTGGTCATGTTTTGTCAATATAAAAGACTTCGTTTTCTTTTGAATTATGAACAAGTTTTCTGTTATCTGTATATTTGGCTATATCTGTAATGAATATGACGTAAGACTACTGTAATATGACGTCATGTATATGTGCATATAGGTTCAAAATTTTTGTCCCATATATGTCTTCATAGCTCAATGGACTATGTATGTTTCCATATTTGCTTCCACAACCCCTAATTGTAAGTTATTCTGTTCAGAGACCTTTGGTAATCCAATGATTACTAGCCGGTTACGACACTAAACCTATAGAGGCGGGTTTGGGTTGTGATAGAGCGGTATCAGAGCACATGTTATACCGTACACACAAGTTCGTATGAGCTATAGGATGTCCTAGTAAGCATTAAGGGCATCTCATCAACATGTGTGAGTGTGTATACTAATTTTTGTAAATGAGGAAACTGAATTTGACCTTGAATATTTGAAATAAAAGTGAATGGACCATGAATGAATGATCTAAACATTGTGAAATGAACTATTTGCCTATGTTCGTGAAACGACCCCATCACGTATAATGATTAGTACTTGATTAATTAAGATGATTTGAAATTTAATTGCCGAGTATTATAATTTAATTTGGGGCTTATGAGGATTGTGGAATTTGACTCGTATATGATTTTATTAAAGACTTATTTTGGAATTAGAAAAGGGTCCAAAGTACTTAAGGAAGTGAAGTTAAAAAGTTGAATCAATTTAATCTTAATTATGGGCTCATTTGGGAGTTTAATTAAATATTCGTTTCAGTTTAGTAAAATTGAGATTCGATTAATTAGATCATAAATGGAGTTAATCAAGTTAATTAAATTATGAAGATTGAGAATTGTAATTATTACGAATTAAATTTATTTATGGGGTGTCCAATTTGAATATGTAGTTTAAGCGACGGAATTTGGACCCTTTTGAGAGTTTGATTAAAATCTGATTGAGATTAATAAATTTAAATATAATTAATTGGACTATAAAGGAAGTCAATTAGACTAATTAATATGTGAAATTTGTGATTAGTTAAGATTAATTAATTATGTGCTATCCAAGTATTAATTATAATTAGACTAAGTGGTATTTAATTAAGCTAATTAAAATGCTAATTGATCCTATTCAACTAATTAGCACGTTGGTATGTTGGAGAGGTTTCTAGAATAAAAATCTGAGATTTGTTGACAAGCTTTTATACACAAGGAGAGAGAGTAGAAGCTTTAGTTTTGTTTTGTGCTGGAACTTTAAGCTCAAAAAAAAAAAAAAAAAAGAGGTGTAAGTGGGCTCTATTTTGTAGCCGAGAGGGAGAGAGACCAAAAGAGAGAGAGAGAGAGAGTTTTGCTGGAAGAACAAAAAAAAAAAAAGAGAAGAAAAGAAAGAAATGTTCAAGGAGATTTAAAGAACGACAACGTTACGTAGTTCAAATTTTGTGGTTCAAAAGTGGCTCAAATGGCCAAAACGACGTCGTTTTGAGTACAGAACAACATAAAAATGGCCAAAACGACGTCGTTTTGGCCATTTGAGCCACTTTTGAGCCACAAAATTTGAGCTACGAGACATTTTCCTTTAAAGAAATGCTCAAGTTTTTGGAAGGAACCCAAGGAGAATTAGAAGGGATTTAACTAAGTTATGAAATTTATGTTAATTTGAGTAGAATCTTTACATTATACTTGAAATTAAGGATGAAATTGGAATCAATAGCAAGAAGATGAAGGAAAATTAGCTCAAGTATAAGATTATGGAAATTAATTTGAAATGGGTTACATGCATGTGGATGGTTATGGAAATTAAATTAGAAATTAATTATTGGGGGTTTGATGTTGTGATTTTACATGAAACTAAGCTTTATTGTTACATGCATGAATAAATTTTACAAGTTTAATACTCTAATGATACATACATCATGGATTTTGAAGGAATTAAAAATAAAGCTTTATAGATCAATTATGAATTGTTAAGATTTGGGTTTGCATGTAAAATCAAGTTAGGATCAAGAGTATGAATTATAATTTCTTAAATTTGTTAACTTGAGTTCAATTTCATGTAAATAGAAGAAGTTAGCAAAATGATGAATAAATGAAGTTATGTTCAATTTATGAAAAATTAGACATTGATTCGATTGTGATCCCCAACCCATGCATCCAATATAATGAAAGAGTTTTATTCAATTTTAAATTTATGTTATGGAACCTCTATGATTATGAATTAAATTGAGGTTAAAATAAATTGAGTTAAGCTTGAGATTAAAGAAATGAGTTTGGGAAAATTTATCAAGTAGGTTTAATTGGTGTTATTTCTCATGAATTTGGATTTCATCTTTGCATGCATCAATGAATCTTTAAGAAAGTTGTGGAATTAGTCTCATGGATTTTGTAAGAAATAAGGTTTTAAGTAAGAAATTAAATAGACTCATAATTGTGAAAATTAATTTGGAAAATTAATTGTTTTGATTTGATTTTGTAATATTTTCTTGTAATACATGAGTTTTAAGGGAATTGAGCCATTCAAGTTCATATTTTGAAGAGACAAAGGAAATGTTTTAAGAAAATCAAGTTTATGAAAATTTGGAATTAATCCTAAAGTTTTGATTTTATAATTAAGTTTTTGTTTAATCCATGCATACGATGTAATTTAAGAATTTTATTCAATTTAGATACATTTTAGAACACCCATGATTATAAATTAAGTATTTGGTTAAAAATTGAGTTAAGTTGATTTTGTTATTAATAGTAAAATTGGATATATTTGTATTACATACATCATGAAATTTCAAGAGGTTGGGAAGCCTAATTTATATTTTAGAATTGTGGGTTGATATTAATAAGATGAATTAAAACTAAATTTGGGGAATTGGAACATGATTTTAAATGAATGTTTTCTAATTGAAAGTGTTTACTAAATCATACAATGGTTCTCCATTTTTGTGTACAAAAAATACATGTTTTGAGGCTTTGAATATCAAATTTGAACTTCAATTGCAATTCTGAAAATTTCAGAATTTACGCTGTCCGCTCGAGCGAGGAAAGTCTCGCTTGAGCGTGAAAATCGAGCTCCTAGAAGTTGTTCAAATTTTACAGTCCGCTCGAGGGACCAAAGTGGCGCTCGAGCGAAGACCCCATTTTCAGCATATTTTGAAAAATTGTATTTAGTTCACATTTTTATTCTCATCTCTTTCCAAAGCATTCTAGACATGATTTATGACTCAATAAAGATTAATAAGCTATCAATCAACATAGATTAGTTAGTTAAAGAATGAATCATTGATCTAGTGGTAATTGTTTAAGAAGCCAAGTAAAAGATCAATCTATTTGGAAAAGAAGGCTTAGTAATGAAAGAATATGTGAAATAAGAACCCGGTTTATTTGAATGAGAAAGAATAAGCGTAGTAGAACTTCGGACTATTTAAATGGAAAAAGACTAGAAAAGTCAAGTTTGTTCAAGGGAGTAATATTGTATTTCAATGTGTATATGTTATGTGCTTGTGTAGGTCACGCGCCATTGTCTGCCTGATTTATCTGATATGTCCAGTCCGTCTGATTTCCTTCTGCGGCTATCTGTGAGTAATAACATAGTAAAACTATGTTCAACCTTATTTATTTTCTGTATGATGAAATAAGAATTGTTTTCTGAAATGTTATGTTCTGTACAATGAATGATTGTCCAATTTCTGATATGTATTCGTGACGTCCTTAGTATCATGTGATATGTGTTGGCTGTTACCCAGTATCGGAGGTTCCATCATGGAACTTAATCTGTGTGCACTCTGTTACCCGTACCGGAGGCTCCATCATGGGGCTCAGCGTGTTTATTCTCTGTTACCCGGATCCGGAGGTTCCTTCATGGAACTGGTTATTCATAACCACCATGTGTCTATATCTGTTCTATATCTGCTCTATTAGTGCTAATGGATGTTGTAGACACCCCATTTTTGACCGCCCTTAAGACTTGGGCGTTACTGATGGTTTACTTGGTGGTAAAAGGTGTGCAGGGCAAAGGTTCAAATTCTTCAGCAATGAGAGAGTCAAATCCCAACTTCATACCCCTTTTGGACCAAAACAATCTTGATCAAAAGATTTTAGATCTTAAAATCCTTTCTTTCAAAATGTTTTGAAAATAAAGTTCCTACGATGTTCCGACGCTCACATTCGGTAAATGTTGCGCTTTTCGGTAAACCGAGCAAGGACAAAGTGGAGATGAATGAAAGAGAGATGAAATCTTTGAAAAATATTTCAAAACACTTTGTTTAGGGGTTTGGAGTTGAAGAAAAGAGGAAAGGAGAGGAGAAAACTAGTTTGGGAGAAGTTCGGCATGAATCCGGGTAAGAGAGTCGAGCAGCCCTCGCAGAATCGGGCTTATTCATTTGCATACTTGGATTTTAGCTATGAGGCCACCACCGTTGGAAATCTTACTTCTAGAGCTTCATTTTGCACTCAAGAATCTCCTAAAGCCAAGTCCGGGTGGGGGAGATATGGTTGATTGAAGTAGGGCATCACTCCGGTTGGACTGAATCTGCGCGGCTTCACCAAAAAGGGCATAACTTTTTGCATAGGAGGAATTTTAATGCAAGGTTTGCGCCATTGGAAAACTAACTTCTGGGGCTTTAATCTGGACACCAATCGGCCACTTTTTGGCCTCGGCAGCCACCTACCGGCCAACAATTTAGCCGACCGGCCAGTCAAAATAGCCGACCGACCAAATAAGTAGCCGACCGACCATTTATTTTGCTGATGGCCTCCTTTTCTGGCCGGTACCACCTTTTTGACTCTTGCAGGCATGGTGCATGCCAGCTGGGGTGCACAGACCCTGCCCCCATACGTGTATGTGGCTGTTTTGGCCCCTTTGCACCCTTTTTGATCCAAACTTCCTCTAGAAGATTGCACCCTTTGCTCAAGCTTCTTGAGGAAGCTTGACCCTTTGTCTTAGCTTTCTCAAGAAGCTTGAACCTTTGGGTTAGCTTCTCTTGGAAGCTTGGCCCCTTTGACCCTTCTTTTATTAGCTTCTTTAAGAAACTTGGAGCCATTCCCTTGTCTATATAAGGAAACCCTCCTCCTCCTTTGTTTTGATTCAGCAAAAAACTAGACCTTACATCTGATATATGATATATATCACCTTCTCTCTCTATATATCTCCCTCTCTCTCTACATTTGGGTGTGTTAGAGGGTTCAAAAGGGTCTTGTTCTTGTCCCATTGCACTACACCTCATAGCCTATCACCTCCACCACCCGTTCCAGCACCTTGAAGTTGATTTTTAGAGGTTGAGAGCTCACCATCTTGGTCCAGAAGCTGCTGCATTGCTATGCTACAAGGGTAAGTCACTATCTCCCTCTTTGTAGCCTTATCTTGCTTCGTTCTTTATCCTTATTTGCAAGCATTTCTAGGCTTCGACATAAACTGTAAAGTGTCTTATTTTGAGCTCCTCTTGAAGTTTGATTAAGGACACTTTTCTGTTTGAGGCCATCTACCTCCTTGTATCTTCCATCTCTCTTTTAGGGCTAATTTTGCATCCTAGCTTAGCCTTACTTAAAAGAATTTTCGAGATTTTCCATGAACTAAAAAAAGTCTTTTTTTGAGCCTTCTTAAAGTTTGATTAAGGGAATTTTTCTGTTTGGGGTCATCTTCCCCTTTGCATGCTTTATTTCCTCATGATTAGGGCTATGCATTAGAGCATTTGCATTGGCCTTGGTTTGGCCTCTTAGCCACTGAAATCCAGTGGATTTTCAGTGGCTTAGGTGTGTTTTTGAGCCTTAAAATCAGAGGGGGGTGACCCCCCTCTCTCCTTGTCTTGTTTGGTGGCCTTTTGGGCCTTCCAAAGGACCCCCTATTTGCAAGCTTCCAAGCTTTGTTTCTATCATTTTTCAGTAGGTTTTAGGACCCCCATAACTCATTTTCAGAGTTTGTTTTTCTATGCTAAGTATCCTTGATACATGTGTAGAGTAACCCCTCTTGTAGCTTATCAAAGGAGCTCATCATTCTTGCATGTGTAGACCTCATTTCAGTGGGTATTTGGGCATATTTTGACATGTTTTGATCACTGTTTTTGGCTGGTTTGGTGAGATTTCATATGCTTCATATAGGTGTGGTATAAACCATGCTTACTAGCCAATCTTGCATATTGTTTTAGCCCTACATGTTAGCACTTTTTGGCCATGCTTTAAACTAGCATTGTGCATATTTTGGGATTGCCTTGGCTCTGTCTTTGTTCTTCATGGTTAAATAATGCTTGCTTTGCATAGTTATAGTTCAATGTATGTGCCTAGTTTTGAGTTCCGGGGGCTATTTCATGCATTGGGTGGCATATTTGCATGTTTCGGGACCATTGAGCATCATACTTCAGTGATGGAACATATGCCATTGTATGCCATAATTCATCCTTTCAATGCCTTAGTGGAGTTGTGTTTTGTGCCTTAGACTCAGGGCCATTGCATTGTGCATGTTTACATGCATCTCAGTTGCCTCATTTTCATCACATGTCCACTGATTTTGGCATGCTTGCGAGCTATCCATGTTAGTTTAAGTCCATCATCGCATGATGTTGCATGCCATGTTTGCTTATATGTTTAGGTTGCATTCCTAGTATACATTGCTCATTTGCATGTTCATGTTGCATACTTAACCTCCATGCCTAGGTTGCATTTCATTGAGCATGCATCCCTTGCCTTTTGATCAATCATGATAGGGGTTGGGGCCCTTTGATGTGTTTTGTGCTTGCATTTCATTTGATATCGAAGTTGCACACTTGGTTTTTGGGCCATAATGCATTGAAATGCGTGATTGGTGGCCCGAGAGTCGAGGGCCATGCTCCCTTGAGTCCATTGCATGATAGGGCATGTGGCCATGTCCACATTTGCTTGAAAATTCCATGCCATACACTGCTTGCCCTCTGCTGCTGTCAATTGCAGGTTTCAGCAGGAAGATTTGGTCGGCCGACAGTGTTGAGTGCCGACCGGCAAAGAATTTTTGGCTGAGAGCACAATATTTAGCCGATGAGAGTATTCCCATGGCCGGTAGCATATTCCTTTGGCCGGTAACATTCCACAACACCCAAGGAGCAGTTCTGGGGACTTTCAGAATTTTCAGAAGGGCAGGGTAGTGTTAACAGAGGCAACAGTGCTATGGCAGCGAGTTTCCAAGCGGGACGAGTCAAGCATGCATCGTTCGCGTATTTCGAGACAGGGCTACAACAGCCTCTTTAATCTTCACATTTAGTTTATTTTGTAATTAATTTGTTAATTAATTAGGTGGTCTGTAATAATTAATTATCTTGTAGGTTGATTAATTGGTATTATTCTTTTGGTCCCTCCGAGCGAGGGCGAATTTGTAATAAGTGTGGGTGTGGGTGTGGGTGTGCATGTCTTCTAACCCCTACTTCTTTCTCCCTTTTACTTATCTGCTTTTGATGGTTAGTATTAGGTCATATTTAATTTAGCATACCTTATGCTATGCATGCGTGCATCCATACATTTGTCTTGCATGCACCAAGCTCGGCGCATCATACTAACTGCATTATATTTCAATTCCAAGTTGAATACGTGTTAGTTGTAGCATCATCATATGCCATGTTTAGATTAGCCGAGCCTATTCTAGCTGTATTTTGCCTGTGTTGCATTAGCCATCTTAACATGAACTAGGATCATGCATATGATTACTAACTAATTTCTGTTTTGGCTCGGAGTACTAGGTAAGCTTTTATGCTTTAGCATCCTTGCATGCGTGTGAGTGTTTGCCATGACAGCATGCTTGCCATGAGGCTAATTGCTTATGTGATATAACTGCTTGAGTGCCTGTGGATGGAGGTTGAATTACCTAAATTGGAATGATGCACCAAAACTGTGAGTTTTAAGTCCACTAGATAGTGGCAAAACCATCTTTTCTAAAGCCCACTTGAGGGTGGCAAAATCTGCATTTTAGCCTACTTGCAAGTAGCAAACTATTTTCAGAACAAACATGAAATGTTTTGTTCCAATTTAGGCGATTTGGTCTATACTTGTTTGTTGTGCGCATAACATAGTAATTCTAGGCTAATAACCGGAATAAGAGCATATAACGTTTTCAAAACAAGATATCATGGTTAGTAGAGGCCGATTTTTGATCGGGCGAGCGGGGGTGCTCATAGCTGACCTTCCCCAATTGTACCTGTACGGGGAGCAAATATTGCGGCAAGCCCGTACTCCTTTCTTCCGAGCTCCGTCGATGTCCGATCACCTGCGAGCAAGTAACGGTGAGCTACCCGGCGGTGTGTGGCCGGAAAAACCCTCCGACAGTCAAGTTAGCACACACCTTAGGAGGGATAGAGAGAAGGGAGAGAGTGTTTGAGTGTAAGAATTCCTTACAGAGATGTTCGTGTGTCGCGTATGGGGGGCGCAGACATGCTTATATACCTTCTGAGCCCCATATCCACTCCCAGTCATCTCCTGACACGTGGCTCTGCTATCCCATCTGCCAGCGTAAACCTTGCCGATCATCACCTAATCTCAACTGCCTGACTTCACAGCGGGAGCTCGGCAGCCGAGCTGCTCTACCACGGCCATGCCATGCTTCATACCCAAGCGCCTAACCGGATAAACACATGGAGGATCGGGCTAGGCGGCATCCCGGCAGTGCCTAGCCCGGGTTCCTCCTTTGGTCGGCCTTCCTGCCGGTCAAACAGTCTCCTCGGTTGACCACGCCTTTCCGGGCGCTGGTCACTCAGCTTGTCTGGCTTCAGCCATCCCCTGATCAGGCAGCTTGGTCCAACCAAGCGCTATCTAGCCGAGCTCCTTCTTGGGCCGGGGCGGCTCACACTTGGCCCAAATTCTGCCCGGCTCAAGTTCTGGCAGCCCACTTCTTGGTGGATGGTCAATCATCTCGGCCCCATGCACCGTTGGGCTCTCAATCTGCTCGGCCGTTACTTCAGCCCAACTCCTGATCATAAATCACCCTCTCAATTGCCCCTTAATTCCGTCCGCGAAAGCGTGACTGGGATTATTCTCTTTGACCAAGATAACACTCCTCCGGTCTCCTAGAGGCCAGAAGGTAACCGGACTGGTTAACAAACTGTCTGCAAACTTGCCCGGTTAGATTCCTCGGCTGACATCCTCTTCGTCGAAAGTAGCTCGGTTGGCTCTTCGTCTTTTCAACCCGTCGCTTCAGTCTTGACGTAGCCATAAATGGGGACACGTGGCGGGCTGCCATTGGTCATCGGGCAGCCAACCCGCCGTTTTTGCCAGAGTTTGAATTTGGGCGGACTCCCCTCTACCTATACATACAAGACCCCCCCCAAACTCCAACTCCTATTGCCACTCCGATATTCGACCTCAGAGCTCCAGCATTCTTGACTTGTCCTCTTCTGCCATCCTTCGTGTTTGAGGGATTAGGTCCTGACCTTCACTGGTAAGTCATTCTACCCTTATCTTGTTGCTATTTTCCTTCATATTACACACATTAGGGTACAAAACGTAGCTCTTAGGGCATAGGCCATAGAATCCGTCCCAAACTTCCCACTGTTCTTGGTGTTCTTCATATTCATGAAGAACACTGAAGAACTGGGGCGAACCGGGCTCCTGGTCCTTTTTTGATCCAAAAAACCAGCTTAACTGAGCAAATAACAAGTTCATCACATCCCCAGCGAAAACCGAGATAATAAGGGGGCTTGGTCGCTCAACCGGGCTAAGATCTGGTCTGCTTGGGCGACCGGGCTCCGTAGTTAGAATAGATAACCGAGGTGGTTTGGCGCTCTAAATGACCGAGCTAAAGTCCAGCACCTTTTGCGCGACCGCGCTCACACTTACCTTGCCATCCTTTTCCTGCAGAGTCCAAGGGGACCACTGTCATTCCTGAGGCTCTCAGGACCGAGCAGCTACCAATTACCACAGAGCCAAACCCTTCAACCGGGCTATAGTAAGCCGGCCACAAATGGGGAAATTCCGCTTCCTAGTGGATACTCCGGCCGCGCTAGCCGCTTTCAGAGAGGAGTACGGCATCCCGGCCGACGTCCATCTCGAGCTGGCAGAAGAGGAGATAACGCCTTGGGGTAGGGAGGAATGCCCCTTCACCGTGCTATCCATTGTTGAAGGGGGCCTTCGTTTCCCACTTAATCCACTGATAACCGAGTTCTTACGCCGAACCGGGCTAGCACCAACCCAAGTGTCCACCAACACTTACCGGATAATAAACGGCGTTCACGAATTGAACAATCGGCTAGGCACCAACTTAGGTCTAGCCGAGATACTGAGGCAATACACAATGGGCCACACCGGGGACGGCCTAGCTTATTACCTGAAGATAAGGCCGGGCAAGGAAAAAATTGTAACCGGCACCCCGGATAAAGATCTTCACGACGACGATTTTTTCTGGGTGTCGGGCAATTACGAAACAGCCGAGGTGCCGGGCTGGTTTATAAACAAGGACTTCGGTTCTTCATGTAAGCCACTCAAACTTGCTCGGTCAGCCTAACTCTTTACTTTGTAACTAACCGGTTTTCCTGTTTCTTTTGCAGCAATCCAAGCCTTGCAAGCTAATTATCAATTTCCCAACGTTGAGGCAATTCGGACCGTGCTTCGGTATTCCCACCGAGATTGCAACGACTTACTCGGCTACACCCCGACTTACAGATATTCTGCTCCGCGCCGGAGTAGAGTAACTGATTTCCTCAGAGCTCCTTCGCCACCTCCAGATCCAACCCTACCCGACGTCCCGTTAATCCGGTTAACAGACGAGCAAGAAATGGCCAAAAGAAGTCGAATCAAAAACCTTCTAACCGCGACCTCAGTCGAGATACCTAGTGTCGTCGCTCACTCCCCGGCTGCCGGTCAATCGAGCGCCGCCGTGGTTGCGCTAGCTTCTCCAGTTGCCGGGTAGTCTGGCCAAGAAACACACCGGGCGGGAAAAAGACCACAGGCCGATCCTTCTGCCGAGCTCATCACCGAGCTGGCAACCGAGCAACCGGTCGACAGGGTCAGCTCCATCCCAGCATGGCGGCCGCAGCTGAAGCACCGGGGAAAAGAGATCCCGGCAAATGCTTCGATCAAGGGAGACAAGGAGCACTTACTCGCCTTCGATCTCTCCAAGGCTTTACTACTTCCCAGCGATGTGGTTGGAAGCGACCATGTCCCTGACACCCCGCTGGTCAAATCCGTCGTGAAGTCCATGACCAGGGTAACAAGTTGAATCCTCTGTTTCAATTTTCGCAAGTGTTTGCATGGTTTCTTCTCTGATCAAATTCTAATTTTGCAGGCCATCCAAAAGCAGCACCTGGTCATGGAGCGCATCCACAGACTCCGGCAGAAGGCCAACGACACAGCCAGCCAGGTCGAGAGCCTTCAAGCCGAGCTAGGCCGGGCTAAGTCATCTCTTGAGATGGCCAATGCCGACAATAACAGACTGCTCGGTCAGCTGAATGCGGCCGAGAAAAAACAAAACGAGCTCCAAACCGAGGTGGACACCCTGAAGAAGTCGGAGAAGAAAGCTTGCCGGGCTGCCAACAACGCCGGGTTTAACGAGGCCAAGCAAAGCTACAAAAAGCAAGTCTTTGCAACTCAAGACATCTACTTCAAGGCCGGCTGGAAGTCCGCCTGCGAACACCTCGGCCAGGGATCTGATACCGACGTGTTTGTTAACCCTCCTCCAGCTTCGCTACCGGTCTACCTCGTGCCTTATGCAAACGACGTTTTCAGCGCTTTGCAAGCTGAGGCCGAGGAAGGACTTGAAGATGGAGAGGGTGAGACAGATTCCGAGGCAGAGGAGGCCGAGGTGCAAGAGCAGCCCGGCAATGCTGAGCCCGGTGCCCAAGAGGCAAGTCCAACCATCAACCTCGATGCTGGCGAGGACGAGTTCACCAATCTCTCCCCCCTAGTTTAGTTTTCTTTTTTCTTTTTTTTTTGTACTTTTGCTTTCAACATTTTTGATGTAACCGGGCTCTGTCCCCACCTTTTGTAATGATTTTCTTTTCAATGAGAAACTCAAATTTGGCTAAGTGTTTGCACGGTAGTAATCAATTCCATCTTCAGCAAAATATCTCGGTATAACTCATCGTTTGAACAACACTTTGTCGACCGTAATGCATAACACGGTCGAAACACTTCAGCAGAACAAAACAACAAATTTATAAACCGGAATAACCATCCTGGTTAGTAATAACAAAGTTGGACAAAACACCAACACTTCCAACCGGATTAGATCATCTCGGTTGGGTATCCGAGGTTGGACGAAACACCAACTCTTCCAACCGGAGCATGTCATCTCGGTTGGGAATTCGAAGTTGGGCAAAACACTAACTCTTCCAACCGGAGCACGTCATCTCGGTTGGGAATTCGAAGTTGGACAAAACACCAACTCTTCCAACCGGAGCACGTCATCTCGGTTGGGAATTCGAAGTTGGACAAAACACCAACTCTTCTAACCGGAGTACGCCATCTCGGTTTTTAACATTAAAACAACAGTCCAAGTGCTTAAAGCAAAATCACTTCTATAAATTGATAAAAAGAATTACATGCTGTGGTGCAAGCCAAAAAATTTCTTTGCACAAGAAAAGAAAGCAAAAGCTTAAAAGTAATACAGTTTCAAGTTGGCCGCATTCCATGGCCGGGGTATTGCTCTTCCGTCTAAATCCTCCAAATGGTAAGCCCCCTTGCCCGCTAGACCGGTGGTCTTGTAGGGTCCTTCCCAATTTGCCCCTAGTTTGCCTTCTCCTGGGACCAGGGTGTTGCCCATAATCTTCCTCAAAACCCAATCACCAACTTTGAACGGTCTGGGGTGCACCGTCTTGTTATATTTCTTTGAGAGCTCTTGTTGGTAGGCGGCCACATAGATGAGGGCCTTCTCCCGACGCTCGTCCACTAGGTCCAGCTCCAAGGCAATAGCCTCGGTGTTCAGCTCGGGCTCAAAACTCTCGCTTTTGAGGGTGGGCATTTCAACTTCCAAGGGTATGACTGCCTCTATGCCGTAAGCCAAAGCAAATGGAGTTTCCCCGGTAGAACGTCGCGGGGTTGTTCAGTATGCCCAAAGGACGCTAGGTAATTCCTCAGCCCATTTGCCCTTGGCCTTTTCCAGCCGTTTCTTCAACCCATCCAGTATAGTCTTGTTCGATGCTTCGGCTTGACCATTGGACTGCGGGTAAGCCGGGGTGGAGTTGTAGAATTCTATCCTCAAATCTTCACAAAATCCTCTGAATAGGCGACCGTCAAACTGGGTGCCGTTGTCAGAGATCAAAATCTTGGGGACGCCAAACCGCGTGACCACGTTCTGCCAGACAAACCGCTTCACGTCTTTCTCTTTAATGGTTGCCAAGGGCTCAGCTTCAACCCACTTTGTGAAGTAATCTGTGGCCGCGATGAAGAATTTCCGGTTTCCCGGTGCTGTTGGCAGTGGTCCCACTATATCTAGCCCCCACATGGCGAAGGGCCAAGGACTGGTGAGGGGAAGAAGTTCCCTGGCAGGCTGGTGGATCTGATGGGCGAATTTCTGGCATTTTTCGCACTTGCGGACATATTTTTGTGCGTCGGCCTGCATGCACGGCCACCAGTATCCCTGCGAAATAGCACGGTAGGCCAAGGACCTGCCTCCTATGTGGCTGCCACAAATGCCTTCATGAATTTCGTACAAGAAGGCCTCCACACTATTCGGGTGCACACACTTTAAATAAGGACCAGCGAAGGACTTCTTATATAACACGCTAGAGGAAGAGAGCCAAAACCGCTCTGACTTTACCCGGATTTTGTGTGCTTCTTTCTTGTCAGTTGGAAGAGTCCGGTCTCTGAGGAACGAGATCAAGGGGTCCATCCAAGAGGGACCGAGCGCGGCGCAGAGTACATCTGTCTGCCCGGCGTGTTCAATGCTTGGCCGCGGAAGAAAGTCAATCAAAAGAGGGTTTGGAAAAGTATTATCCACCATAGAAGCGAGACCGGCCAGTTCATCAGCTCGGCTGTTTTCTTCCCGGCCAATCTGTTAGACTCTAATTGCCTCAAACTGCTTGATATGTGCCCTAACCAGAGCCTGGTACTTCGCCATCCTTTCGTCCTTTGCTTCATAAATCCCAGAAACTTGGTTAACCACAAGCTGGGAATCACTGTACACCAGGAGCTCGGCAACCTTCATTTGAATTGCGCTCTTGAGCCCGGCGAGAAGTGCCTCGTACTCAGCCTCGTTGTTAGATGCCGGGAAGCCAAGCGTGATAGAATGTTCAATGGTTAGGCCATCCGGGGAGATAAGAACGATACCTAGGCCGGCACCATGGCGGTTGGACGCTCCATCAACAAAAAGCTTCCACATGTCCCCCACAAAAAGCTTCCAGCAGTCGGATGGGTCCTGAGAGTTGCGAAGGGAAATGGGATCACAATTGCTCGGTTGTGCGGTGTCAAGTTCGGTGTTGACCGGTTCAAATTCAGTGCCCCTTGGTGATTCGACACCGGACTCAGCAAGTTTTTCTGTAATGCTCAAGTCCGTGGGCGAATCATCAGGTTGCGGTGTGAAGCCGGCCGCAGGTTCTGAGCTGTGTGGGTCCATTCCTTCCCCCCTTGATGATTCGGCACCGGACTCAGTAAGTTGATCCGTAATGCTCAAGTCCGTAGGCGAATCATCAGGTTCTGAGCGGTGTGGTTCAATTTCTTCCCCCCTTGGTGATGCGGGACCGGACAGAGTGGATGGGTTGGTGATACACAACTCCGTCATCGCAGCACCGGGTGGTATGTCCGTGCAAACTGAAGGAACTTCGATGGTGCGCGCTAACTCCGCGGCGCTACCTCCTCCAACTGGTTGTACCTCGGTTGGCATTGCGTGCATTTTATCATCTGCCTCGGTAATGTCGACCGGGCATACCGGATGATTGCCAGGTGAGAACTCGGCGACAAAATCTGCCAAGGTCTGGGCTTTGATAGCGGTGCGCGGCTGGAACTTCACATCAAACTGTCCCAACTCGACTGCCCACTTAAGAATTCAGCCTGAAAAGTCCGCGCGTTCAAACAAAGCCTTGAGGGGAAACTCGGTCAGTACGATGATGGTATGGGCGTGGAAATAGTGCGCCAATTTTCTTGAAGCCATCATCAAGGCCAGGGCAAGCTTCTCCAACGGCAAGTATCTCGACTCTGCCGGTAACAAAGTTTTGCTGACATAAAAAATTGGGAGGTGCTTGATTCCTTCAGCCCGGACTAGCACCGCACTGACTGCGTGCTGGGAGACGGCAAGGTAAAGGTAGAGTTCCTCACCCGGCTCCGGTGTAACCAACAGCGGCGGAGAAGACAAATAGTCCTTGAGCTCGGCCAAAGCTCGGTCGCACTCGTCATCCCATGAGAACTTTGACTTCAATGCTTGAAAGAAAGGGCGGCAGCGATCTGATGACCGGCTTATAAATCGATTAAGCGCGGCGGCCATACCGGCCAGATGCTGCACGTCCTTAGTTGAGCTGGGCTGCTTCAACTCTTGCACGGCTCTGATCTGAGTAGGGTTTGCTTCGATGCCTCGGTTCGTGACTAGGAATCCTAAAAATTTTCCGGATCCCACGCCAAAGGCACACTTTGAGGCGTTCAAGCGCAGCTTGTGCTTCTTTAAAATGGCAAACATCTCGGCTAAGTCGGACAAATGGTTTGCCTCATGTCGGCTTTTTACCACCATATCGTCGATATAAGCCTCCATTGTCCGGCCAAGCAGAGGAGCGAACATTTTGGTCACCATCCTCTGAAAAGTTGCCCCGGCGTTCTTCAAACCAAAAGACATGACTCGGTAGCAGAAGAGTCCCCTTGGAGTCGTGAAAGAGGTGATCTCTCGGTCAGGCCCATGCATAGCGATCTGGTGATAGCCGCGGTACACATCCAAGAAACTGAGCCTATCGTGTCCAGCCGTTAAGTCCACTAGCTGGTCAATGCGCGGCAAAGGGAAGCTGTCTTTGGGACAAGCGCGGTTGACTGTCTTGTAGTCGACACAAACTCGCCACTTCCCATTCTTCTTAGGCACCACTACTGTGTTGGAAATCCACCGAGGATAGTGCACTTCCTGAATTGCTCGTGCCTCAAGCAGGTTCTTTACCTCCTCAGCAACTACCTCGGCGTGATGCAACGCCGATCTCCTTGTTCGCTGGATGACTGGCTTTGCTCCAGGGAAGACATTGAGATGATGGCAGATAAAACTTGGGTCGAGGCCAGGCATGTCGTAAGGCGACCATGCAAAGACTTCGATATTCGCCATCAAAAACTCAATCATCTCGGTCCTCTCTATGGCCGTGAGACTTGAACCGAGCAAGAAGAATTTGTCCGGCTGCTCGGTATCAATTCGCACCTCAACCAATTCCTCAACAGCCTTATCTTCGGCCTTGGTGCCCACATCGTCCAAGACACCCTGGTCCTCCGGTCCCTCAATCATTTGAACGAATCCTTTGGCAGCTCGGCTTCCGTTGACCGCCACGAAGCACTGCTTGGACATGACCTGATCGCCCCAAATCTCCTCGATTGCCCCCATAGCCGAGGGGAATCTCATTACTTGGTGAAAAGTTGATGCCACGGCTTGCATGGCGTGTAGCCATCCCCTTCCAAGGATAAGGTTGTACGTCGAAGGCACTTGCAGCACCCAAAATTCAACTTGTTTGACAACGGATCCCGCTTTGACCGACAAGATAATCTTTCCCAAAGGCCACTCCGGTCGCGAGTTGAATCCAACCAATGGCGAAGTTGCCGGAGCCAAGTCAGTCTCCCAGAGTTTAAGCTGTTTGAACGCATCATAGTACATGATCTCGACCGAGCTTCCCTGATCGATCAAGATCCGCTTAACATCAAAGTCCTTGACGCGTAGTGTTACTACTAGGGCATCGTTGTGCGGCGTCTGGATACGCTCTAGATCCCTTGAGGTAAAACTAATCACGTCTTTTTCTTCAGTCTTCCCCCTTTTGATGGCAGGCTGTACCGACAAAACTTCCCTCATATGCTCTGCCTTTTTTATCATGCCCCGGAGCTCGCAAACTCGCTCCGGTTCCATGATGCCGTGGATGACATTAACAACTCCTTGGGGTGGTGCGTCTCGGTCATCCTGTCCCCTGGGATCGACCGGAGCCTGATTCGGCTTCACTCCGCCATCAATGTAAAGGTCTAGATGCCTGGCCGCAACCAGCTCTTCCAAGTGCTGGCGCAATGGAAAACAATCCTCTGTTCGGTGGCCCCTCTCCCGGTGGAATGTGCAGCGATACCGCGGATTATAGCCCTTCTGTCCATCGCCCAACTTAGCAGGAAACCGGACATACTCCTCGTCTCGGATTTCACTAAGTATGCGATAAATTGGAATCTTGAAGACTGTGGTGATGCCGGTCCTCGCCTTCATCCTTCTGTTCGCGTCTGCTATGTCATCTCGGGGGTAGTCATCCCGGTCATTATGACGTCCTCTACCCCGGTTCTTACGATTCGAACCACGGTCCGATTCCTCTACTCGGTCACCTGAGCGGCTGGGCTCTTGCCCAACTGCGTGCACTTTGCCTGCTGTCTTCTTGTCTGTTGCTACCGGAGTGGCCTTCACGGTAGAAGCTGATGCGTCGTCCTCTACTCGGATGTGCTCATTGATGCGCTGCATGAGCTGGCCCATGGAGGTCGGCTGGTGCATAGTAAGTGAGTCCCGCAGTCTATGTCTGACCGGGAGACCACGCTTGTATTGCGTGATTGCAAGGTTGATCGGGCAGTCCAAGATCTCGTTGAAGGTTTCCCAGTACCTTGAGTTGTATACCTTCAGTGTGTCGCTCGGTTCCATCTTGACACTTAGCAGATGATCAACTTCCTTTGGCGTCTTTGTGTTGGTTTTGAAGCGTGTAACAAACGCCTCGGCCGACTGATGCCACTGTTGTATGCTCCCTTCCGGTAACCTCTCGAACCACTTTAAACCCAGCTCGCCTAAACTTGACGGGAAGATTAGGCACATAAGTCCGTCATTGCGCCTATGTCCGGCCATAACCTGTCGGAAGTGGCTCACATGCATGTATGGATCGGTTTTTCCGTCGTAAAGTGTGAACTTAGGCTGGTGGAAGCCTGCCGGAAGTGGTGTTGTTTCAATTTCCAGGGAAAAAGGAGTGGCACTCAGCCTGGCCAAGTCCATATCTTCAAGGAGTGGCACTGCTTGGCGGGGCGGAGGCATTCCGACCTCCTCGCTGGCGTGAACCCCGTAAGATAGTTGCTGGAAAGCAGGTATTCTCTGAGCTTCACGCCGGCGGGCCCGCTCCTTTAAGACGGCCCATAAATCCTCTGACTGAGCGGAGTAAGAGTACCTCGACGTCGTCTCCGGACGTGAGGGTTTGTAGGTGCTGTCTTGCGCGCTAGACTTCCCTGCACCCACGTCGGAATCACCAACCTGGTAACTTCTGGTAATGGATATTGACTGAGTACGTCGCTGACTCTGACCGCCTGAACGGCGGGATGGGGTGCGCTCACTGTGGTCTCCCACTCCAACTACACCCTTCCCTTTGACATGCCGCTTGAGATCTTCCATCTCCGCCGCCATTCGCCGAATGACAGCATCTTGATCCCTCAACTTGCTTTCCAGTCGCCTGGCGTGCGAGTCTCTCCTCCGCCGGTGACCGTCTGGACTCCGTGAATGTCCGTGACTTCGTCCGCGCTTGTCCCGCGCGTCTCCTGACTGTCCGCCAGTGGGCGTTCCCAAGTCAGCCATTGGGTGGACAGCAGGAGGTCCCTCTCTCCTTCGGGTATACTCCGGGGTGGCTCCGTCGATGGCGGACAACGGAAACTCGTCGTTGTTCGCCATGGACGGCGATCAGATGAACCTGAAAGACAAGGTTTTGTCTGTCAAGGTTTCCCACAGACAGCGCCAATTGTACGGGGAGCAAATATTCCGGCAAGCCCGTACTCCTTTCTTCCGAGCTCCGTCGATGTCCGATCACCTGCGAGCAAGTAACGGTGAGCTACCCGACGGTGTGTGGGCGGAAAAACCCTCCGACGATCAAGTTAGCACACACCTTAGGAGGGATAGAGAGAAGGGAGAGAGTGTTTGAGTGTAAGAATTCCTTGCAGAGATGTTCGTGTGTCGCGTATGGGGGGCGCAGACATGCTTATATACCTTCTGAGCCCCATATCCACTCCCAGTCATCTCCTGACACGTGGCTCTGCTATCCCATCTGTCAGCGTAAACCTTGCCGATCATCACCTAATCTCAACTGCCTGACTTCACAGCGGGAGCTCGGCAGCCGAGCTGCTCTACCACGGCCATGCCATGCTTCATACCCAAGCGCCTAACCGGATAAACACATGGAGGATCGGGCTAGGCGGCATCCCGGCAGTGCCTAGCCCGGGTTCCTCCTTTGGTCGGCCTTCCTGCCGGTCAAACAGTCTCCTCGGTTGACCACGCCTTTCCGGGCGCCGGTCACTCAACTTGTCTGGCTTCAGCCATCCCCTGATCAGGCAGCTTGGTCCAACCAAGCGCTATCTAGCTGAGCTCCTTCTTGGGCCGGGGCGGCTCACACTTGGCCCAAATTCTGCCCGGCTCAGGTTTTGGCAGCCCACTTCTTGGCGGATGGTCAATCATCTCGGCCCAATGCACCGTTGTTCTCTCAATCTGCTCGGCCGTTACTTCGGCCCAACTCCTGATCATAAATCACCCTCTCAGTACCCAAGTTCCCAAGCCGAGACAACTTTGGTGATGACCGACACATGGCCTGTGGCACCGAGTCAGGGTTTCCTAAATTCCCCCAAAATAAAATATTTAGAGGGCGACTCTGTATCTGGCAAAGCAGTCCATGTTTGGCACTTCTTTTCTAAAAATCTGTTTTCTCAAAACGATTAGCCGGATTTGGACTCTTTGGTTCAAATTAAGGACCGTGACAATTCGAGTCCGAACTGTAGCGTGGGGCCCACGGGTGCGTCTACAGATGTACCACGTATGATTAAGCATAGACTCAGATTTCTGTATTTGCTTTAAGCAAGAATATGAATATGAATCTGTTAAGAATCTAAATTGTGATTTTTAAATCTGGTATGGATATCATTCATTAAAACCCTTTACTCTGTTATTATTCACTGGGCTCTAGCTCACTGTATTATTTATGTATGTAGGTGATCAGGTGCGTGACCAGGCTTAGAGACATCTGCCTAGAATCTGTTTTTGTCAGCCAAACTATGTTCCTCCCGTGCAGGTTCCGGTTATGTCAAGTGTGTGATTTGAAGTTTAAGCTTTGTTTTCGTGTTTGGTTGAACAAGTCTTGTGTATTTTGTAAATAAGGCTAAGTCCCTTTTTGTCTAATCTGTATTTATATGATGACTTAAAGATAATGTGTATATATGTATATAAAAAGTTTTTAAATTTTTTTCTGTCTCATGTAAGTCTGCACAGCTCAATGGACGTTGTATATTGTTATTTGCTTCCGCTAGCCCCTAATATTATGTTAATCTGTCTCAGAGGCCTTCGGTGATTCTAGGATTACTGGTCGGTTACGATGCTAAACCTATAGGGGCGGGTTTGGGTCGTGACAGTTCATAAGTGTTCTGTTTACCTATAGCAATGGAAAATACAAGAAATGACAGTACAACTGAATCGTCAGAGGCTCGCATGAGCCGAATGGAGCAAATGCTGGCAGCTCTAATTGAAGCAATGACGCAACAACAAAGGCAACAAGCTTTACTTCCTCCTCTGCTAGTCCAAGTTGAACCGAATAACAATGACCTAATTAACCTCACTCAGAAATTCATGAAGATGGAACCACCAACCTTCTTTGGTGGTATTGAACCTTTAAAGGCAGAAACATGGCTACTGGAAATGGAGAAACTATTTGAGGTGTTTCCTTGCTCTGAGATTCAAAAAGTCCTTTTGGCCACCTACACTTTAAAAGATGAAGCCCGAAGATGGTGGTTATTAATGCGCGATAGTAATGGGAACATGACATAGGCTCAATTCAATGAAATCTTCTATAACAAGTACTTTCCCCAATGCTTCAGAGATCGGAAAGTGTCGGAATTTGAAGAACTCAAGCAAGTCAAGATATCTGTAGCTGTCACGACCCAAACCTGCCTCTATGGGCTTAGGACCGTAACCGGCCAGTAATCCGAGATTACCGAAGGCCTGCTTAACAGTAATACAATAATACAGAGTACAGGGGCTGGCGGAAGCCAATACAGTAAATAAACAATGTCCAATGAGCTGTGATAATCTGTATGCACAAAGACTTTTCATTCAAATATATACAGTCAGACAAAACAGTATGTACATATATGCAATCATTCAGTTCAGGGACCCAATCCCAATTAAACAGTACAGTACAGCACAGTAAACAAAACGGTTACAGAGATAGAAGGGAGAACTAAAACACCCCTAAGCCATAACTTGACAGGCTCAGAACCTCCCATTGAGGCACATAGGTTGGCTTGACAAAACTGAAGTTTACCCCGACGCTTCTAGCTGCGGTCTGGTGCCTGTACACCTACATATATATATGAGCAGTGAGCTAAAGCCTAGTGAATAACACAATGCGTAAAGGGGTTAAGAATGAATGTCCTTACAGTAATAAAAATAGTTCATTAATTCAGTATATCAATCATTCGGTCATATGTGGTACATCCATTAGCATAACAGTACAGTAAACAGTAGGTCTTAGAAGACCGAACAGTAAATGATGGCCATTAATCAATAACAGTAGTGGTTCCAACAAGGGAACCGACAGAAATCTCTGTAACAGTAACAGTAAACAGTAGTTGCTAAGGATGCCACAATACAATTCAGAATATAGGACATACATTCATTCAATTAACAGTATCAGTTTAGAAAGCAGTACAGTTCAATTGTTCAGAAGACAATCATTTTGAACATATCTTTACACAGTTGTTACTCACAGAGTTTCTGGGCTACGGTAAAGCTAGAGCGCGTCCCCAGTCGCCAACCCTACACAGTTACAGATCGAACACACACTAAGCTACACAGTTGGGAAAGATAACAACTTAATCCCTAATTTGCCTCGGTATGGTTCTACATCTATATCCTCATTAAGATGCCTTAAACTAGGCCTAATAATGCCTAGAATGAGATGAGGATGCAAAGATGCACTTTAAAAGCATTTTTAGAATTTTCAGAAAACAGGGGTCACGCTCGAGCGTAGGTTACTCCGCTCGAGCGGACATGCAGACAAAGGTTTCCGCTCGAGCATAGACTTACCCGCTCGAGCATAGACTTACCCGCTCGAGCGTTCTGCAAAACAGTCAAGAGTGCTGGATAGGCGAAAATCTCGCTCGATTGGGCGCTCGACACCCGCTCGAGCATGAGACACAATGTCCCACTCGAGCGTCAATTATTCCGCTCGAGCAAACTTCAAAACAGAACAAAATGCTGGGAGCACGATTTCCACGCTCGAACGCCAGTCACCCCGCTCGAGCGTGAGTCCAAATTCTGGAAATTCCAGATTTGAACCTCAAGCTCAAAACCAAGTTTTAAACCATAAATTTCGATCCTCTTGGGCCAATTTTCCAGAAAACACATCAAAACTCATACTTTAACATGATTCAAAGCTCAATTTGTAAAATCGAGGCCCAAGGGTGTTACAAACAACTCAATTCAAACCAATTTTCATGAATATGAAGAACATGCAAACATGCATGAATTAAAACCATTTCAAAGCTTCAAACACAAGTTCAAATGAGCTAACTCTTATAAAAACAAGATGAAAACATGGACTTAACATAATCATGAGCATGCATGTGACAATTCTTCATGGAATCAACTCAAAATTCAACAATATAGTCATGCATGCATTGAATGAGCTCTTAATTCAACAACTTGAGCTAGTTCTAGGCTTAGGTCCCTAAGAACACAAGAACCATGGATGAACATTCATAAACACAACAATAAAAGATTGAATTTCCTTACCTAAGTCTTGAATTAGAGGTATGGAGGCTCAATGTTGCAAGAACTCCTTTTATCTTCCTAATTTCCAAGCAATTCTCTCAAGAACAAATCAATTCTCTCTCTCTCTCACTCTTGGTCGGTTGAGACAAGGAAGGGCTGATGAAAATGTTTTGTATAGAGTGTATTAAGGCTCAACAATAGTCCAAGTAGTGGGTCACTAGGTGGCACTAATGTAATTAAGGCCAACTATGCAATTTATTAATATTTAATCTAATTTAATCATACCAAATCAGTTATCAGATAAATATAACATAAATTCACATTAATTCTAACGATCATAGAACATCAATCAATTTCAGATTCGGCTGTAGACGCGCCCGCGAGGGACCCCGCTACAGTTCGGACTCGATTTGTGTCACGGTTCTTAATCTTGAACCAAAGAGTCCAAATCTGGCAAATCGTTTTGAGAAAACAGATTTTAGGAAATAAGTGCCAAACATGGACTGCTTTGCCAGATACAGAGTCGCCACCTAAATATTTTTTAATGGGGGAATTTAGGAAACCCTGACTCGGTGCCGAAGGCCACATGTCCGTCATCACCAGAGTTGCCTCGGCTCGGGAGCTAGGGTACGATTGGGGAAGGTCAGCTATGAGCACCCCCTCTCGCCCGATCCGAAGATCGGCCTCTACTAACCGTGATATCCGTTTTTGAAAACGTTATATGTTCTTATTCCATTTGTTAGCTTAGAATTATTATGTTATGCGCACAGCAAACAAGTATAGACTAGATTGCCTAATTTGGAAACAAGCATTGCATATCCGTTTGTTTTGAAAAGCGCTTTGGAATTTGCTACTCGCAAGTAGGCTAAAACACGGATTTCAACGAGTTTTTCCAACTCAAACAATCCAACCTTCACCCACGGGCATTCAAACAGTTTATCTCATATAAGCACTTAGCCACATGGTAAGCATACTATCATGGCAACATTCGTACGCATGCAATATGCTAAAGCGAAAATACTTACATCGTACTCCGTGCCAAAACAACAAACTAGTTAGCAAACATGCATGTCCTAGTTCATACCAAGTTGACTAATGCAACACATGCAAGATGCAATTAGAGTAGGCTCGGCTAACCTAAACATGGCATGTGAAATGCAACCAATTGATGCACGTATTCAATTTGGAATTTGAAATACAGATGCAGTTAGCATGATGTACCGAGCCGGTGCATGCAAAGCAAATGTATGAATGCACGCATGCATTGCATGAGGTATGCTAATTTAAACGTGCCCTAATACTAACCATCAAAGCAGGTAAATAAAAGGGAAGAAAGAAGTGGGGATTGGAAGACATACACACACTCACCCACACTTATTACAGATTTGCCCTCGCTCGGAGGGACCGAATAAATAATACAAATTAATTAACTACGCAAGCTAATTAAATATTACAAATTGCCTAATTAATTAACAAACCAACTAAGCTAGGAAAAACAGTAAACCGCCTCGGGAGGAGAGCCAAATGCAGCGCATGCTCGGGTCCTGCTCGGAAGTGCACGGCCATGCATAGTCTGCCTCTGTTTTCCCTGCTCTGCCTCTCTGAAGACTGCCAAAGTCTCAAGGATGTTTCTCTGGATACTGGGATTCACCACCGGCTGAGTAGAATTACCACCGGCAGTGGCATGTGGTCACGGGCACAAAATGAAGCTATCGACAGAAGGATAATTGCCGGTCGGTAATGTACACTGCCGGTCGGCAAAGAATGCCTACAGAACCTGCAACTCACAGCAGCAGATGACAGAACTTGCATGGCAATACAATTCAAGGCATATATGCACCAATCATGTCCCTTATCATGTTTGTGACTCAAAAGGGCATGTGTCTCAATTCTCGGACCGCCAATCACGCATTTCCATGCATGACGGCCCAAAGAATCAAGTGTGCAACTTTCATGTCAAATGAAATGCAAACCAAACAAACGAACCGAGGCCCAATTCCTATCACTAAGTGTAACAACCCTCATACTGTTTACTGATTAATGACTGATTGATTACCGATAATCACCGATTACTGATAAACGGAACTGATAATGACTGATAACTGACTGAGAATTGAACTGATTAAAGTACTGAACTGACTGACCGAAATCTAAACTGAATTGAGTGAATACATCTGTTTGAATTGCATTTTATCTGTTGACTGTTTGTTTGATCTGTTCGTGTTTTATGTTTAAACTATTAATTGAAGGCCTTATCGGCGGCCGAACCGGAAATGGGTTAGTGTATTATGCTCGTCATATTTAATATGATTCTATGGTATAATTATCTGAAAACTGATTAGGTATGATTAAATTAGATTAAATATTGATCAATTGCAGAGTTGGCCTTATTTACCGAACTACCCCTAGTGGACCACTATCTCACACACACACTTGAGCCTTATACATTGAATCAAACACTTCTTTGGCCTATTTGTGAGACCCTTAGCCGACCATAGAAAGAGAGAGAGACTTGAGGAGTTGAGTTCATCTCAATATTGCTTGGAAATTGAAGAATTGTTGAAGGGTAGATTGCATATTTGAGCTCCCTTCTTGAACTACAAGACTAAAGGTAGCTCCATTGTCTTCTTGTTCATGTTTTAAGTTGATTCTTGCATGGCTCATGTCATATTGATGGAGTGTAGAGCCAAAACATGGTTTAGATGTTGTATTGTGGCTTAATTGTTGCATGCATGTACATATATTGAAGTTTTGAGGTTGTAGTCCACGTTTCCTCACATGCATGTCCATCTTTTGGTCATACTCCATGAGTTCATCTTGTTTTTGAAGGTTTGAGCTCTTTTGAAACAGCATTAAAGCTTTGAAAATGATTTAAGATCATGCATGTTTGCATGTTCTCCATGTTCTTGGAAAATGGTTTGAAATTGGATTTGAATTAAACACCCTTGGGCCTTGATTTCTCAAATTGAGCTTTGAACCATGTTATTCTATGTGTTTATAAATGTTTTCTGGAAATTCAGCCCAAGAGGATCGGTTTTGATGCATTTAAACTTGAGTTTGAGCTTGGAGGTGCAATCTGGGTTTTCCAGATTTCGCACTTCCGCTCGAGCGGGGAAAGTTACGCTCGAGCGTGGAATCCGAGCAACCAGCATCTCTCTGCACTGTTTTACAGTCCGCTCGAGCGGAGGATAGGGCGCTCGAGCGGAGTCATGTCTCAAGCTCGAGCGGGCGTCGAGCGGAGATTTCACCCATCCAGTACTTTTACAGTACGCTCGAGCGGGAAAGTTTACGCTCGAGCGTGTACCTTTGTTGCATTAACGCTCGAGCGGGGAAACCTGCGCTCGAGCGAAACTCTGTTTTTCTGAAAATGCTTTTAAATGTGCATCTTTGCATCCTCATCTCATTCTAGGCATTCTTAGGCCTAGTTGTAGACATCTTGTTGAGGATATAGATGTAGAACACATCGAGGCAACTTAGGGATTAAGTTATTATCTTTCCCAGCTGTGTAGCTTAGTGTGTTCAATCTGTTAACTGTGTAGGGTTGGCGACTGGGGAGACACGCTCTAGCTTACTGTAGCCCGAACTCTGTGAGTAACAATTGTGTAAAGATATGTTCAAATGATTATCTTCTGAATACTGAACTGAACTGTTTCCTGAACTGATATTGTTTACTGAATGAATGTATGTCCTATCTTCTGAACTGTATTGTGGCATCCTTAGCACCTACTGTTACTGTTACAGAGATCTCTGTCGGGTCCCTTGTTGGAACCACTACTGTCTACTGACTGATGGACATCATTACTGTTCGGTCTTTAAGACCTACTGTTTACTGCTATGCTAATGGATGTACCACATATGACTGAATAACTGTTCTGACTGAAAGACTGAAGTATTGTTTAATGAACTGATTTCATTACTGTAAGGACATTTCATTCATAACCCCTTTACGCATTATGTTATTCACTGGGCTTTAGCTCACTGCTCATATATATATGTAGGTGTTCAGGCACCAGACCGCAGCTAGGAGCGTCAGGGTTACTCCAGTTTTGTCAAGCCAGCCTTTGTGCCTCACTGCGAGGTTCCGAGCCTATCGTGCTAAGGCTTAGGGGTGTTTTAGAAGTCCCCCTTCTGTACTGTCTTACTGTTTTGTAATAACTGGATGAATTGTATAGACTGACTCTTTACCGTACTGTTATCAAGGGATTAAGTCCCTGTACTGTGTGACTGTAAATTTTGTATAGACTGTACTGTTTGTATATGTGAATGCATGAAAAATCTTTTGGCATGCAGACTGTCACAGCTCAATGGACATTATTTATTTACTGTATTGGCTTCCGCCAGGCCCTGTACTCTGTTTTACTGTACTACTGTTCTGCAGGCCTTTGGTAATCTCGGATTACTGGCCGGTTACGGTGCTAAACCCATAGGGCCGGGTTTGGGTCGTGACACTAAGTCAAGGAACAAGGCATGCATGCAAGATGCAATGCAACCTAGGCATGCAAGCTAAGGATACAACATGGCATGGCAAGACACTTATGCAAGCATACAAGCAAACATGAGGCAATGCAAACTAATGAAAAGGTGGACTTATACATGATTTAGGCAACTCTAAATAGGCCTAAAACAGTGGCCATAGTGCTATAATAAGGGACCAAATACACATGCACACATACACATGATTAAAGGCCAACACTTAGGCACAAATTGGACAACTCTCAAGCACACTTAAAAATGGATATCATGGACAATTAGCATGCAACATAAGCTCTGAAAATCATGTTAAAACATGGTGCCAAACCAAGCAACAAGTCAAGCTAAACATGCAACAAATGACCTAAGTGCTTGAAGCAAGTCAAAGGGGCTTGAACCATGACCAAGCCAACCAAACCTCACGAGGCTAAGAGGACTTAAAATAGGTTCAAGGCAGACCTAGACCATGCAAAGGGGACCCCCTAGATGGCATCTAAGTGGCTCAAATTCAAAGGCATGTATAATGGCCAAAACATGGAACATGCTACACAAGCTTTCAAAGCATTAAGGAGACATCCAAGGCAAACATATAGGCATGCAAAGGGGACTGAAATGACATGGTGGATAGTTCCAAACCACTAAATCAATGCAAGAATGTCATGCTATACGTTCATACACTTAGGGCCAACAAGCCGGAATGCAAAGGAGCTATACTAAGCATGCCAAATCCGACCCAAACAACCTAGGATAGACCTCTAGCATGGTAAAATAAGCATAGAAGCTTCACAAAACAAGACCTAAAACAAGCTTGAACAAAGGTTTACAACCTAAGGCATGTTAAGGCCTAAACATGGCATTACAAGGTAGGTATGCTAAGCATGCATGGTGTACCAAAACCAACACACAACAAGGTTATATCATGGCATAATAAGCATGGAAAACAGCCAAGACATGATCAATACACACTCTAACATGATGCTCCCTCAAGAGGCCAAAAAGGGTCCATTTCAAGGACAACAAGGAGAGGGGGTAGCCCTCCCCTTTTGGAGACTTCAAGGCACCATCTCCACCACTGAAATCCCTCAAGATTTCAGTGGTGAAGAGGCCCAAACACCAAAGTCTCGAAACTCACTCAAAATAGCACAAAATGGGGGCCTTTCAAGGCCTAAGAGGGGTCAAACAAACCCAAACCACAAAACACTCTTAATAAACAATCAAGAGGGCTAAAAAACAGAACTTTTTGTGTTATACACTAAGCACAAAAACAACTCTAAGATAGGTAGAAAAACAATGCAAAAATGGGGAATAAAAGGGAAGTTTCTCACCCTTGTAGACCACCTTCACAAATGATGCTCCAACAGCCCTCCTTAGCTTGAATCCAGCTCCAAAACACCAAAACCAGCCCCTTAGAACCTCAGTAGCCAAAGGAAGGTGAAACACTAGGTGTTTGTGTGCAATAGTATGGACTAAAACACCTAGAACACAAAGAGGGAAAAAAGAGAAATAGGAGATATGTATGAACCCTAACCCTAAAACCAGAGCTTCTCTCTGTGTTTTTCTCTCAAAAATTCCCTAACCCCGGAGCCAAGAGAAGAGACCCTTCTCTTATAGGCAACCAACTTGTAAAGCTTATACAACAAGCTTACAAGGAGGGCATCCCTCCATACACGTGTATGGAGGGGAACCAAAATGCCACACAGCTGTCCTAAAATATCTGCAAAAGCATATGAACAGTAGTCGGTAGGCCAAAAATGTCATTTTGACAAAAATGACTGCCGACCGACAATAAATAGTGCCGACCGGCCACATACATTGCCGATGGCAACAAAAACCAGCCGGTGGCCTCTAGTCACTGCCGGTGGTGTGTGGGGATGCCTCACAAGGCATTCCCTGCTCCTCCAAGGCAAAACACAAGTATTTGGTGCAAAACCAGACACAAAACGGTCGAGTTCGGAGATCCTGAGGCAGGGCGCATAGCCGAGACCTCCGGGAACTCCAAACGAACACAAACATGGATGATCACCGAGTGTTCAAATGGTGACGTCCAAGTCTTGAGGACGGTCAAAAATAGGGTGTCTACATCGGCCGCCGATAAGGCCTTCGATTCGCAGTTAACCATAAAAACACAAACAGATCAATTAACAAGCAACAGATAAAAATGCATTTAAACAGATACAGTCAATCAATCAGTTTCAGATATCAGTCAGTTAGTTCAGTATTTCAATCAGTTCAATTACTTCAGTTATCAATCACAATCAGTCTCAGTTTAGCAGTAATAAGTGGTTAATCGGTAAACAGTGACAAGGGTTGTTACAGTAGCCGAGTATGAGGCTAAGTTCACCGAGTTGGCCAGATTTTCTCCTCATATGGTTGATACAAATTACTAAAAGGCTCAAAAATTCAAAGGGGGATTAGGTCTAGACGTGTTTGATCTAGTAGGTGTCCTAAAGTTGCCTACGTATGTGGAAGTACTTGATAGAGCATTGATGGCAAAGGCCATTTTAGCAGTAAAGAAACAAGCTTCAGCTCCAACAACTAAATAGAAGGGTAAAAGATCTGAATTTAATTTCAAGAGGGGTCAGTCATTTCCAAAAAGGCAGTTTATAGGATCCTTCAGTAGCTCTAGTCAGAATAGTGGCTCGATTCCGAACTGTCCTGACTGCTGAAAGAAACATAAAGGTACATGTTACCGTGCATCAGGTGCGTGTTTTCGGTGTGGCAAAACTGGCCACATGGTTAAGGATTGTCCGCTGAGATCCGATGATGTTAACCATCTTGCGGCAAGTTCAGTCGAGTCTGCTTTTGTAACAAGGTCAAATGCAAGAAGTAATGCCAGGGGTAACACTGGAAATTAAACGCTAAGGCAAAGGAGAGTGTTTGCACTGGTACTTGGGGATGTACAGAATACTGAGTCAGTGGTGTCTGGTATAATCTCTATATGTGCTCAGAATGCCTATATGCTGATTGATTCTGGTTCCACGCATTCATTTGTATCGCATGCTTTTTCTCGAAAATTAACTAGACCCTCAGAATCCATGAATTATTTATTGTCTGTATCTACGCCATCCGGGGTTTCTATGGTATGTGCGTATGTGCATCCGGCATGTGATATTGTGATTGGTGATGTGACGTTGTATGTTGATTTATTGCCTTTGGGAATTTATAATTTCGACTGCATATTGGGTATGGACTAGTTGACGAAGTACTGTGCAACTATTGACTGTGTGAATAAGTTTGTTATATTTCGTCCACCTGGGTTACCTGAGTTTATGTTCACTAAGAATGGGGTGGTCCCTCCCTCATACTTGATTTGTGCCATGAAAGCTGTTAAATTAATTAAGAATGGATATAAAGGGTATATGTGTTGTGTTTTGACTGTGACTTCTAATAATCCCACTATAGAGAACATCCCTGTAGTAAATGAATTTCCTAATGTATTTCCAACTAAATTGCCTGGAGATTTAATTAATAGGGAAATTGAGTTTACTATCGATGTTGTACCCGGAACCCAACCAATTTCCGAAACCCCATATAGAATGTCAACTTCTGAACTCAAAGAGTTGAAAGTTCAGCTCCAAGAACTATTAGACAAAAAATTCATCCGTCCGAGCACCTCACCTTCGGGAGCTCCAATATTGTTTGTTAAAAAGAAAGACGGGTCTTTGAGACTATGTATTGACTACCGTGAGTTGAACAAGGTAACCATGAAGAACAAATATCCATTACCCCAAATAGATGATCTATTTGACCAACTTCTGGGATCATAAGTGTTCTCTAAGATAGATCTTAGATCCGGGTATCACCAGTTAAAAGTCAAGGCAAAAAATGTTGAGAAAACTGCATTCAGAACTAGATACGGACACTATGAATTTTTGGTAATGTCATTCGGAGTAACTAAAGCACCTGCAGCATTCATAGACTTAATGAATAGAGTGTTCAAACAATTTCTAATTGAGTTTATTGTTGTGTTCATCAATGATATATTGATTTATTCTAAAAGCAGGAAGGAACATGAAAATCATCTGAGAATTGCTTTACAGACCTTAAGAGAGAAGAAATTATATGCAAAATTTTCCAAATGTGAATTTTGGCTTGATAGTATGGCATTTTTGGGGCATGTAATCAACAAGGATGGTATTTTTGTTGACCCACAGAAAATTGAAGCTATTGTAGACTGGCCTAGACCAACAAACGTGTCAGAAGTGAGGAGTTTTCTGGGACTTGCTGGCTACTACAAAAGATTTGTGAAAGATTTTTTGAAACTTGCTATGCCATTGACATAATTGACACAAAAAAATGTTCCATTTGACTGAAACGATCAACGGAAATCAACCTTCCAAGAATTGAAAACTAAATTAGTAACTGCACCAATTCTGACCTTGCCCAATGGAACTGATGGGTTTCAGATTTACTGTGATGCCTCCTACAAAGGTTTGGGTTGTGGGCTAATGCAAAATGGGAAAATAATTGCTTATACCTCTTGGCAACTCCGTCCTCATGAAAAGAATTACCCGACTCATGATCTTGAACTGGCAGTCGTGGTGTTTGCTTTGAAAATCTAGCGTCACTATCTGTACGGCGTAACTTGTGAAGTATATACCGTTCACAAAAGTTTAAAATATTTCTTTACTTAGAAGGAACTGAACATGAGACTGAGAAAATGGTTGGAATTGATAAAAGACTGTGACTTGCAAATTCTGTATCATCCAGGGAAGGCAACTACTATTGCAGATGCATTGAGTAGAAAATCTATGGGGAATCTATCATGTTTGCTCACTGGTCAGAGAGAATTGTTGTGTGAATTGGAATAAAATGAAATTGAAGTAGTTTTGCGTGAACATGGTGGAATTCTAGCTGTTATTTTTGCCCAACCAGCAATTATTGAAGAGATTAAAGAGAAATAACATGAAGATGAGTTCTTGAAGAAAATTTTCGAGGAAATTGACTCAAAACCGAAGCCATGATTCGTGATTGAAAATGAAGTGCTAAAATTTCAAAATAGACTTTGTGTACCAGATTGTTGTGATTTGAGAAAACGTGTTATGACTGAAGCCCATAATTCTAAATTTGCTATGCATCCAGGGAACACAAAGATGTATCATGATTTAAGACAGAAGTTCTGGTGGCCTAGAATGAAGACAAGCAGTGCCGACTTCGTGGTTAGATGTCTACATTGCCAGCAAGTTAAAGCTGAACATCAACGACCCGCTGGATTGCTTCAGCCGCTTCTCACACCAGAATGGAAATGGGAGCATATTACCATGGATTTCATTATCGGACTGCCTCGCTCCTGTCAAGGTATGGACTCTATCTGGGTTATTATTGACTGTTTAACTAAGTCCGCCCACTTCCTGCTTGTTAAAACTATTTATCATGCGGACAAATTGGCTAATGTTTATATGAATGAGATTGTGAGATTACACGGCGTGCCAGTATCCATTGTATCTAACAGAGACTCGAAGTTTACGTCAAGATTTTGGCAGAGTTTACAACAAGCTTTGGGAACTGAACTACGATTAAGTAGTGCCTACCATCCACAAACGGACGGTCAATCAGAACGAACCAATCAGGCTCTAGAAAATATGTTACGGATGTGTGCCCAAGATTTCCAAGGAACTTGGGAGACCTACTTACCATTGGCCGAATTTGTATATAATAATAGCTATCATTCAAGTATCGGTATGGCCCCATATAAAGCTTTGTATGGTAAGAAGTGTCGATCTCCGATTTGCTGGGCTGAGGTAGGTGATAGACCATTGTTGGGACCGGAACTTATGCAAGAAACAACTAAAAAAGTGAAATTGATACATCAACGTCTGAAAACTGCACAGAGTCGCCAAAAGAGTTATGCCAATGTCTGAAGGCGTGATAGAGAATATGAAGTCAGAGATCATGTGTTTATCAAAGTGACTCCAATAAAAGGCCAGACACGGTTTGGGGTGAAGGGTAAGTTAGAACCAAGATATGTTGGGCCTTATGAAATCCAAGAGAAAATTAACCCAGTGACGTATCGGGTAGCCTTACTTTCAGTCATGAAAAATATGCACAATGTCTTTCATGTTTCAATGCTTAGGAACTACTTGAGGGACCTATTCCACCTTATTGAGCCGACACATGTGCTTTTGAAAGATGACTACATGTATGAGGAGAGGCCAATTCAAATTAAGAACCGCTGGATCAAAATATTGAAGAACAAAGAAATACCGTTGGTAAAAGTTGATTGGCAAAACCACAAAAGAACTTATGCTACATGGGAAACAAAAGAAAATATACTGAAAAGATATCCAGATTTGTTTCTGTTGGACCCAACATTCTTTCAAAATGATTTAAAGGACCAAACTCTTTAAAGGGGGAAGATTGTAACAATCTCGACCTGTGATTAACTATTTAACCATGATTAAATATGCTTAATAAGTAATTAAGGTGAAATTCTGAAGAAATTGCATGTGTGTTACATTATTTGTGCTCATATCTGTCTAATGTAGAAATATCTATTTGAATTTCTATTTTATCTTGTGAATTGAAGGCCTTATCGGCATCTAATCACAAAATTGACTTGATTTATGTATTAGTTGAAATTTTTAGAACATTATGGTAGGTTCAATTGAAAATCGATTTGGAACAATTAAATTAGAACAATTTTATGCCCCATTAATTAACTTGACCAATAATTTAATTTCACCATTAACCAAGCCTATATAAGGCACCTATGTATGCTTCATGTCCTCCTTTAGCACATTTTGAGTCTCTACAAGCAAACAAACGTGAGAGAGAGAGAGAATGAGAGAAATGAGAGATTTGAGCTCAACTAAGGGAATTGTTAGGAAGAAGAAGGATTGGACTTGGAAACTCAAGGATTAAACCTCTAGCCCTCACCTTAGGAAGTCTAAGTAAGAATTTAACCCTTTGAATGTACAATTTTGATGTCTAAACCATGAATTCAAAAGAGTTAAGTTGAGTTAATCTAGAATTAAGATATTGAGTTGTTAGGAAGATCATATCATGCATGTATGTCCTTTTGAGCACAATTTGAGTTTGATTTCAAGGGATTCTCTCATGCATGTGTTCATCTTACCATTATTTTAAGAATTCATCTTGTTTGATACCATTTTATAGCAAATGATCATGGTTTGGAAACTTTGAAGTCAAGAAAAAGCTTGCATGTTATGCATGTTACGTTTTCAAAGGAATGAAGAATTGTTTTGCACAATTGGCAAGCTTTTGGGCCTTGATTTTGTGAAATGATCTTTAATTCACCATGTTTTCCAAGTTTATTTAAGTTTCCTCAAGTTTTTGCCCCAAAAGACCATGATTTGCACCTTTGAAATTGAGTTTTGCACTGGGCAGAGCAATCTGGAAATTCCAGATTCTGCCTCTCTGCTAAAGCGATATATCCTGCGCTCGAGCGACCACTCTATGTTTTGTACCTCCACTCGAACGACCAATAGTTGGCTCAAGCATAAATTGCATGCTCCTAGAAGTTTACATGTTTTGCAGACCACTCGAGTGACAAGAGTTGTGCTCGAGCAAAGACCTTAGTCACACGCTCGAGCGACCGTCAAGCAGTCGTCGAGCAAAAATTTCACACAACCAGTACTTTTGCAGAATTTACAGACCGCTCGAGCGAGGAAATCTACGCTCGAGCGACCACTTACATTTCATATGTCCGCTCGAGCGAAGGAAGTTGAGCTCGAGCGGGACCCCTATTTTCAGCAAAATTTAACTAAGTGTTCTAAATCATATTTTGGGCATCCTCATTGCATCCTAGGCATTTCTAAGCCCTAATTAAGTCAGAATAGTGGGGAATAGAAGTAAAACACACCAAAATAAGAGAGAACTAAATTATTGATTCTGGGTGTATAATTCTATACGTATTCGTTCTGTATTTGTGTAGATCATGCGCTATAAGTTACCTGATCTGTAGACTCTGTCTATTTGCTTGGAGCCATTTGTGAATAATAACTCTGTAAAGCTATGTTTAATTATAAGTATTTTCTGACTGATATGATACAATTTGTTTTCTGAAATGTTATTTTATGAATCATGAATGAATGTCCATTTTTCTGAAATGTATTTGTGGCATCCTTAGTTCACGTGGCCCTCGTCCGGGGGTAACAATACTGTGGCCAATATGCACATGGCCCTCGCCCGGGGGTAACAATACCTTGGCTTATATTCACATGACCGCTGTCCAGGGGTAACAATATTGAGGCCTATATTTACATGGCTCTCGCCTAGGGGTAACAATATCGTGGCTACTTGCGTGCAAGATATGGACCTTTATGGTTGTCGGTACCGACTATGCAAATTTGATATGTCATGATAACTAAATGAATGCACCACAAATACCTGCTGATGATTTCTGGAAAGTATGTGAATATGAATCTATTTTTGATTTGAAATCTGACATGGGACATCATTTATTAAATTCTTTACTTTATTATTATTCACTGGGCTTCGCTCACTATTTATATATATATGTAGGTGATCAGGTGCGTAACTAGGCTCAGGGATGACCGCCTGGAGAGTTTTTGCCAGCCAGCTTTTGTGCCTCTCGAGGAGGTTCCATATGTTTTCTGGTCATGTTTTGTGAACGTAGAAGATATCGTTTTCTTTTGAATTATGAACAAGTTTTCTGTTATCTGTACATTTGGCTATATCTATAATGAATGTAACGTAAGACTACTGCAATATAATGTCATGTATATGTGTATATAGATTTAAAATTTTTGTCCCATATATGTCTCCACAGCTCAATGGACTATGTATGTTTCTATATTTGTTTCCACAACCCCTAATTATAAGTTATTCTGTTCAGAGGTCTTTGGTAATCTGGGGATCACTGGCCAATTATGACACTAAACCTATAGAGGCGGGTTTGGGTTGTGACAATATTCATGATCAAAAATTAAGATTCCTAACAAAACTATACATACATGTATGAGTTCTTCATCTTCTTGACATTTTTTTAACTAAAACATGCAAATGATCACATATAGCTTATGTATTTAACATTAATCTTTAAGGATTGAAGGTTAGAGTTTTACCAAAAGTCTTGAATTAGCTAAACTCTTGTACTTTGTTGATGAACCCTAGCAAAATCTCCAACTTCTTCTTGGATCTCTACACTTTCTCTCTCTAAGATGGAGTTCATCCTCTCTTTAGAATATGATTTCAGATTTTTGCACTAAGGAAAGCTCGAGAATGAGCTCAAAAATAAGTGTATATCAAGCTTGTATAGTTAAGATGGCTTATTACAATAATTAGACCATTTGGCCAACCAAATATAACTTAATTAATTAAACTAGATTAGTTTTTAATAAAATTTGCCATATGATACTAAAAATTCTAATTAGTCTATTCATATAGTCAATTTCAATTTCTGAAATCATTTAAGTTCTCAATTTCGAATTTTGAGCATAAATTAGAACAGATAATTCTTCAATTCAAACAGATATACACAAGTAATCAAATCAAACAAATAATTCATAATTAATCATATGGCTTATAACACAATTAGTAATTAACACTTAATTAATTAGACTTAATTATGATTTGCAATTTGGGATCGTCACAGTAATGATATATAAACTAACCATTTTTACAAACATTTCTTATTCTTTGACGTGCTATCTTTCTTATAGATTGTATAGCATTTTCTCATAATATTATTGTAGTTGATCTCATTTCAAGTTCTAAAATTTTATTGCTTAATGATCAATCCATAAAAAAAAAACATTAATAAAAATTTAATTTGTATAGAATTTTCTTTCCAAATATGTTGTTGGGTGTAACAATTGGTACATTGTCGTCTTCGTCAATGTTTTGGGCTTGATGAGAAAGTTGATAATAAGACATTACAATTTTTGAGAACTTTTAGAATTCATTGAGTGTAAATTACACTTTGCCTATTTTACATTGGGTCACTTTCTCATTTTTGCTTTTAAGGTTTTTTTTTTTTTTCTTTTCATTTTAGTTTTTTATGTTTTAAGTTTTTTCAAGTTTAATCCTAAAACTAAAACCTATTAAAATGTAAATAAAAAATGACACATTAACAGTTACGTGTTATAAAAATATTTTATTTTATATAGTTAACATCTCTTATATAAACTTAAATCTCAATATAATAATTTTACATAACACTTAAAATTTGTAAAAAGTCTCATTGTAACTTATTGCTTTAAGCCTCAATTTGTCTTGAGTTGGCCCTGAGGAGAGACATCACTGGTTGGGTATCCTTTGTTGGACAATTTTCACTGTATTTAAGTAGATTAAATTCTGTTGTGTACTAAACAACAACTAAAATATAAAGAAATAAAGGAAATAGGAGAATTTGTTTTATTACAAAAATCAAACTAGAAATAAAACAAAATAAATAAAAACAGATTTTATTTTGGTACAAAAACAAAATTAAAATCTGATTTAAATAAATAAATAAAACAGAATAATAAATTAAACAACTTACTTGATTAATTTCTTTGAATAATTATTTGATCAAGTCCAGTGTTTGACACTGTGTCCTTAAGACAGATTCGTCCTCTCCACGGTACTTTCAGAATTTGGACGTCTATCTCCCAAGATAAAATGATCTACTACAAACAATAACAGCACTACAAATTGTTTGCCTAACGAACACACTAAGTGTTTATACTCTCTCATAGAAGAAAATAATGCAGCAATTTGGAAAGAATATTTGCAGAATTATGAAGGACGAAATTATTAGAGTTACAAAATCCAAATGAGGGTTGTCCTATTTATAGATGGAATTATGGCTGTTGGGTTTGAATTAAACAGGTGCAAAACCTGTTTGAACAAGTACGAAACCTATTCAATTTGAATAAACAGAAACAAACCTGTTGGATTCAAATTTGAACAGATAAAAACAGGAAGGGCCCTGTTTCGGTGTACAGTAAAACCGGACCAGTTTATTTTCGGTTTAATTTGAATTCTGGATTTTATTTTACCAAAAATTAAATTAAATTCAAATATTTTTTTGCCCAAAAAGATAGGTATTAGGCCGAACAAGCCCAATCCAACCACGCACCCGCGCCCAAGCCCAGGCCCAGCCCAGCCCGCTCGACCGAACGGACGACGGCTGCGGCGCGCGCGCGTGTGTAGTGATTTTTGGGTCCAATGGATCTAGCCTATTTTGCCCATAACCTCTCCCTCTAAAACACTTGGGTACCCCTTGGGGCACACCCCAAGTACCAAACCCATGCCTTATAAACCCATTCAAAACTTTCCACCAAATCAATGTGGGACCAGCCATTTTACAACCTTAAGGAATTTCCACCAAAACACCATTTCCATAGAGCACACTTTGGCTTCAATTTCCCATTCACTCGGTAATGGTTTTGAGCAACCAAATATACCACGTGAATCACAACGCGGCATAGAACGCGTTACCACTTTGACCCATGAAAATCGACGCACGGGGCCCACTTAAAAAAAATAGACCAAATTTAGGAAAAAATTCTGATTTTACTCAGAATTTTATAACCATTTCCAACAATCCCCCACATAAATGGAATTTGATGACAACGGAAATACAACAATATGCAGACTTTATCGAAAGAGTATAAGTCGAAAATATCTTGCATCAAGATAGGTAGCTTTCGGCCTTGAACCTTCCCTAGTGATAACCTATCGGACTTACTGGCTAACTAATGGATGCGATGCCTTGAATTGTTCAGCCGTTTGTGTAAGCCAAGACAATAGATTTCACACAAAATATCTTCTAATACATCGTGGTTCTCACTGTTGTGTTCATTTTGGCCTTAAACGCTCCTGGTTTTCATAAGTGCTTATAGAGAATGCAGCCTCTTCATTCTCATAGAACCGGCCCCAGTTCAACAGTCATATAGGTGATTCTTATTGTGAGTATCTCTTTATACTCGTCTTGATTTTATGCCTCAATCAAGATATAAGTAATCATTAAAAGCAAAGCTTATCCTTATACCCCTGCATACAACATATGTTGCAAATATCACTCTCACCATAAGAATGGGTAGGGAATTTTAATCCCTTGGTGATTTCTGGCAAGCCATACATAACTTAGTTGTCCCTTTGAACTTAGTTCTCGGGATCTCCAGTCATATAAGTAGGGTTACCATTATGACGACTCTTATATAATAGGCTTTAATCCCATCCCCTTCGATGAACTATACACTAGCTCTTTTGTCAAACCTTTTGTTAACGGATCCGTAATATTCTCTTTAGATTTTATATAATCTATTGATATTATTCCATTTGAAAACAACTGCCTTACGGTATTATGTCGACGACGAATATGTCGTAACTTATCGTTATACATATGATTCTGTACCCTGCCTATTACAGATTTGACTATCACAATGAATGCAAATAACTGGCACAGGTTTTGGCCACATTGGAATGTCTTCTAAGAAGTGACGAAGCCATTCTGCTTCTTCTCCTGCTTTGTCTAAAGCAATGAACTCGGATTCCATTGTAGATCGTGCGATGCATGTTTGTTTCGTGGATTTCCAAGAAACAACAGCGCCTCCTAGAGTAAAGACATATCCACTTATGGATTTTGAATCTTTAGTATCCGATATCCAATTTACATCACAATAACCTTCAAGTACTGCTGGATATCGAGTAAAGTTCAAACCATGATCACGGGTGAATCTTAAATATCTAAGAACCAGAATGATCGCTTTCCAATAGTCTTCTCCGGGGTTACTAGTGTACCTACTCAATTTACTAATAGCATAAACTATATCAGGACGAGTACAATTCATTAGGTACATTAGGCTTCTAATGATTTGGGAGTATTTTAACTGAGACACTGCATCACCTTTATTTTTCAATAAATAAAGAGTGACGTCTACAGGTGTTCTAGCTAAATTCATATCATCCTTGATAAATTTACTGAGAATTTTCTCAATATAATGTGATTGAGATAATGCATATCCGTCAGATGTTTTAGTAATTTTCATTCCTAATATAACACCTGCGACCCCCATATCTTTCATATTAAATCTTTTGTTAAGCATTTGCTTAGTTGATTTGATCATGTTTTGACTGCTTCCAATGATAAACATGTCATCTATATAAAGACAAACTATGACATATCCTTGGTCAGTGTTTTTAACATAGACGCATTTGTCACATTCGTTTATCTTAAACCCAATAGTAAACATTGCATGATCAAATTTTTCATGCCATTGCTTAGGTGCTTGTTTTAATCCATAAAGTGACTTTACAAGCCGACAAACTTTTTTTTTTTGCCTCGACGCTACAAACCCTTCGGGTTGCTCCATGTAAATCTCTTCATTTAGATCACCGTTTAAGAAAGCTGTCTTAACATCCATTTAATGTATTTCTAAATTAAACAACGCTGCTATAGAAATAAGCATGCGAATGGATGTTATTCTTGTCACAGGGGAATATATGTCAAAATAGTTCAGACCTTCCTTTTGTCTGTAACATTTAACTACAAGTCTTGCTTTATACTTGTCAATTGAACCATCTGCTTTCATTTTTCTCTTGAATATCCATTTATATTCAAGAGGTTTAGAACCTGGTGGAAGATCCACCAATTCCCAAGTATGATTTTGCATAATGGATTCAATTTCATTATTAACAACCTCTTTCCACAAAGGTGCTTCAGGACCTATCATTGCTGCCTTAAAGCTTTGAGGTTCATTTTCTAACAGGTATGTCAGAAAATCTGGACCAAAGGATTTTGATGTTCTCGCTCTTACTTCGTCTTGGTTCATCATCAGTTAAATCCTGTTGGTCGAGACTATTACTAGTCTCTTATGTTTGATTGTCATTAGTCTCTTGACTTTGTGTACAATCATAAGTTTTTTTCTGTGAACTTAATTCCTGTCCTTTCTTGTAAGGAAAGACATGTTAAAAAAAAACACAGCATTCCTTGACTCTATAATAGTATTCACATTTATATCAGGTATTTCTGATTTATAAGTCAGAAACCGATATGCACTACTATTCTGAGCATAACCAATAAACACACAGTTTACTGTTTTTGGTCCAATCTTAGTCTTTTTAGGAACAGGAATTTCAACTTTTGCCAAACACTCCCACACTTTTAAGTATTTGTAGGAAGGTAGTCGACCTTTCCACAATTCATAAAGAATGCTTTTGGTTTTCTTGTGGGGTATTCTATTAAGAACATAATTAGCAGACAATATTGCTTCTCCCCACAAGTTATGTGGTAAGCCTGAACTTAGTAACATGGTATTCATCATTTCTTTTAGGGTTCTATTCTTCCTTTTAGCAATTCCATTTTGCTGTGGAGAATAAGGTGCTGTAGTTTGGTGAATAATGCTATGTTGTGCACAAAATTCATTTAATGGTGCATCATATTCACCACCCCTATCACTTCTAACTATTTTAATAGTTTTATCAAGTTGATTTTCAACTTCTGTTTTGTAGAGTTTAAATATTTCTAAGGCTTCATCTTTACTTCTAAATAAATAAACATAATAATATATTGTGCAATCATCGATAAAAGTTATGAAATACTTTTTGCCTCCTCTAGTTTGAATAAATTTTAAATCACATACATCAGTATGAATTAATTCTAGAGGTTCGATTTTTCTTTCAACCGATTTAAATGGAGCCTTAGTTAGTTTCGCTTCTACACAAACTTCACATTTATGATTAGGATTAATTTCAAACTTTGATATATAATCCAAACCATTTAATCTACGCAAAGTATCATAATTTACATGTCCTAATCTACCATGCCATAAATTCGACTCAAGAATATAAGCAAAAGATGTGTTATTCTTATTCATAGCAACTTTCGGTACAATTGTCATTACATTCAACTTAAAGAGACCATCACTCATGTATCCTTTACCAACATACATACCATTTTTTGTTAATACAAATTTATCAGACTCAAATACAAGGCTAAAACCATTTTTACTTAACAAAGACCCATAAACTAAATTATCCCAGATGTCAGGTACATGCAGTACGTTGTTGAGGGTCAGTTCTTTCCCTAATGTCATCTTCAAGATCACTTTCCCTTGTCCAATCATAGTAGAAGTAGAAGAATTTTTCATAAAAAGTTGTTCACCATTTGCAGCCTCATTGTAGGTAGTGAACATCTTCTTGTCCGTACATATGTGACGAGTTACTCCAGTGTTAACCCACCACTCTTTGGGATTTCCAACCAAGTTAGCCTCAGACACTACAGCAGAGAGGTTGATGTCATTCACTCCGTCAGAGATGTAATCTAATTCAGTTACATTAGCTTGATTTGTGGTCTTCTTGCTTGTACTTCCATGATCCTTCTTAGGACGGCGACAATCAGAAGCTCGATGTCCAGTCTTGCCATAGTTATAGCATTTTCCTTTGAACTTCTTGTTGCTATCGCCTTGTTTAGGACCATCTCCAGTAAACTTCCTCTTTTTGTTATGCGGTTTATGAACTTGTTCAACCATATTAGCCTTGGACTCAATGAAATTTTTCTCATTCCTCTTTTCAGCCTTTCGGTTATCTTCCTCAATTCTTAATCTTACAATCAATTCATCCATAGTCATCTCTTTGCGTTTATATTTTAAATAATTTTTGAAATCTTTCTAAGCCGGTGGTAACTTTTCCACTAAAGCAGCGACTTGGAATGGCTCGCTAAGAGACATACCTTCTGAATGAATATTATGCAAAATTATTTGAAAACTTTGAACTTGAGAAAATACTGTTTGGGAGTCTACCATAACAAAGTCCAGAAATTTACCGATGACAAATTTCTTCGTGCCGGCATCTTCTGTCTTGTGTTTTTTCTCCAAAGAATCTCACAATTCTTTTGCTGACTTCAAAGGACTGTATACATTATACAGCATGTTGTCAAGGCCATTGAGGATGTAGTTTCTGCACAGGAAAT
Organism: Camellia sinensis; assembly: GCF_055761805.1. Classification (NCBI taxonomy): domain Eukaryota; kingdom Viridiplantae; phylum Streptophyta; class Magnoliopsida; order Ericales; family Theaceae; genus Camellia; species Camellia sinensis. The sequence continues at coordinate 87,182,212 of NC_138973.1, forward strand.
CTGAATGTTTCCAAGCATCTACAGCGGTAACAACTTGCTGATCACTTTCACCCTCTTTAAGTGCTGGAGCCTCTTCATGGAGAAACCAGGCCAAATTAAGAGTTGTAAGATAAAATAGCATCTTCTGTTGCCATCTCTTAAACTCGGTATCGTTAAATTTTTCCCCTTTTTCTCCATAATTGATTGGTACATGAACATGGTTCTGGACCGGTGTTGGTGTAACAATAGGAGTACCACTACCAGATGCAGTTTCAGTTGCAGTAGCCATAATCTCTTATTACAAAAATCAGAAAAAATTAAAACACAAATTAATTTTCTAGTTACTAAAATTAGAAAATAAATTATAACACAAAATAATTTTATTTTCCTTGTTACTAAAACTAGAAAAATAAAATATCACAATAATTTTCTGTAACACAAATTAATATTCTGTAATTGTTAATGACACCAGTATATTACTACTAGTTGTCAAAGAAAAGAGACAGTATATTACTACCATCTGTCAAATAGCATAAACCACTATTCGTTTTTCCAACTAGAGTATGTCTTATGACATCACAGAAAATTAAATACAATGAAGATACAAAAAATAAAGATCTGTCCTAAGATTGTTGGACAATCTTCACTGTATTTAAGTAGATTAAATTCTGTTGTGTACTAAACAACAACTAGAATATAAAAAAATAAAGAAAATGAGAGAATTTGTTTGATTACAAAAATCAAACTAGAAATAAAACAAAATAAATAAAAATAGATTTTATTTTGTTACAAAAACAAAATTAAAATCTGATTTAAATAAATAAATAAAACAGAATAATAAATTATACAACTTACTTGATTAATTTCTTTGAATAATTATCTGATCAAGTTCAGTGTTTGACACTGTGTCCTTAAGACAGATTCGTCCTCTCCACGATACTTTCAGAATTTGGACGTCTATCTCTCAGGATAAAATGATCTACTATAAACAATAGCAGCACTACAAATTGTTTGCCTAACGAACACACTAAGTGTTTATACTCTCTCTCCAGAAGAAAATAATGCAACAATATGGAAAGAATATTTGCAGAACAGGTATGAAACCTATTCAATTTGAATAAACAGAAACAAACCTGTTGGATTCAAATTTGAATAGATAAAAACGGGAAGGGCCCTGTTTGGGTATACAGTAAAACCGGACCAGTTTATTTCGAATTCTGATCCAACCACGCAACCGCGCCCAAGCCTAGCGCAGCCCAGCCCGCCCGGACGGACGGCAGCAACGGCGTGCGCGCGTGTGGTGATTTTTGGGTCCAATGGGTCTAGCCCATTTTGCCCATAACCTCTCCAACACTTGGGTACCCCTTGGGGCACACCCCAAGTACCAACCCATGCCTTATAAAACCCATTCAAAACTTCCCACCAAATCAATGTGGGACAAGCCATTTTACAACCTTAAGGAATTTTCACCAAAACTCCATTTCCATGGAGCACACTTTGGTTTCAATTTCCCATTCACTCGGTAATGGTTTTGAGCAACCAAATATACCACGTGAATCATGACGCGGCATAGAACGCGTTACCACTTTGACCAGTGAAAATCGACGCACTGGGCCCACTTAAAAAAATAGACCAAACTTAGGAAAAAATTTTGGTTTTACCCAGAATTTTATAACCATTTCCAGCATCCTTCCAATTTAAATTTGAATTGTAGGGAGTTGTTTGGATTTGATAGGGTTTATAACGGATTCAGTATTGATGATTCGAATCGTCTATTTTTATTGGATTTTGTGTATTATCAAAAATATTAAAAATATCCGATACCTATAATCCCTTCATTTTATTGGGTTTGTGTAAAAAAAAAAATAGTTAATATGTTTTTAAAAATAGAACATTCATTTTTTTTGTACAAATGTAATCAAATGAATGAGTTATATATATCAAATTGGCCAAATATTTTTGATGAATGATATACACGTAAGACTTGACAAAATAAATAGTTCGAATCATCAAAAAGAAACTTGTATTAGGCCTCATAGGGTAAGACAACAACCTCCGATCTAGAAATAGACAAGAACAATATATATATATATATATATATTAATAATTAATACACACTTTAATTTATTTATTGTAACACTCATTTAATAAACACTTAACACACCTTAAGAGTTCCACTTATATTATTATTTTGTCATGAGGATTAAATTTTTAATAGTTTTTTTCATCTTTTGTAAAGTAAAATAAAAATGAGACTTTTAAAATTTAATCAATTTGATGAACTAGAAAAGTAAAAAATAAAATTAAAAAAATCAAAAAACTTAATTAAAGACAAAAAAAAAAAAAAGAGTAGAGAACAATAAAAAAAAAATTTGTCATTAATAAAAAAAAAATTACCTTTTTAGTGCTCTTTTGGAAGCTGGTACAAAACCAACTTTAAACTTTTTACCAATTTTGAGTCACATTATTTTTCACATAACTTATTCACAAAAAGACAAAATAAATTAAAAAAAGTCAAAAAATTAACATTTTATCAACTTGCCAATTTCTTCACGCTAAACAAACACAAATTTTGTTTAAAAAAATACTTTATTTAGCTAGATGTCAAAATGCACATATTAAAGAGCATTCACCATATTTATTACCACAAGTGTGAATAATACACATCTCATTAATTGAACCAATGAGTAAAAAAAAAATAAAGGGAAAATTACAAATCAATAGTAACATCATAAAAATGTTTATAAATTTATGAAAAATTTTATAAATTTAATAATTGAAATTAATAAGATTTACCATTGATTTAAAAAAAAAATTAAAAACATGCACGGAATTGTAATTTCTCCAAGATTAAATATATTTAAGAATAATTTTTTATAGAAAAATGTGCAAAAAAATAATATGAATGGGAAAGAATTTTTTACTCCATAAAAGAAAGAAAAATGATCGGGAGTTCTAATGAACTCTAATAAGAATGGACCCCATTGTAATGTGATGTTTTAATTTTGGTTTTATTTTTTTTGTTTTTTTATTCTCTGTTACATCATTAGAGCTCAATTAGAGTTTCAAAATTATAGGAATGTATCATTGCTCTAAAATAAATGTTACATTTTTATATAAATTAAATTTTTTTAAAAAAAATTAAGTGACTTTTTTATTAAAATATCCATTAAACAAACAATCCCTAAGCCTCCGCTTGGGAAGTGAGTTGACTTTTTAGCTTTTTGGTTTTTTTGACTATTTTAGTCTGGGCTAAAAAGTTTGATTTTGGAAGGATTTTTTGACTTTTTAATTTTTTTGGCTTTTTTGTGAGAGAATGGTGTAATGATTATGGGTTAGATGTGATGTTTTATTTGTTATGACTAAAATAGCATATTTTATTTTTGGGCATGGCTTCTGTCCAGTCATTAATCGAACTTGACCGTTCTGTTGGGCCCATGGGGGCCCACCACGGGTCCCGTTTTGATAATCTGAACCGTTCAATGTGTAGAACTCGTCAAGTACTATATATTTATAAAAAATCACGTTAATCGGATATCGATAGCTATGTGATCAAATCAGTTTTGTATAAAAAAATGGACGGTGAATAAATTAACGGTTGACAAAAATCTATTTTGATCACATAGCTATCGATATCCGATCAACGTGATTTTTTACAGACATATAGTACTCGACGAGTTTTACACATTAAACTATTCAGATTATCAAAACGAGACCCGTGGTGGGCCTCCACGGACCCAACAGCACGGTCCAGTCCGATTAAGGACTGAACAGAAGCCATTTCCTTTATTTTTTATAGCTAAAATAGCCAAAAAATCTGAAAATCTTATTTTTGAGTGTTTCGTGTAAATAAAATTTTCTCTCTCCATATGTACACGTCAGCTGAAAATTGTCAAAAGTTGCGTGACATGGTTGCCAGCACCGTGAAGGGCGGCCGACAGCCTCAGGCACTGTTTGGATTTATTTTTTTCGAAAAAGTCAAAAGTAACTAAAGTTGGTTTGAAATGAACACTTGGGTCATTTGGTAACATAAAAAAATAAAATAAAATAGAAAAGTTAAAAATTATTTTTTAATTTATTTTAAATTATATTATTTCTCACATAAACAAAATTAAAAAATTAACTTTTAATCATCTTTTTAAAATACTTCTGCTATCACGATAGAGCACCACAATATTATAACTCACTATGAGAAGAAGTTAAAAAAATCAGTTTTTAGCTTTTTAGTCTCTGTTTGGTTGTGAATTCAAAATGTAATTTTACAGGTGTATTTCAGTATTATGTTTGGTTGTGTGTTTGGAATCAACTTTCCAAACCTCTGCAGAGAGCTCTGTATTACAGCCGCGTTTTTTGTGAAAATTTTGGCAAGGGGAAGACCACCCGGACGTCCTTAGGGACTACCGCCCGGACGTCCTTGGGGACATCCACCCGGATGTCCTCTGCTGTACAAGATTTTTTTTTTTTTTTTTTTTGCAATTGATTTATATAATTGGAAAAAAAAATTTCTGAAATTTTTTTAATTTTTAATGTGCTTTAAAATAATTTTGAGTTGTATATTTAGTTATGAGTTGTAAATTTTTGTATCACATATCAAATATCACATCAACAATTTCTCACTCAAATCAAACCTCTTTTCCAAAACTTTTTTCAAAACTCTTTACCAAACAAATTTTCTACACTCAAATCATAATTCTACAACACACAAACTCAAAATACAATTCATACTCTCAAATCACATTTACAAAACACAACCAAACGCAACCTTAGTTTTTTAGTCCAAAAGTCAACTTTTTTAGTCAAAGAAGTTAGTTTTTTTTGTCAAAAAAATCACTAAAAAAATCAAAAAATTAACTTTTTATCAATTTTTCAAAACGCCACTATGATAATTTCTCATTAAAAACAAGTTTGAAAATATTTGAAAAATTAATAATTACTGATGGCATTAATTTTTATACATTTAAAAAAATATACTCAAATTCCATCCACAACCCAAAATGTTACAAAAAAAAAAAAATATTAGATAATTCATAAGTATTATGCCTATGTTTGGAAAGTTGGTTTTGGAGCTTTTTTTTAGCTAAAATAGTCATAAAAAATAAAATAAATTTTTTAGTCCAATAAGATAAAACATCACATCCAACTCATAATCATTACATTCTTTCTCTCAAAAAAAAATTTAAAAAGCCAAAAGTCCTTTCCAAACCAGGTTTTTTAGTCTCAGGCTAAAATAGTCAAAAAAGTTAAAAAGCCAAATAATCAATCCACTTCCCAAACAAAGCCTACTTAATGTCACTATCTATGTGATATTTCTTATGAATGAAAATTACAACAATATGCACAGTTTGGAAAGAAGGTTTTCAAGTTTTTTTGGTTATTTTAGTCACAAAAAACAAAATAGGTTATTTTAGCCACAACAAACAAAACATCACATCCAACCTATAATCATTACACTCTTCTCTCACAAAAAAATTCAAAAAAGCTAAAAAGTCAAAAAAAACTCTTCCCAAACCAAGCTTTTTAGCCCATGCTAAAATAGCCAAAAAAGTCAAAAAGCCAACTCACTTCTCAAATAGAGGCTAAGTGAGTTATTTTTTTATTAGGGGTTATTTGGGATGATCTAAATAAGTATATTTTTTTACTTTTTACGAAAAAAACGTGAAATATGAGTTGGATTTGAAGTGATGTGATAGAGAAATGATGTGATTTAAATGATATGATGTGACTTAAATAGAATAGTGACTTTTTGACTTTTTTGTGCTAAACCAAACTAGACCTTAATAAAAGTGAGTCACTATGCTTTGTTCATAAAACATTTTGTTAATTGATTTTGAACTTATATAAATAATATCACATAATACTCTTCAATAATATTAAATAATTATCTAGATTTTATGCAAAAATAGTAACATATAATTCAAATTGATCTCTACATATGCCCTACACGAATTTCAACTCTTCCTTTTTATAGGCCATAATTTTCCAAATAAACTTTCTGAGCTTGTTTGATTGAGAGGATTATAGTATAAAATTAGTATTATTAATCCATAAAACTCATATTCTATTATTTAATTACAAATTTTATTATTCGAATTAGATTTAATAACCATTCTATCCAACAAAATTGATGAATTTTTTAATCCTACATTTAATAACACAAAACCTACATTTAATTAGAATTATATATTTTTATATCTATTGCAAAATAAATGCGAACAAGAAAGAATTATGTATCTCACTAATCCAGTTAGATAACTAAGCCTACATTAATCTCATGAATTGTTAATCTTCTCCCTATTAATTCTGCTAATCAAACAAGCTCTCTATGAATTAGACTATTTTGCCGACAACTATAGTAAGTAATGGGAAAATGGGATGGTTGTTGTGTAGTCATATGAAATAATTTGTTTTGATAATCTGAACTGTTCACATTTTACAGTGTATCGAGTGGAATATATTTGTAAAAAATCAAGTTAATCGAATATTTATAACTATTTTAACAAATTGTATTTCTATCTACAAAAATAAATGACAATTATGATTTAAAGTATAAAAATGAATACAAATGTATATGCGTGAAATGGTTTATGATATCCTATTAACTTAATTTTTTGTAAATAAATTTTACTCAATGTACTTTAAAATATAAACAGTTCGAATTATCGAAACAAGTCCGAATATAAATCCATATTGTTGCACAACAGTGGTTGCTCGTCCGCGCACAACTGCCACCCCATCTTCGAGTAATGGCTAAGGCTATAAACAAAAATATAATGGACTCACAAAAATTATTCGGAATTGTTCATTTTAGACTTGTACAGTTCCTTTCACCTTGGAGTAACTTTTAGAAGTCATGATCCTCGAAAGTGATTTTTTATGGAGTGACGGTAGAGTAATAAGGTTAGGATTTGTGAGTTGGAATGTGAAATAATTATTATATTATTAATTTTTATAAAATTAAATCTCAGCTATAAAAAAAAATTAAAAAAATCACTCAACGATCACTTTGGCTTGGTTTGGGAAGTAGGTTGGCTTTTTGGCTTTTTGGCTTTTTTGGCTATTTTAGCCTGGGCTAAAAAGCTTGGTTTGGGAAGGGCTTTTTGGCTTTTTGGTTTTTTTGACTTTTTTTGTGAGAGAAGAATGTAATGATTATAGGTTGGATGTGATGTTTTGTTTGTTATGGCTAAAATAGCCTATTTTGTTTTTTGTGGCTAAAATAGTCAAAAAAGCCTGAAAATCAACTTGCCAAACAGAGGCTTTAGATGATTCGGACTTAATTTTCAAAGTAAAAAATCAAAATAAGTCACAATTTTCAAATAATAAGGGCTGATTTGACATATCAAAAAAAAAATTAAAAAATTATTAAAAAAGTTAAAAGTTATCGCTATTCACAAATTAAAAATATAAAAAAAAATAATTTACATAATATTTTAATACAAACCAACGAGTTGACAGTACTGGTACTGAATTAATGGTTCATAAGTACATATTGGTCTGTCAAAGGAACAAAAAATAAAATTAGATATATATATATATATTCATTAAGTTGGAGGATAATGTTGGGTCTGTGGGGGCCTATCCCATTTTGATAATTCGAACCGTTCAATATGTAGAACTCGTCGAGTACTATATGTCTGTAAAAAATCACGTTGATCAACTATGGATAGCTATGTGATCAAATCAGATTATTTTCAGCCGTTTATTTTTCACCGTCCATTAATTTCATACAAAATTGTTTTGATCACATACTTATCGATATCTGATTAAAGTGATTTTTTATAGGCATATAATACTCAACGAGTTTTACACATTGAACGGTTCGGATTATCGAAACGGAACCCGTGGTGGGCCCTCACAGCCCAACAATACCCGTGAAGCCTCATGCACCATTTCAACCAAACCGTACTATCCTCCTGCCGTCTGTCACTAATGAGTGCACAATGTAGGGGTAAAAATATTTTTTTTTCATTTTATACAATATTTTAATACACATTTTTTGGTGAAAAGATAAAAAATTATCTCAAACAACTATCTTTTTTTTCCTCAACTTTTTAGTCTAAAAAATCAAAAAGTATACTTATTTAAGACATTCCAAACAACTCCTAAATTGAAGATTACACTAATAATAGATCTTGTTCATTCTGGATGGAGCCCATGTTATACTGGAGTTTCAAAACTACACCATACACTTCATACTATTGGAATAATTTTCAAGATACAAACTAAGCCTCCGTTTGGCAAGCAAAAAATCAGGCTTTTTTGGCTAAAATAGCCACAAAAAACAAAATAGGCTATTTTAGCCACAAAAAACAAAACATCAAATCTAACCCATAATCATTACAATCCTCTCTCACAAAAAAAGCCAAAAAAGCCAAAAAGCCAAAAAGCCCTTCCCAAACCAGGCTAAAATAGCTCAGGCTAAAATAGCCAAAAAGCCAAAAAGCCAAAAAGCCAACCCACTTCCCAAACGGAGGCTAAGTATGTAATGGGATTGTTTAGTGCAATTTATTTAAATAGGTGATAGTTTTTATTTATTTATTTATTCTGAGAGTTTAATGGTGTAGTTTCTGCTTACAATCTTAAAGTGTTCAAAAACTATATCGTATCATTTTATCAAATATTTATTAAATTATGGTATAAATAATTTTTGATCAAATTAAAAATTCATCAAATTTTTTGTCAAAATTGAATTTAATGAAAATATAAAAAGATAAAGCATTGGAGATTTTTTATTTTTTATTTTTTAACAGAATCTTTTCATCAAATTGATGAAAATGAAAAATTAGAGTAAAAGTGAAATTTTTAAAAAGATTTTAATGAAAGAGTTGGAATAGCTCATATCAAATTAAGTTTTTTTATTTAATTTTAAAATTAAATTATATGAAAAAAAGTAGAAAAAATTAAAGATGCTCTAACGGTTGCTTTGGAAATTAATTATTTTAATGAATTTTTAACTTTTTACGAAGATAAGTATAAAAAATGAGATTTTTTTTTAGAATCCTTGATATTAAGATTTTATAACATAAAAGACATTTAATATTTTTATAATATCTAAGGTCTCTCAAGATTGATACAGAGAAATTACAATCAAGAGAAATTCTGGACTTCCCAAAAAACTTTTCTAGGTTCAACCAGAGAAAATTCAAAGCATTTAATTTTCTCTAGTTTGAATTCAGAGAAATTTCAATTTCTCTGAGTAATTTTCTTCGTTTCGTTCTGAAGAATCAATGAACTTAGACAAAATTGACTAATTTTCTCTGATTTGCCCATAATTTTCTCTCAATTTTAACCAAACCAGAAAAAATTGTGTCTGTTAATTTTCTATGTTAATTTTCTCTGTGTGATGGCCAGAGAAATTTGTTCATTTTCTCTGGCCAAATCGCATACTCCCATTTGATTTTCTGGGGATTTGGGTGGTGTTGAAGCCTCATTATGAGGAAGACTTTGTTGCAAATGCCTTGGCCGTATGGGAGGCTGATTCCGACGAGGGATTCAAGGATGCTGGACTTGCTAGCAGATTGGTAGCCAACGACGATAAGGGCTTGGGATGCCATTGTTGAATTCAAATCTTAAATACATGCAGCATGTTAAAGAGAGATTGAACAACAAAGTGAATAGATAGCTCACCAGCCTAAACTGGAAGGAGAGGCTTGGAGGGTAGCTTTGTAGGCTTAAGCTGTTGAGCCTGGAGGGCTTGGGTGGTTGGAGTGACAGCCTTATTAGGAACGATCTTTTGCTGTTGAGCAACGATTAGATGCAACGAGTCATCGTTATCATCATCATCCAGCAAATCGAAAGGGTTTGCAGTCTCTATTTCCAATCCCAACAAGAAAAACCCCCAAAAAAACTTTAGTGACTGAACTTCGAAAAAGACTACTGCAAAACCCTAGTTATACTTTAAAGCCATTGAAATCGATATACAAATCTGAGACCACTCAACACCACCACCACCACCACCACCACCACAACCAGAGAAAAAAGAGCAGCGAGAAGATAGAAGAGATGAGGCGTGAGTCCGACACAGAGAGAGAGAGAGTGGTGAGGGTTTGAAGCCGTGAGATATATCAAATTTTTCTGTGATACATGGGTGTGAGGTTGAGAGATCTTAGACATCATAAAATAATATTGTGAATATCTTCCATTACTAAAAATAGAAGAGAGACGTTAGACTAATTTTTCCTATAAAAAAAATAGAAAGAAGAGTTATAATTTTTGTAGTAATTTTTTTTACTAAAAGTGTGACTTTCCAAAATAGACCGAAGTTGAAAAAAAAATGATTATCTAAAAATTAAAATGAAATACTTTTAACTTCTACATTTTAATAATTTATTTTTAGATAATTACAAATACACCTCTTAAGATTTGCTTAAAATATAGATTGTTCTCTATAATTTTGAAAATTACATTCCACTCTTTCATGTTCTTAATCACATAATAAATGATAACTTTTATTAATAAATCATGAAGTCAATTAATAATTTTTAATAATGTTATAAATATATTCCAATTAACAATTCATGTAATTTTATTATTATATAAGAGAGTAGTTAGAAATTTCATTTTCTTTTTGTTAATTTTGTTAAATATTTTTTTTTAAACAAAGGGTATTTATAAATTCTAAAATTACAATAGACAATCTGTATTTTAAACAAATTTTCATAAATATATTTATAATTTACCCTTTATTTTTAACTTCCAATAAATTATAGCAAAAATGGCTTAATTGCTTTAGGCTCAATTTGGTTAGATAAAAGAATTTATTTATTTTTATGTGTTTATTTATAGAGAGAGTCCTAGAAAGTAATGGGAATTAAAATTTCATGTACAACTCAAATTAGCTTGTTAGTTTGGCTAATAATTTCTTGTAAAATATTTAGAAAATTTTATTGTTTTCCCACAAATTTTGGAAAGATTTATTTTCTTTTCCTTTTTGTTCATATTTCTCTCCACAACTCCTTGTTAGTGATTGTATTTTTTTTTTTTTATCACTTTCTTACAAAATTTTTCATCCATTCAAATGCATGCAAAAAAATAATTCACTTCACTTTCTACTACTTTTAGTTTCTATTAGGAAAATTTTCAATATACACACACCCTTGAAAATGGTGTATCATATGTACACGTAATTAGTTATGATATTATTTTAGTTATAACTCATGAGTTTTTTAATTATATTTCATGTTGTGTTTAGTTATGATTCATAAAGTATAAAGTTGTGCGGTTTTTTTTAGTTATAAAGTGCATATGGTACACATATAATATTTCCCTTTTTGTCATCCGTTTCTTTCTAAACAAATAGAACCTTATGAAAAATGCTATAGGCCTCAAAATTTCTACAAAATATTTTAGAAGAATTCTAACAAACACACCGTTGAAAGAGTACCACCATATGTACCCCTAATTATACAATTTTTTCTTTAATTACGATTTTTTTTTTCTTTAATTATGACTTACAAAATATGAATTATAACATTTTTTCTTTAATTACAAAATGTATTTAGTGTACACCATTTATCATAATATTTTTTAATATTTTATCAAATATCTCACTTAAAAATAAATCTCACAATTTAATATAAATTTTAATATATCTAATATTACTCTTGATTTATTGATTTTTCAATTGAAAAGCTTTGTAGTGTGACTTTCCATCACAATTTAGTAAAAGTTTAAGGATAAATTACAAATTTTTAAAATTTACTTAAAATAGGAATTATCTTTTGTGATTTGAAAAATTACAGATACCTCTCTGTAAATTTTTTTATTTAACAGAATTAATTGAAAAAGTAAAATTTCTAATTATTCACCTATACAATAATAAAATTATATGAATTATTAATTGAGATAAAATTTTAATATTATTAAAAATTATTAATTAACTTGATGATTTATTAACAAAAAAATCTATTTATTATAAAATTAAAAATTTTAAGAGATATAATATAATTTTTAAAATTACAAAAAAATAATTTATAATTTTAATAATCATCACTGTTGCTTTGTTGATTTTTCAATTGCAAAGCTTTTTTAGCTCCACTCCAGTCAGAAGACGACAAGACTGATGCTAAATCCCATAAACAAACAAAATAGCAAGAAGGTGGAACTGACTCGATGGATGAATGGTAATGGTGGAGGAGGAGGCGGTTTCATTAATTATTGTTGTGGGTTGGTCACACCAAAGCCAACTAGATTCAGAAAAACATTTTCACAGAGAGAGAGAGAGTGTGTTTTTTTTGGGTAGAGAGAGAGAGAGAGTGTTTAGATAGACAGAGAGAGAAAAAAAGACTTGAGGGTTTCAAGGGAGGAGACATGTCCAATTTCACTCCAACAGTCCTGTTTCTTGCTCCTTCTCACCTTACCAGATCCCAAAGGTCTCTCTCTCATCTTTCTATTTCCATCTCTCTGTGTCTCTCTTTCTCTCTCTCTCTATATATATACAGGTACATGATGAGTATGCATATATTCACTCACCAGTGTTTTCACTTTTTTGTATCTTTTTTGCTTCTCTTCTTTTTCTAATTTTCATCTTTTGTATGTATTCTTGAATGCATGTGGGGTCTGAGATCAAGATCATGTTGTTGCTGATGGGGGAAGGGTATTGGGTTGGTTGTCTTTTTTCTTCTTCTGGGTTTTCTGATATAAACTTTCCCCCTCTTGACACTCTGTCTTCCTGAAACTTCAAGTGCAGAGAGAGAGAGGGGGGTTGGGGGGGACCTCTAATTCCTGATCTATTATCACATGTTTGTGTACTTCTTCTATTCTGGGGATGGGTCAAATCTAGTTTGATTGTTTTCCCTTTCTTTTTCCCAATTGGATTAATGTATTTTTCTTTTTTTCCCAGGCCGTGTTTTGTTTAAGTCTGATTTTAAACTTAACAAGATTAGATTTTGAGATTATCTCAAACAAACTTTAATCGAGTCCATAGTCTTGGTTTGAAAACTTAAGGAATTTTAAAATGCGTTTGAACAGGGTTGTTTTACATAACAAGTTGATCTCTAATGAGCTTTTAACAAGCCGACACAAATTGAGTTTGAGTAGTTTGGTTCATTTTAGAGCCCTACCTATTTGGCTTTCTCCAATTTAGGTTTGCTAAACCATGAGCAATTGGGCGATTGTGTATTAAGGGAGTTGTTGAGCTTGATGCATGTTTGTGTTCCTTCATACATGGGTGTTTCCTACTTTGCTTTGGTGCTCGAGTCTTATAGTTGGTCTAATTGATGTGTTATTATATGTGGTTGAAAGTTAAAACCCTACTCAAAGAGATAGAAAAAGGGTTTTTGTTTGTAGGAATTATGTTCTTTTTCTTGTCATTCATTCAATCCATTGCATGTTTCAACCTCCAAGCAAAATGCCCACCAATCCGTATATGGATTAATTCAAAATAAATAAATAAATATTGAACATTTCCATAATTCTATTAAACTAGGGTTTTGTGTGTAGGTCCATTTAACAGGCTGCTTATTTCGGGAGGTGCATTGACTTGCAATAAGTTGGAAACTATTGAGAGACCTCTTTGCATTGTTCTTGTGCATTTGGAATTAGAATTTGGTGTCTTATTGCTGTTTGGTAACGTTTACAATTTGTTGTCTTTTTCTTTACAAAAACATTAAACATGTTTTATGTTTATTCTTTTTAAAAACATGTTTTATGTTTGTTTTTTAGTAAAAATGAAAACAAAAAATATTTTTGATACACACACATGTTTTCAAAAACTTATTGTGAATTAGAATTTGGTATCTTCATTTTTTTGTTAGTTTAAGCATAGTGCCTTAAATGCATGCAATATATACCTAGCTTGTCATGCATTCCAATTCCATGGAAATATTTTCAGTTCAGAGTTAATGTAATCAGGAACGGTAGACATGACCCGCACGAGTAAGTGAGTTGGTTGGGATGACTGCTCAACCATTGGATGGCATAGGTTTGATTAGTGATACTAGAAAACAGTAATGACCTAGCGATTTATTTTTTGGACTGCAATTTCTAAACCACGGTATACTTTCATTCCAAAACGGTGAATTTAGCAATCCAAAGCGATCTCAAATTTTTTTTTTTCACTATAAATCGTAAAAGTTACCTTAAGAGGAAAAACAATCAATATAATAACTAAAATCTAAAGAAAATGGAGTTTTTGTACGACAAAACTTAAAAAAGTGGTCATAGTGTTATTTGAAATGTGTTGAAACATGATTTATTTGGGGGGGAAAAAAAAAAACATTTTATTGGATACCTGGTTGTTTTAAAAAATAGCGTTAGAAGTACCTTAATTCTAACAGTGTAATCTAAAGAAGTCTATCTCTATCGTACCACATTCCCGATCCCGTTCCTTGTGCCAAAACGACCCATGTCCCAGATAACGGGGTTTGATTTTCCAAATGATTAGCTAATGCTCATTGTTGGTGGATCATTTTGTACATCCTCTAGGATTAGGCTCGTGTAAGAGTTTCACATTATACTGACACCTTTTACATTGACATAGTTGCATCCTAAAGAGCTATGCGCTTGAACTCATCCTTGCATTACTAGTTGGTTATTTGTGTCCTCCTCTTCTTGAACATTTATTATGAACAAGATGGTGGCTATGCCAAAGTAAAAGGTGCAAGATGAGATGCATCCAGTGATTCTAACCCCTTTAAATCCCGCAACAAAATCTGTGCTCAAGTGGCACAAAAACACATTCCACAAATATGCCTCCCATTTTTTATGGGAGAGAAGTAGGCCAGACTCCCAAATGTGCTAGTTGCGTTGCATCTGGTAGTTCTAGTGTAAGTTTTCTGAATGAAATTGTATATTCAATTGTGTTTCTTTAAAAGGAGGTTACCGGTTTATATAACCTTAAACCTATGACTAAAAAAGGAAAATACGAAAAAGGAAATACAGTCAAATAGTTACACCACAATCTTTTCTAATTCTATACGCAATACAATTTTTCCTAATTCTATACACAATATATTCTCATACCCCCGCTTAAATTCAAGGTGTTTTAGCAGAAAACACTGAGAGTTTGTTAAAAAGAAACTGAAACCGAGTGGTAGTGTAAGTCTTGGTGAAGAAGTCCGCAAATTGCAAAGCCGAAGAGACATAAGGAAGCGAGATAGAGCCAGACTGTAGATGCTGTCAGACAAAGTGACAATCAATCTCAATGTGTTTCGTTCGTTCATGGAAGACAGTATTGTGGGCAATCTGAATAGCATTGCGGTTGTCATAATAGAGAGAGGTCGAAGAAGACTAAGGGACACTCAAATCAGATAAGAGACAACGAAGCCAAACAATCTCAGCAGTAGCATGAGCCATAGCGCAGTACTCAGCTTCGACAATAGAGCGAGCAACAACAGTTTGTCTCTTGCTTTTTCAAGAGATCAAGGAATCTCCAAGAAACAGACAGAAACCAGACATGGATTTGCGATCAATAACATCACCAGCCCAATCAGAATCAGCATAGGCCACCAAATTCATAGAAGAAGTAAAGGACAATAGTAAACCCTGAAATATAGTACCTCGGAGATAGCGAATAATTCGAATCAAGGCAGCCCAATGTAGGGAACGAGGAGCAGAAACAAACTAGCTAACCACATGAACAACATAGGTAAGATCAGGATGAGTAATCGTCAGATAAACTAAGCAACCCACAAGCTCGCGATACAAAGTGAGATCATCCAGAGGGACACCGTTAGTAGAGTTGAGCTTCACATTAAGCTTAGTAGGTGTATCAGAAACCTTAGTGTCAGTAAGACCAACACGGTGAATGGCCTCATTAACATACTTAGCTTGAGACAGAAAATAGCCTTTTGGAGAAGAAGCAACTTCAATACTAAGAAAATACCGCAAAGAACCAAGATTCTTCATCTCGAAGGTGTGGAAGAGATGCTGCTTAACCTCAGAGATAGCAGAAGAGTCAGAGCCAGTGATAATTATATCATCCATATACAATAATAATACAACAAATCCAGTTGAGGTGTGGAGAAAAAATAAAACAGAGTCTTGGGCACAAGGATGAAACCTAAGCTCAGTAATAGCAGTCTGAAAGCAATAATACCAAGCACGGGGAAACTGTTTCAGACCATACAAAGCACGCCGAAGGTGACAAACCTGTCTAGAGGAATAATGAAGGCCAGGGGGAAGACGCATGTAAACCTCCTCAGTGAGATGACCATTAAGAAAAGCATCCTTAACATTCATCTACTAAAGAGGCTAAGAACGAGCAGTAGCGACAGAGATCAAAGTACGGATAGTAGTCATCTTGGCAACAGGAGTAAAGGTCTCCTCATAATCAATACCATACTCTTGTGAGAAACCTTTGGCAACCATACGAGATTTGTATTGCTCAAGAGAACCATCAAAATGAGTCTTGACTTTGTAGACCCATTGCAACCAACCAAATTCTTACCAACAGGCAAAGGAACCAACTCCCAAGTACTAATTTTCTGTAAAGCAGACAACTCATCCTCCATAGCTTGAACCCAATGAGGATCCTGACAGGTCTCCTTGTAAGACTGAGGTTCTGAAAAAGAGTGAATAGTAGACAAAAAAGTACGATAGAAAACAAAAAAACATGTATTAGACCAACCCAATCTGTTTGGAGGATGACACGTTCGAGTAGGATATCGATGTACAGCAAGATCAGAGTCGTCAAAAGCAGGATGATCAATAGCAGGGATAGAGACAACCGGTGGAGGAGGAGCCTTGCAACGAGAAAAAACTAATAACGGAGGATGAGAAGAAACTGAAGGAGAAGCAGTCAGAGGTGAAGCAGGAGGAGAAGATGAAACAAGCTCAGGAGGACCTGTGGAGATGTACTCATCAGATGGTACCTTAAAAGGAAATAGGTCAATCTGAACCAAATTGTCTTTGGAAACTGGAGCAGTGACAGGAGGAAGCTGAAAATAAAGCAAACATTCGAGAAAAGAAACATGACGGGAGACATAAAGACGACGGGAAACAGGGTCGTAACATTGATAGCCTTTCTGAGTAGGACTATAACCCAAAAAGACACATAGGACAAACTGGGCACCAAGTTTGGTTCGATCTTTATAGGGAAGAAGGACAAAACAAGCAAACTCAAACACACGAAGGAGGGACTAATTAGGAAGTTGAGAGAACAGAGCCTCATAAGGAGACCGACTAGAAAGAAGGGAAATAGGCATACGGTTGAGAAGAAAAGTAGCAGTAAGAACTGCTTCTTCCCAAAATGGAGCTGGGACTGAGGCAGAAAGAAGAAGAGACCTAGCTGTCTCAAGGAGATGACGGTGTTTACACTTGGCTCGACTATTTTGGGCAGGTGTATCAGTACAAGAAGTTTGGTGAATGGTACTCAAATTGGCCAAATACTCACAGAACTCATTTTTAAAATATTCCCCACCCAAGTCAGATCGTAACACTTTAATTGTAGACCCAAACTAAGTAGTGATCATAGACTGAAAGGTACGGTATATCTAATAGAAGTCGGACTTATGAGTCATAAGATAAACCCAAGCGTAATGAGTGCAGTCATCAACAAATGACACATAATATGTAGAACCCCCTTTGGTAAGAATAAGAGAAGGGCCCTAAATATCAGTATTTCATTTTGGCAAGTTTACACCCCCGACACTTAGTAAGTTCACTAGAAGAAACTTTGTCCAATATACCAAACTAAGCTAAAGACCGTAAGCGGTCAGCAAACAAATGTCCTAATCTAGAATGCCACAAGTAGAAAGGACTAGACAGAAAATCTAACTGAAAAGAGGAAAAGGCAATCGAAGAGGGTGTCATAGGCAGATGTAGGCTCTCTACCACATAGAGGTCTCCAACTCAACGGCCAGTCCCAATGTGCTGCTTGGGCATCTGATCCTACATAGAACAGATAGAAAAAGAGAAGACAACATCAAAACCAGAGAAATCAAGCTGACTAATAGATAATAAACTGATAGAACATAAAATGCAGATAGAATAGAGGCAGTATACATAGCAGATGGTAAGACAGACCTAACAGATATAACAGACATACCAGACCCATTAGCAGCATTAACAGTAATAGGAAAAGGATGAGGAGTACAATTTTGAAGTAAGAAGAGATAGGGAGTCATATGATGAGAGGCACCAGAGTCAAAAATTCAAATAAACGAAGAGATACCTAAAGAGGATCCAAGCAAACCTAAATGAAGAGAGGAAATAATGGAGGCAGACGGGGATGGCGTAGAGGTAGGCAGTGTATGCTGAAGTTGATTAATCTGAGCACTCAAGGAAGCCAAGTTATGATCAGGAGCTGGAGCAGATGCAGTAAAACTGGCGGAAGTCTGAAAAGTACTCGGAGAAGAAAGGCAAAACTAAGTTCGAGACTGCTGAGAAGATGAGCCAAACAAACATCCCTTCTGGGACAATGATACTTCCAATGGCCCCTCTAATGGCAGAAGGCACAATCATCAAAAGCCAGAAACATTATAATAATCAAAAAGCCCAGGGGTTCCTAGTGTAATAACCCAAAATCAAAACCAGAGAGATCAAACTGTAATAAGCAAAACAGTTATCCAACAAACTCACAAATGAAATAATAATCAGGCGTGGTCCAAATATAGCACCCAGATTTTTTTTTTTTTTTTTACCCTAACACCCACAAATATCAGAATTTGAATGACTCAGTAATATGAACTAGAGTTTGAGGAAGACCCAAGAGAGAGAGTCTGAAGCCGCAGCCCAAGCCGAATAGGGATCAGACAGAGATTGCGAGAGAGACACTTCACGACCACAAACCAGAGATGGAGGCTTCGCGAGATAGAGAGAGAGGCTTCGCGACCACAAACATGAGTCTGGAGAGAGAGAGAGAGAGAGAGAAGTCGCGATTCTGATGGTGACGAACCAGACAAACTAGAGAGGGCTGATACGAACTAGAGAAGTCGCGAGTCAGGGTTGATGATGGTCACGAACCAGAAGAACCAGAGATGGGTCAAGACAGATGACCAACAAACAGCGAAGACGAACCACAATAGTGACAATTGAAGCACCTAGGGTTTCGAATTGAGCTCTAATATCATGTAAATTTTCTGAATGAAACTGTATATTCAATTGTGTTTCTTTACAAGGAAGTCACCAGTTTATATAACCCTAAACCTATGACTGAAAAAGGAAAATACGAAAAAGGAAATACATCCAAATAGTTACACCACAATCATTCCTAATTCTATACACAATACAATCTTCCCTAATTCTATACACAATATATTCTCGCATCTAGCCCTTGCAATTTACCCAATGAAATTTTTGCTCACTTTTTTTAGTTAAGGAACTATGTTAGATAGAGATTTTAAACTAGCCGATCAGAAAACAAAAGCATAGATTTTAAACTAATCTTTATTTTTATTTTTAATTTTTTATAAATATTTTGAGATTTAAGATTTTATACCTAGAGATGATTGGTTATAGAGTAAAATCAGGAGTTATTAGTTCTTTTGACGAGTCTGTGATCTCTCCGGTGGTGATTGTCATTTGCTAATATGATCCAGGATACAACTTCTATCATTTCATATCAATTCTTCAATTATTGACACAACTGTCGTGTATTATGTGTTGTACTTGAGCAGTTAATCTAAAAGCTTGGCAAGAAAGTTGCCTCTTTGTTGTGAAGCATGGTGGGATTTAGAATCACAGTGCAGGGTGCTTCAATAAAATAGATGGCTACATGAGCTCACAATTTTTCCAAGAATTTTTTTGATCGAAGTCCTATTTGTTCAATGTCCCACTTTGCTGTTAATCACTCAACATGGTGGAATTCACATGAAGATAAACAGAAATTTTCTCAGTCCTTATCCAAGAATTTAAGCTTGAAGGTGGAATCTCCGCCCCATATCTGTCAGGAGGCAAAGCATTTAGGTATTCAAGAGCAAGACCGGGACTCGTCCTCAACTCGATCAACTGGTCCATCTCACCATGAAGTGACTGCTATGGGAGGGACCAATTCTCAAGATCAATGCATTTCATCAGAATCTGGTATTGATGTGTTCAGTTGTTAAATCTTGCAAGGTGCCTGTTACTTTTTTGAAGATTTGTAATTATGGGAGTTATATAGTAAAACAGGTTTCTTATTGCACTAAGTTACACCTTTTAGATCACCAATTATCTCAAATGCTTAAGCTGTTAGGAACTAGGCCCAACAATGTATATTGATCTATCCAATACCCTCCCTCATGCAACCTTGTCTTGCATGTGTAAATGCAAACATCATATATACCAAGATGAAAGAATGCAAAAGTGGACCAAATGCAAATGGAGAGATTTGAACCCAAAACCTCTACCAACCTGAGCTTTGATGTCATGTTAGATTACCAATTATCCCAACAGTTAATCAGTTAGGAAATGCGTCTGACATTGTAGATTGAGCTATCCAACAACATCCGTAATATATGTGCATACTAGGTAATCTTAATCTTTAGTACTGTCTATTATCTTAACTTGTCTTTTCCCATTGACTTAAAAGTATATACAAAGCGGTATTAGGTGCTGTGAACAGTATAAACCAGTCCTAAACCTTGATCAATAATATGATTTAAACCATATATTTGACCAAAGGGTTGTGATTAAGCTTGCTGTTTTCAGAATCTGGTTCTTACTATTATCGTATCAGCTTTTGAAATCTGCATATTTATCCTTAATTGCTGTGATTTATCATCTATATTATCACTAGTATAGCTTAATATGAATTCAATTGTCTTTCTCCATTTATTCACACAGTTCGAGATGGAGGTTATGAAAAGCATGTAGAAGGTCAAATGACACCGATTTTCTTTATGGGCCGCCATCCAGATTTTGTCACCAATCCTTCACAAGTTGATTTTAGTCAGTCAATTGTAAGTTGACCTGTTGTGGATATGGGTTTTTTTGCTTGTCAGCTTTGCTGTTAGCCTAATACCTAATGTTTATGGCCTCCCATTTCAGAATCACATTTCATATCCTTATGCTGATCCTTACTATGGTGGGTTATTCACCACCTATGGCCCACAAACTACTGTGAGTACTTTTGAGCTTATTGTTGTTGTTTTCCATTTGTTTGGCAATATGAGTGGACTTTCATGTTGATTTTTATTACGTAGAAGAGATTATAAAGCATCAAGATTCTCTAGTTACCTTTATTATGGTATTGAGTTGTTTTGTGATACTGAGTTCGTGATCAAAAGAACTTGCCTCTGAACTCCTGTTTCAAAACTTTGAAGTGTGAGTAGTTTTCTTTTCGTCTAATTACTTGTTTCACATCCGTCAATTTACCTGTTTATGTTACCCTCTGAATACCTGTTTGATAAGGTTAATTTCTCAAGTCCCATGTGGATTGTAAACTTAGCTTGTTCTTTAACTTTATTTTATATATTTCAGGTCTTTATATTTCCAAATTAGTTTTTTGCACTGCTTGTGATTTTGTGAGGATCATTGCCTGAAAAGTTAATTAACTTTTGTGACTTTTGATTTTTTTTCTGCTACTACCTGAATTCTTCATGCAATGAATTTCTTTTTTGACCATCCACTGAACCTGGCTATGCTATTAATTTTGTCAAATTATTTGTTTGCTTTGTGAAATCAGACGTCCATATCTTGAAGTCTCAAAACTTGGGCATGTGCTTCTTGGGTTAGGGCACTTGATATGCTCTCCTCACAGTATCCCTGTGATCTATGGTATATAATGTATAAGGGTAAATTACACCATTGATCTGTATAGTTGTAGCGAGATTTCACTTTGGTCCGTGTAGTTCCCAATCAATTTAAACCTCACACGTTCAATTGCTTTCTAATGTGGTTCTTCCGGAATTTGCCATTAGCATTGAATGGAAAAGCAACACGTGTATAACTAGAGGGATCAAAGTGAAAATTTGAAAGCAACTATAGAAACCAGACCACAAGTGTAATTTATTCATTTTTCTTTCTTGTGCGGGAATTTCTAAAATTCTCACATGAGTCAGACGTGGCCTTTTCCTGTACAAAATACTAATGGCAACTGACAGAAAGATCACATTGAAACCTAGTTGGAAGTGTGGGGTTTTAAATTGATGAAATTGGAACTACGGGAACCGAAGTAAAGTTTCTCTCGATCAAACTAAAGTGACTAGCAGTGTTATTTACCCTAAAAATAATGAGATTGTTTCATTTGATTAATTAGTGGCAACCTTTAGTTTGGTTAAATGATTATAGCTTCCAGAACTTGAGCTTAAACCATTTTTTCTTTTAGAATTCCCTCATTTTTTTAATATTTTTTTTTGCCTTTGTATGATTTTTCGATGTCGTGCTTTGGCTATTGTTCTTTCTATGATGTAATTTCTATTGAAATTTGATCAGTTTCAGCCTCAGACGGTAGGAATGGCACCGGCTAGGGTACCGCTGCCTCTTGATCTAACTGAAGATGGTCCTATTTATGTCAATGCAAAACAGTACCACGGAATCCTCCGAAGGAGACAGACGCGTGCAAAACTTGAGGCTCGAAACAAACTTGTCAAAGCACGAAGAGTATGTACATTCCACTGAATTGGCTTTTAGTTGAAAGTTACCTTATCTTGATTCATTCTCAACTTACCCTCTAATATTCTCCACTTCAATACAAAAAGAAAGAAAAATAAATAGAAAAAATCTCACTTGCCATTGGATACGATAGGTAGGCAGCTGCATAATATTGTTATGGGATTTTATGTTTTATTATTTTGCATTCCACTTTGATATTAGTAACATACAGGATCCTCTATCTGGATCTCCCTTGTCCCCCTGTCTAGTGGCAGATTTTAGGATTTTAGCTCGGTGCAACTTTGAATTGAAACCTTAGCAAGATATATCACAACCCAACCAAGCCTGATTTTTTTGGCGGTGGGTCGGCTAAAGATCAAGGTGATGCCAAAGTTATATATGTTTATGCTTGAGTTACCCGATCAATCTTTTTTTTTTAAATTATTTATTTGTTATTTTTTATAACTAATTCAATTTTCTGTTTTAATTTTTAAACATGACAGTCATCATAATTTAAAATGTGATCTCCATAAAAAATAGGACAAAATTGCACCAAGATACAAACACACGGGAGTAAATTTTTTAAGAGAAGATTTATCAAGTTAAACATTTAAAAGTGACTAGTTGAAAAGAAAAGAGGATGTACAAAAATTTAGAGGACATACTTAAAATTTCAAAGGAGTAAATTGAAAACAAATGGCTAGGGTCCCAGGATTTGGGATCCCGAATTTACCCAGAAATAGATATGTGTTGAATTGATGAAGTGTGGGGTCCATTTATGAAATGAATCTGAGCTATTGATGTGAAATTCTGGATAATTTTTGAATTTTTATGTGTAGGTCCGTAGCATTACTGAATTGAAAAACATTTTATAATTACAAATAAAAGTACAATATCTTAAAAATCGAATGCCACATGCCCCTCCAAGCCTCACTGTGGCTCCACCACTGCCCCTATCCAAAGACCCTCTCTCCACCACACGATTAGGTCAAAGAGACCCATTGTTTGGTAAAGGCAACTCAGTGCCTTAGGACAGATAGATGAGAGATCCGGGACAGAAGATCCCACCTCATAAATATCGTTATTACCGGAATGATTCTCCCATTGATGCATTAGTCCTCTAGGCCGCATTTGTTTTGTGTTGAAATGATCATAGATTGACCGTTGCTTTCGATTAAATGCAGCCTTATCTTCATGAATCTCGGCATCTGCATGCAGTGAATAGGGTGAGGGGATCCGGGGGACGGTTTCTCAGCACGAAGAAGCATCAAGAACCTGATCTGCCTCACACCACTGGTTCCCAGTGTATCCCAGATTCAGTTCACTCATTTCAAAAGGGAGATATATCACAGTTTGAAGATGAATGTAGCATCACAGGTGTTACTGACAGTGATATCATTTTCCGGCGACCCGATCGCAGGTTCTCTGCCATCTCTCCTCCCCAGGGCGTTGCCGTGCTAGGCAGTGAGGGGCTCATGTGCAATGGAACTCGGCATTGTGATCCGTTTCCGTTTGTCCGGTGAGAGGTGGGAACAAGCGAACCATGGCACCGGCTGGGCAATTCATCCTTGGCTTTGTTACCTTTTATTTTGATGCTGTGTTTGGTGGCATGTAATTCGTATCTTGGATTCGTAATTGCAGACTATCATCCTCTTTCATATTTTGAACTGAAGTGGTCTTCATTTCTGATTTCAAAGCATGAATTTTGTACCGCCAAACACATTGTGTTTGATGGCACCGTGGCATGTACTACTCCATGTTCTGGATTCTTCATCCTATTTCGTATTTTGAATTAAAGTGTTCTTCAATTCCGATTTTAAAGCATGAATTGTGTGTCACCAAACAGAGTGTTGTGTGCTTTTCATAAAAAAGCGTAAGAAATCCCAATATGTACTACAGTACTCTTGCTGCCTTTTTCCTTCCAAGTACTTTGTAAGAGGTAATGGTTCTGATATAATACTAGAATTGTGGTCTATGATTTAGGGTCATTGCAAATATTTGATTGTATGACTTCTTTTCTCTTTCCTTTTCATTTTTTTTGTAATTTTTTGTGTTTTGACAGTTACCATTTGTAATTCCTTTTTTTAGTGATATGCTTATATAATTTTTATACAAAGTTAGAATAATGTGACAGTAATATTTGCGAAATTACAAGGATAATGGTGGGTGTTTTCATTGCAAATGAATTGACAATACCTTTTTTTTTCACGGATCATTTCTTTTTTGTGCACTCTTAATGAATAAAAAATTTATTATAATTTTATCAGTAAATAAAATTATTAATATAGACATTATTACTCAATTTATATTAAAACGTGAGTTCTCTCCATACACAACCCACTATTATCTTTTGCTGTTGTTCATAAATTTCTGGAGAAAGCATATGTAATAGAAAATTAACTCTGTTTTTGGCTTTTTTAAGTTAATGTTTTATCAAGCTTTGTGTGTGTATATATATATTTGTATGTTATGTGTATGCCTGGCCATGGATTTGGGAGTTGTTGAGCCAATGATAATTGGTCTGGCCAAAGGATTTGTTCAACCAAAAATTGAAACAATCACAAATCCACATGTTTGATAGTTGGATGTGTATATGTTAAAGCCTTGAACGCCTTCGCTGGAAAATAAGGTTGAAGCGTTAAAAACACAACAAAATCAATTATTAATACAAATAAATTATTCAAAATCCTAAACGTTTAACTAATATCATAAACTAACACAAACACATCTTTCAAAATCTTAAACTAAATCATTAAAATCATTAACTATCTGAGAGGGTAATTTTTGGGAAAATTGGGCCGAACTTCGGGTTTGGTTTTGAGGCCCAAAACGCAGTGGACTAGGTAAAAAGGCCATACAGAATACTCCGGCCCAGAAGGGCAAAATTACTCCGGTCCGGAGGCAATTCACAGTTAGGCCGGTCTCAGAGTTAGTCCGGTCGCAGTATGTTCTAAGAAGGCCGGAGTCGGAATTAGTCCGGTCGTGACTTATATTGGTTAGGTCGGTCCGAACTTGTTACTTGGAAGTTTGATCTGAGCGCATCAAGGTCGAACAGGGCAGCCGGAGTAAAGAGTTGGAGGAGAAGACCGAGCTAAGGATAGTTCGGCCTTCTGTGGCTCGGTATAGCCAAGTTTACTTCGGTCAAAAGGAAGTTCGGCCGTAAAGAAAACCATCCCACTTGGTTTGAGCAGTGGGGGAGGGTGTAAAAGGATAAGCATTATCCTTAGGAGTTTGAATCCTATGAGGACTCTGCATGGAGAAATACAAGTCCTACTAGGATTGTGCCATATGAAACTTATAAAAGCTCACAAGCATCACCTTGGAGGAGGTAATTGAACACAATCTTTCTGAGAACTTAGAGCTTTGTCTATTTGTCAAGTTTTCTGACTTAGGCATCGGAGAGGTTTCCGGCACACACCCGCCGGCTAGCTCACGTTTGTGTTTTCAGGTGACAAAGCGACGTCGTACGGAGGAGCGTGGACTTGGTCAACAGGATTATACGAGGAGAATTATTTCCTCCCCGTACAATTGGCGCCGTCTGTGGGAAGAACAGACAAGAACAAAACCTCTTGACTAAGCTTCTCCTTTTTTCTCAAGTCAATGGCACACATTGAAGAACTACCGCAGTCCGCCGTCGACGGACTAACTCCAGAGGGGGGCGCAAGGCGAGAAGGATTACCTTCCGTCCCTCCCATGGCGGAGTTGGAACTCCAACAACATAACTCCAGGAGGAGTGGCAGGGGAAGGCGGAATAGCAGCCCTCGTCACTCTCAGAGTCCTGACAGACAAAGGAGGAGGATTGATCCTCAAGCCCTGGAAGATCGCGTGAAGGAACAAGATGAACTAATTCGAAGGATGGCGGCGGACATGGAGGCCTTGAAACGCCAGATGAAGAATAAAGATGTGGCGACAGGAGAGGGGCGCAAGCATAAAACGCCCCCTCGCCACTCAGAGAATCGTAGTAGGAATACTACGCCCTCCCAAGGAGAGAGCAGAAGCCTCAGGACAGGCGACACTCACTCCTTATCTTCAAGAACTCGTCACTCCAGGTCTGAGAGGACGAGATCCGAAAGATCATATACTGAAGGAAGTACGTATTGGCCTTCACATTCACACCAAACCAGATCCAGACAAACCGAGCTACCCAGGTCATCCGACTTACGAACCGTGCTAGAAGAAAAAGCACGATGCAAGGAGGATGCCAGGGCAAGGGATCCACACCGAATTTCGGCCCTACAACGGTTGGCTCCTCGAACGCATGGAAGCGTCGAGGTTGGAATGCCAATACCGCGACCGGCCTACGAACCAGCGGACAAAGCATTGGCAAGACTACAGACTTCGCCGTTTGTCCCAGCGATCGAAAACGCTCCCCTACCATCAGGCTTCCTTCAGCCGAAGTTCAATACATATGAAGGGAAGACGGACCCGTATTCACACTTGAGCCACTTTCGCCAAGTCATGGCCGTGTACAGGCGAAACGAGGCCTTAATGTGCATACTTTTCCCATCAAGTCTGGGCGACCTGGGCTTGACTTGGTTCGAAAAGCTCCCAGAAGGTAGCATAGCCTCCTGGGCCCAATTGGCAGAAGCATTCGTAACAAGGTTTCGGACAAATACTAAAACACCGGTGGAGATAGACCAGCTACTCTCCATCGACATGGGTGAGAAAGAAACCCTCAGATCTTACAACAGTCGCTACTGGGAGACATTCAACCAGATTGGAGACTGCCCCACCAATCTAGCCATTGCGCAATATAAAAGAGGCCTACCAGTAGGGAACCGACTAAGGGATTCAATTACCATGACGCCACCCCTCACCATGGAAGCCCTGATGGAGAGAGTGCATCAGCACATCAGGGTAGAAGAAGATGGCGCACGTTCCAAAGCCAAAACAAGTGCGACCACGGTACCAGAAAAGAAAACCTCAGCAAAGGTTAATACGGTGGACCGAAGTAACAAAAATGGACGTGGCAGACGAGATAACGGAGAAGACCCAGACAAAAGATGGTTAAGAATCCGCACTGCCATAACAACGGTATTCAAAAAACCAATATATCGGATTCTGAGCGAAATCAAAGACAAGCCTTTTGTCAAGTGGCCAGCCAAGCTTGGAGAAGCTCAGAAGAATTACGACGACAGATCACGGTGCACCTTCCACAAAGAAAAGGGGCACCGAACTGAGAATTGCACGCCCCTAAGACAGCATTTAGAAGAATTGGTGGCAGCAGGCCACTTGGACGAATACATTGAAGGAGGAGCGCAACCTGCCTCCCAAGATCATGACCAACCCAACAGAATGCCAAACGACGCACCACCACAAGGCATTATCAATGTAATTCATGGAATTTTTGAACCTGAGCGCGTATGCGAGCTTAGAGGTTCAATCAAGAAGGCTGAGCACTTTAGGGAAATATTGAGTGCCCAACCTGCCATCAAGAAGGGGAGGACAGAGGCAACAAACGTCATGACCTTTTCAGATAAGGACTTAGAACGAATTTACTGCCCCCATAATGATGCCCTGGTTGTCACTCTCCGAGTCAAGGATTTTGACGTCAAGCGGATTCTGATTGACCAGGGTAGTTCATGTGAGATCATGTATTACGACACATTCAAACAACTAAAGCTGCAAGACAAAGACTTGGCACCCGCAGTTTCTCCCCTGATTGGATTCAACTCCATGCCTGAGTGGCCTGTCGGCAAAATAATCCTTCCAGTCAGAGCAGGAAGTGTATCAAAACAGGTGGAGTTCTGGGTATTGAAGGTCCCCTCCACCTACAACATCATCCTGGGCAGAACATGGCTGCATGCCATGCGTTCAGTAGCGTCATCATATCATCAGGTAATGCGGTTCCCCAATGACGCCGGTATAATTGAAGAAGTCTATGGCGATCAGATCATGTCAAAACAGTGCTTCGCCACAGCAAATGGAAGCCGAGCTGCCAAAGGATACGTTCATTCGGTGGAAGAACCAGAGAGTAATGAACTTTTCGCGGACGTCGGCAAAGAGGCTGATCAGAAAGCGGTGGAAGACTTGGTGGAGGTAAAAATAGATGAGAAGAACCCGGATAAGTTCTTCTTGCTTGGCTCATCATTGTCCAGCACTGAGAGATTAGAGGTCATGGAATTCTTGACCTCTAATATCGAAGTGTTTGCCTGGACACCGTACGACATGCCAGGCATTGATCCAAACTTCATCAGTCACCAACTCAATGTCCACCCATCCGCCAGACCAGTCATTCAACGCACACGCAGATCGGCGCTCCACCACGCCGAAATAGTGGCAGAAGAGGTAGGCAACCTGTTGGAGGCAGGAGCGATAAGGGAAGTGCACTACCCAAAATGGATCTCCAACACCGTCGTAGTGCCAAAAAAGAATGGTAAATGGCGCGTCTGCGTCGACTACAAAACAGTCAACAAGGCGTGCCCAAAAGATAGCTTCCCTCTACCAAGGATAGATCAACTGGTGGACTTAACGGCAGGACATAACCGACTTAGCTTTTTGGATGCATACAGAGGCTACCACCAGATCGCCATGCACGAACCAGACCAAGAGGTCACTTCCTTCACAACACCAAGGGGGTTATATTGCTACAAGGTCATGCCCTTTGGCCTAAAGAACGCAGGGGCGACATTCCAAAGGATGGTCACCAAGATGTTTGAACCATTGTTAGGCAGAACAATGGAGGCGTACATCGACGACATGGTGGTCAAAAGCAAGGATGAGAATGACCATCTGAAAGACTTAGGTGAGATGTTCCAGATCCTGAAGAAACACAAGCTACGCCTCAATGCGTCCAAATGCGCATTCGGAGTTGGATCTGGCAAATTCTTGGGCTTCCTGGTGACCAACCGAGGTATAGAAGCCGACCCCTCTCAGATCAAAGCGATCCAGGAGTTGGAGAGACCAAACTCAGTCAAAGAAGTGCAGCATCTTACTGGTATGGCGGCTGCACTCAACCGGTTCATAAGCAGATCGTCGGACAGACTACGACCGTTCTTCCAAGCTTTAAAGGCCAAGTTTGAGTGGGATGAAGAATGCGACCGAGCTCTGGAAAGCTTAAAGGAATACATGTCTTCCCCACCACTTCTTGTTACTCCAGTACCTGGTGAAGAACTCTTTTTGTACCTAGCAGTCTCTCAACACGCAGTCAGCGCAGTGTTGGTTCGCGCAGAAGGAATACAACACTTGCCCATCTTTTATGTCAGCAAGACATTATTGGGAGCCGAAACAAGGTACTTACCATTGGAGAAACTAGCATTAGCATTAATGATGGCATCCAGGAAATTGGCGCACTACTTTCATGCCCACACCATAGTCGTCCTCACGGCCTTTCCCTTAAAAGCTCTGTTTGAAAGGGCGAACTTCAGTGGGCGAATTTTGAAATGGGCAGTAGAGTTGGGACAATTCGATATCAAGTTCCAACCGAAGACCGCAATAAAAGCTCAATCTTTGGCAGACTTCGTCGCAGAGTTTACTCCTGGAAGTCATCATATCTGCCCAGTCGACCTGACTGACTCAACCGAACTAGGGACGGAAGTTGACGCCGGAATAGCACAACCCCTAGTAAAAGATAGTCCATCAACCGAACTAAGGACGGAAGTTGACGCCGGAATAGCGCAACCCCTAGTGGAAAGTAGTCCATCAAGCACAAAGGCAGACCACATTAAGGACGACAAGGAGGAGCCAAGCGAAGGCTCACCCGCAGTTCAAACAGAGGACGAAGGGCAGACAGCCAATATGGACTTTGAAGAAAACACCATCCTTGACCCCACGGCATCGTCTGACCCTTCCACATGCTGGAAACTATTTGTTGGAGAGATGTGGAAGCTCTTTGTGGATGGAGCATCCAACCGACATGGTGCAGGGCTTGGCATAGTCCTCATCTCTCCAGACGGCCTGGTTATAGAGCAAGCAATCAACCTTGGCTTCCCAGCATCCAACAATGAAGCAGAGTATGAGGCGCTTATCGCAGGACTCAAGTCAGCACACTTCATGAAAGCAGCCGAACTAATGGTATACAGTGACTCTCTGCTGGTGGTAAACCAAATTTCGGGCGAATACGAAGCAAAGGACGACAGAATGGCCAAGTACCAAGAGTTAGTCAGAACAGAGATCAAGAAGTTTGATGTGGTAAGGATAAAACAAATTGGCAGGGAGGAAAACAGCCGAGCGGACGAGCTAGCAGGCCTGGCCTCAATGGCAGATACATCGATCCCTCATCCATTACTCATCGACTTCTTACCAAGACCAAGTATAGAAGACCCCGAAGTAGAAGAAGTATATTGCACTGAATTAGGCCCTTCATGGATGGATCCCATCATCCTGTTCCTAAAAGACGGCATCCTACCAGCAGAGAAAAAAGAAGCCAACAAAATAAGGGCAAAGTCGCAGCGATTTTGGCTATCTCCATCTTTGGCATTATACAAGAAGTCATTCTCTAGGCCTTACCTCAAGTGCGTTCATCCCAGCAAAGTTGAAGCCTTCCTATTCGAAATACATGAAGGGGTATGTGGAAGTCATCAAGGGGGAAGGTCGCTCGCCTACAGGGCTATTTCGCAAGGATATTGGTGGCCATATATGCAAGCAGACTCAGAAAAATATGTGAAGAAGTGTGAAAAATGCCAGAAATTCGCGCACCAAATACATCAACCAGCAAGAGAACTCCTACCTTTAACTAGCCCATGGCCTTTCGCAATGTGGGGCTTAGACATAGTAGGACCACTTCCAACAGCACCCGGAGGCAGAAAATTCTTTCTCGCAGCAACAGACTACTTCACAAAATGGGTGGAAGCAGAAGCATTGGCGTCAATCAAAGAGAAGGATGTGAAGAAGTTTGTTTGGCAGAATATTATCACTCGGTTTGGCATACCAAAAGCACTGATCTCAGACAATGGAACTCAGTTCGACGGCAGGATCTTTAGAAGCTTTTGTGAAGAGTACAAGATAGAGTTCTACAATTCCACACCGGCATATCCCCAAGCAAATGGGCAAGCAGAAGCATCAAATAAAGTCGTCTTGGATGGACTAAAGAAAAGGCTAGAGAAGGCAAAAGGCAAATGGGCAGATGAACTTCCTCATGTTTTATGGGCCTACCGCACCACACCTCGGCGATCAACAGGAGAAACACCATTCTCCTTAGCATATGGAATGGAAGCAGTGATCCCACTAGAAGTTGGCCTCCCCACAATTCGAAGCGAAAATTTTGATCCAGACTTAAATGGAGAAGCCATAGCCTTAGAACTCGACCTTGTAGAAGAAAGAAGAGAAAAAGCAATGGTTCACATCGCCGCCTACCAACGAGAGTTAATCAGAAAATACAGCAAAAAGGTACATCCAAGACAATTCAAGATTGGGGATTGGGTACTACGCAAAGTAATGGGAAACACCCTAATCCCAGGAGACGGCAAGTTAGGCCCAAATTGGGAAGGTCCTTATAAGGTGGTTGGATTAGCAGGCAAAGGGGCATACCACCTAGAAGACAAGGATGGCAAGACAATCCCTAGGCCATGGAACACGGCCAATCTCAAGTTATTTTACTTTTAGCTTTTTCTTTTTCAAGCATATGTAATTTCCTCTTCCTTCAATAAAGCGAGAAATTCTTTTTATCACAAGTTGTTCCTCGTAAAAGTTAGCATTAGTAAAGATTAAAGCACTTTCATTCTAAGTTAGCCGGAAAAACTAACTTAGGGGTTGGCTGGAATAAACCAACACCCTTCCTGAGCCCTGGATAAGGATCCAGGCTGCAGGACGTTTGGTCGGAATAACCAAATACTTTAAGTTAGCTGGAAAAACTAACTTCATTGGTTGGCTGGAATAAACCAACACTTTGTACTCCTTAGCCGAAGTAAGTGCATGACTAAGGAGTGGTTGGCTGGAATAAACCAACACTTGTTGCTCTTCAGCCGAAGTAAGTGTATGGCTGAAGAGTGGTTGGCTGGATTAAACCAACACTTGTTACTCTTCAGCCGAAGTAAGTGTATGGCTGAAGAGTGGTTGGCTGGAATACACCAACACTCTGTACTCCTTAGCCGAAGTAAGTACATGACTAAGGAGTGGTTGGCTGGAATAAACCAACACTTTGTACTCCTTAGCCGAAGTAAGTGCATGACTAAGGAGTGGTTGGCTGGAATAAACCAACACTTGTTGCTCTTCAGCCGAAGTAAGTGTATGGCTGAAGAGTGGTTGGCTGGATTAAACCAACACTTGTTACTCTTCAGCCGAAGTAAGTGTATGGCTGAAGAGTGGTTGGCTGGAATACACCAACACTTTGTACTCCTTAGCCGAAGTAAGTACATGACTAAGGAGCGGTTGGCTGGAATAAACCAACACTTTGTACTCCTTAGCCGAAGTAAGTACATGACTAAGGCTGGAATAAACCAACACTTGTTACTCTTCAGCCGAAGTAAGTGTATGGCTGAAGAGTGGTTGGCTGGATTAAACCAACACTTGTTACTCTTCAGCCGAAGTACGTGAATGGCTGAAGAGTGGTTGGCTGGATTAAACCAACACTTGTTACTCTTCAGCCGAAGTAAGTGTATGGCTGAAGAGTGGTTGGCTGGAATACACCAACACTTTGTACTCCTTAGCCGAAGTAAGTACATGACTAAGGAGTGGTTGGCTGGAATAAACCAACACTTGTTACTCTTCAGCCGAAGTAAGTGTATGGCTGAAGAGTGGTTGGCTGGATTAAACCAACACTTGTTACTCTTCAGCCGAAGTATGTGAATGGCTGAAGAGTGGTTGGCTGGATTAAACCAACACTTGTTACTCTTCAGCCGAAGTAAGTGTATGGCTGAAGAGTGGTTGGCTGGATTAAACCAACACTTGTTGCTCTTCAGCCGAAGTAAGTGTATGGCTGAAGAGTGGTTGGCTGAAATGAACCAACACTGTACTCCTCAGCCGAAGTAATTATATCGGCTAAGGAGTGGTTGGCTGGTAAGTATAGTTTAACCAACCAAAAACCGAAATAACACATGGAGTAATAGAAGACATTACAAATGCAAGCATACACACAATAACCGGAATAAGAGAAGTAAAATTTTCATTCAAAAAGAAGTCATTACAAGGCTGCTTAGTTCGGTTACAAAGAAAAGATTACAAAATTAAGAGAAAAGTTCATCTATTTCGGCGTCGAAAGCAGCATCAGCGTCAACCCGAAGACCGGTTTCGGGCACTGCAACACTTTCAGAAGGAAGAACGGGTTCGGCTGGAGCCACGGCTTCACCTGGTTGATCAAGAGTTAGATCTTCCACCATGGGCTCCGACCGAACTACCTGATCTGCATTCACAACCGAAGTATCCTCAGGGGCAGAGTTTTCATCAGAATCTTCATCATCTGAGCCCTCAAGGAACTGCTGTTGCATGGCCGTGGCATATTCCATCAAGGAGTTCGGTATGAAGTAGGCTGGAGGGTTGAAAACCTCGGTCTGAGGATCATGACCGAGCTTCTCAATGGCTCCCCTCCAGCCGCACTTAAAGAAGAGATCCTTGGCAGCATTGCATTGTAGGGCGTAAGCATCCTCTGCCCTCTTGAAACCCTGCTTGTCAGCCTCTTTTACCTTCTCCTTTATTTCGGCATCCTTCTTTCGTTCAAGTTTTAGCAACTCGCGCAAGTACTTGTCCTTCAGAACTATGGCAGTCTTTTGTTTTTCAGCTTCGGCCGAACTAACCATTCCGGTCAGTCGGCCGACCTCACCCCGGAGTTCGGCCAGTTCCTTGCGAGCTTCTTCTAGTTCGGCCGATTTCGCCTCTGCCTCGGCCGCTGCTTGCCTAGTCACTTTCCTCAGCTCCAATACTTTCCTGTGGGTAATTTGGTTTTTCTGGATGGCCTGAAAAAGCAACAACCTCAATTTAGCCGAAGAAAAAGTTGAGTAGCAAAACAGAAATGCGACCGAAGTTACTTACCAGAATCATTGATTTAGTGGCTGACCGGATGGACTTCAGCTCGGTGGTTAACTGTTTCTGGTGGTGTTCCATATCTTTGGGCAGACACACGCTCTTGGCCAGGTTGATGGCCAACAGGTGGTCTTTCTCAGCCACGACCGAGTCTGTGTCTAGAATGACTCGGTCGTTGAAGGTTAGTCTCGGTGCCCAGCAGCCGATAGTTCGGTCGGAGGACTCCGGTTGGGGGCTCGGTGGTAAGCTCGGCTGAATAGGAGTTTCTTCATCAATCAGAACCCGTTCGGGTTCGGAAGTTCGGGCACGTTTGGTTCGGCGGGAAGAGGATGGCTGTTGGGAAGGAAGGGCGACAACAGCAGGTTGCGGTTGGCTGGGAGGCGCCACTTCGGGCCTAGCTGTTTCGGTTAGAAGGGCCCTGACCCTACTCCTTTTCGCCATCTCTTCTTCTGCGGATAAAGGGACAAGTCTTATCTCGGGCAGAGTTGGGTCCGGTTCCGGTGCCTCTTCAAGAAGGAAGTCAGTCACCTTTGCTTTTCGTCGACCGCTGTAACGGTAGGTCGGTTCGAAATTTAGAAGCTTGGCCCAATCCCTTTCTTTAACCCGAAAAGCGGCTCGCAAGACTCCAAGGTTAGGATAGCTATACAGGGAATGGAGATGGGCAAAATCTGCAAAAAAGAGAGAAGTGTTAGTTCGGCCAACAGACTAAACAACCGAGATAACTTGCAAAGCAGAAGACCGAAGTAAAATTACCAGGCTCCCCCATTTTCCAATTAATAGGTCGGCCAGGAATTTGAGCTTGAAAATCCTCAAAGTTCCCAGAGACCCAAAAGAAATCGTCATCGTTGAGATCTTTGTCCGGAGTGTGCTTGATTATCTTCTCTCGGCGGCGGCGAATTCTAAGGTAGTAGACCCACCCAGCATTCTTTGAGCCGATAGAGTATTGATGAAAGATCTCGGCTAGACCAAGATTCAGTCCGGTTTGGTGGTTTAATGCGGCTATCCCCATGATAATACGGTACGTATTGGTGGATAGTTGGGTGGGGCATAACCTAGTCTGTCTAAGAAATTCGCAGATTAGAGGTTGGACAGGAAACCGTAGTCCGGTCTCTATTATGGATTGAAGAGTAAAAGGCACAAAGCCTTCATTGTTCCAGGGGGTAGCATCTTTTTTGGCCAACGCCAGATGGACATCATCAGGAATCTGGTAATCTTGCCTAAATTCGGCCAGGCCACCAGGGGTTTCGACTAAATATCTATACTTACCCATTTATTGTATAATTTATGAATAAATTATTTCGGTACCAAAACTAGGCTCAGTAGCTCGGTTGAGCACACGCGGGAGTGCCTGGGCAACCTAAGTCTGCAAAGTAGAAAACAAAGGGGTTAAGCACAGATCGTTGGACCGCGCTGCAAATTATAAGCAAGATATACAAATCCTACTTCGGTTCAAAGGGGTTGGTTCTACCTCGGCTCATCAGAAGGTTTCTTAGCTCGGTTTCGAGCAGTTTAGACCGGTTTAACGTCTAGGGCCAGCTTTCTAAGTTCGGTCCAAAAATCTAAGAAAGCTGGTTTAGTCCCAAGGCCTAAATCGGTTGCGATGTGAGGAAAGTTACTCCGGCTGAGCCCTAGGGGCGGCTTTCTGAGTTCGGTTTCAGAACTAAGAAAGCCGGCTTGGCCCCAAGGTCTTAGCTCGGTTGGAGACCGAAGTACCTAGTTCGGTATGTGCAAGCTTGTTCGGTAAATCTTATCTTGGCTAGAGTGGTTCAGAGGAAACTACTGATATTCCTACAAGTTCTAGTCCGGTTATGTTCTGAATCTATTCACATACATGACACAAATAGTATCCAAGTTCGGTCGGGACGTGATTCTGGATCAAAATCGAAATTTTTTCTCATAGGGTATATGACATACACATACAAGTTCTACTGGTTTCTTCATAGAAAGTACTAAAGCAAATTAGAGATAGAAGAAAAATGTTTTGCAAATGCAAGCAGAGCATGGAAAACGAAATATGAAAGCAAAACAAAGGAAAGGAAAAAGGATTGCTTACCAGGAAAAGATGAAGCAGAGGACAGGAGCAACGGAACCAACGAAGAACACAGATTCAGGAGGCTCAGAGGCTGGAGAAGCAGAGGCACAGAGAGAGAAGAAGATGAAAACAACAGAGTAAATGATTCCAGAATCGAAAGGGCTGTTTTGTGTAAAGGGGAGAGAGAAAAAGGCGGCAAAAAGGAGCGGGAACAGTACAAAAATTCTGAAGGACGGCGTGACAGTTGGCCACAGCTTATCAGAGCTAGCCACGTGTCACTGGAATTGGAAGCGTTACAGTCGCTGTGATTGAAGAGACGTTTTGGCCGGTCATAGTGATACCCGAGGTAAACTTAGCTCGGCTGGAAAGGCTAAAGGGTTTTTAGCTCGGCTGGAAAGGCTAAAGGGTTTTTTTTTAGCTCGACTGAAAAAGCATGACAAACTCTAGTTCGGCCAGAAGGCTGGTAATCCCAATCATGTTGCACAGATGGAATTAAGGGGCAATTGAGAGGGTAATTTTTGGGAAAATTGGGCCGAACTTCGGGTTTGGTTTTGAGGCCCAAAACGCAGTGGACTAGGTAAAAAGGCCATACAGAATACTCCGGCCCAGAAGGGCAAAATTACTCCGGTCCGGAAGCAATTCACAGTTAGGCCGGTCTCAGAGTTAGTCCGGTCGCAGTATGTTCTAAGAAGGCCGGAGTCGGAATTAGTCCGGTCGTGACTTATATTGGTTAGGTCGGTCCGAACTTGTTACTTGGAAGTTTGATCTGAGCGCATCAAGGTCGAACAGGGCAGCCGAAGTAAAGAGTTGGAGGAGAAGACCGAGCTAAGGATAGTTCGGCCTTCTGTGGCTCGGTATAGCCAAGTTTACTTCGGTCAAAAGGAAGTTCGGCCGTAAAGAAAACCATCCCACTTGGTTTGAGCAGTGGGGGAGGGTGTAAAAGGATAAGCATTATCCTTAGGAGTTTGAATCCTAGGAGGACTCTGCATGGAGAAATACAAGTCCTACTAGGATTGTGCCATATGAAACTTATAAAAGCTCACAAGCATCACCTTGGAGGAGGTAATTGAACACAATCTTTCTGAGAACTTAGAGCTTTGTCTATTTGTCAAGTTTTCTGACTTAGGCATCGGAGAGGTTTCCGGCACACACCCGCCGGCTAGCTCACGTTTGTGTTTTCAGGTGACAAAGCGACGTCGTACGGAGGAGCGTGGACTTGGTCAACAGGATTATACGAGGAGAATTATTTCCTCCCCGTACACTATCTAACAATATAATTAAAGTAAAATCATTCAAAATTCTAAACTTATCTAAAAATAATTCTTCATTAACTTTTACATTCATCTAAAATGCAATAATAAAATAATAATAAATTGTTGTCAAACTTCATCCAATTCAAATCCATTAAATAAAATAAAAACATTTGCAAACTCGCAAACTCCATCTAAGATAGGATGAATGAAATCAATAATCCAAGTTTTTATTTTAAAAAAAAAGTCTAAGTGAAAGCAGGTTCTTGCAGGTGCGGGTAAAATCCACTACCCGTTCGCACCCACAATAATGTCATATTTCAAACCGCATCCGCCCGCATTGTGTCTGCAAAACCGTCCATTTAAATGCGGATTGGTTCGAGTTGAGCCAGTTGATGGTTCGAATAACCCTGTGCCCAGCCTTATTTTTTATTGTTCAGTGTGTACTATTATTTTGTGTAGGGAATAATTAGAACAATTATGTGTAGATTGAGAGAAATAAAATATTTTTAATTTCATTAATTTGTGTGTCTTGAAAGATGATATGCACAGAGAATAAATAGTGTGTGAAAATAGCATTATTCAATGATAAGACACATGATTTTGTATATAAATTTTGTTTGTATATCATTATTATTTTTTTATCACTTTTTTTTTTAAAAATATTAATTTGTCTTTAGTGCACATGTTACAAAATTCAACAATACTAGGTAGCTCAAAATTTTGTGACTCAAATCACTTAAAACGACGTCGTTTTGGCAGATTTTGAGTGTAAAACGACGTCGTTTTGACAGATTTAAGCCATTTGAGCTACAAAATTTTGAGATACCAAACATTTTTCTATAAAATTTAAAAAGATTATATGTGTTACTTGAAAAGTGTGTAATAAAAAATTATATAATTTTTTTAACATGTATTTTAAATGCACGATTTAACATCGTGTTTTTAAAAAAAATATTTTCCAAATAATGAATCAACCACAACCAAAGCTTTTAAAAATTGAGAGTTATGGGGTTCCATTTTACCACAAACTCAAAAAGTAGGTCAAAAACTAGAAAAATTGGGATTTGGTGTTGAGAGTATGAAATTGCAGGAATGTTAACTATTGGATGCAAATTAATAATTTTCGGTAGTGCTACGTAGCTCGAAAGGTGGAGCTCGAAATTGGCTCGAATCAGAAGCAGAGAAGGAGAAGAGGAGAAAGGAGGGAGGGGGAGGAGGGACTGAAGGGGGAGGGGGAGGGGGAGGAGGAGGAGGGACTGGAGGGGGCCCAACAAATGGGGCTGGAGGCAGGGGGCGGGGGGCGGAGGTGAGGCAGAGTCGACGAGGTGACGAGCAGCGACGGCCGGCGACGAGCAGCGACGATCCTCGGCGGCGGCGGTGGTGCTGGCTCTTCTCCTCTTTCTCTTCTCCTCTCTTCTTCCTCCCTTCTCTCCCTCTTTCTCCTCTGTCTCTTTCTCCTCTTTTCTTCCTCTCTTCTCTCCCTCTTTCGAGCCAATTCGAGCCAACCAATTCGAGCTACAGCTCATTTCCGAATAATTTTAGAGTAAAGAATGACGGAGAGATAGAAAAGATGTATTTTATTAATATTTTTCTACAAGTTGAATAATTCATGAGAAGAATTCAAATAATTATGTTTATCATGTTACTTTAATCTAAAATTCTGAA
Organism: Camellia sinensis; assembly: GCF_055761805.1. Taxonomy (NCBI): domain Eukaryota; kingdom Viridiplantae; phylum Streptophyta; class Magnoliopsida; order Ericales; family Theaceae; genus Camellia; species Camellia sinensis. The sequence goes on from NC_138973.1 coordinate 87,221,485, forward strand.
ATTTATTTTTAAAATTAGATTTAAAACACTGCATTGTATTAGAAGATTAGAATAAATTATGTTCTAGTCTTATGTGATGGATTTAATTATCTATAAGTCATGTACACTTTTTTAATTCATCAATAAGTCTTAAAATATTTATTTTGTTCCAATATGTTTTTGAGATATTGATAAGTAAAAAATAGCAGGACTTATAAATAAATAAATATGATTAATGGGACCGATCGATAAAACTCCTAGAGATTACACCATTTTAAGTCCATAAAGGTTCAATACTAACAAAGCAAATGGCAATGTTAATTAGGGCAATAAACAACAATTTACCAAAAAAAAAGGAAAAAAGAAAAAAAGAAAAAAAGAAAAAGAAGAAGGCAATCCACTAGTCTTATTGACAAAAACATAAATACAAATAGGGTTGGATTTCCCTCTAGTTTGGGATCAGATTAGAGAATATTGTTGGGCCTGTGAGGGCCATCACGAGTCATGTTTCGATAATCTGAACCATTCAATGTGTAAAACTCATTGAGTACTATATGCTTGTAAAAAATTACGTTAATCGGATATCAATAGCTATATCATCGGATTAGATTTCTGTCAGTCATTTTTTTTTTTGCCTTCTATTTTTTTTTATAAAAACTAATTTGATCATATAGCTATTGATATCCAATCAACGTAATTTTTTACAGGAATATATTACTCAAGGAGTTCTACATATTAATGGTTCAGATTATTGAAACGGGATCTGCGATAGACTTTTACGGGTCCAACAGTACCCTTTAATCCAATCACAGACAGCAAAGAAGTCAGCCCCATAAAAATAATACATACTAATCTTATTGTTTTTAAAATAATAAATATGAAGAAATGAGAGATATACTCAAAAGTAATGGAATTTGAGTTTGCAGAGGTTATTTGTGAGAAACACATCTTCTAAAGTAAGTAGAATCATAAAAGAAAAATTAATCAGCTTTTCCTTTCAGCATTGGTTTGGCATGATGGATTGGGGTAAATTGGGACTAAAATAGTTTTAAAAAAAAAATAAAACAAGCTTTTTAGTTACGGGCCAAAAAAAATCACATTTAAATCATAATAATTTTATTTTTCTTTAGTAAAAATCAAAAAAGTAATTTTTTTTTTTTTTCACAAATATCAAAAAAGTTAAAAAGTTTATCTCAAACAAAACTTTTTAACCCCAAGCTAATAGCAAAAAGATAAAAAGTCAACCCACGTCTCAAATAAAGCCTCAATTTTTTTGGGTCTTTAATTTATTTATATATATATATATATATATTTGTATTTAGTGTTTTTTTTTTTTTTGATTTCTTCACCAATTTTATATTTTTAAGTATATTTAGATTATATGAATTTAAAAAAATAATTTATTTACAATTTTTTTTCCTAGAAAAATAAAAAAATATATGAATTAAAAATTCAAAAACTATTTAGGCTTCGTTTGGGAAGCCAAGTTTGGGGCTTTTTTTGGCTATTTTAACCATAAAAAATAAAATAAATTTTTTAGTCAAATAAAACAAAATATCACATTCAATCCATAATTATGGCATTCTTCCTCTCGTAGAAAAGCCAAAAAAAACAAAAGTCATTCTCAAACGAGACTTCTTAGCCTAAGGCTAAAATAGCCAAAAAAGTTAAAAAATCAACCCATTTCCCAAACGAAGCCTTATGAAATTCTCAAAACCAAACACAGTGACTATTATTAAACAGTTCCATAATCTTAGACCAAAAAAAAAAGTGTTACTATTAGCACCTACCTTTCTTCTTTGGACCCTTAATTTTTTTATTTTTTTAATTCTAATTTTATCCAAGCATAGTGTTACATTTTTACCCGCATCCCTAACATTCTAACCCTAATTTCCCAAGCCCTAACCCCAACTCTAATTTTCCAAACCCTACCCTACCAACATTTACACCACCATTTCCACTGATGACCATCACTCCCACTGCCGCCAGCAACCTCTGTTTCCATCTCCAATGATTTTGCTACCATTGCGTGTCTCTCTCATCTTCCTTATTCTTTTTCTTCTTCCCTATTCATCAAACCCATACCAATGTAAAAACCTCTCTAGCAAATCCGAACTTATCGTCACCGTCCTCAATGAGAGAGAGTCTAGAGAGAAAAAATAAAGAGATCAGCCTCAATGAAGATCTGCATCGCTACTAAGTTCAGAGTATCGATGATGATTTTCAGTGCTGCTGTTAACACCATAAATCTGCAATTTTTATTATTATTTATTATTTATATAATTACAGGACACGTGGCATCCTCTTATTCATTTGGAAGTTAAAAGAAGTTATAGAGATAATGGAGAATATGAAGGACAAAGTGGATGAGTGGGAGGACAAAGTGGATGAGTGGAAGGACACATGGCAAGACAAGAATGAAGATGGAAGAAATGGGTAGTTACTAAGTAGTTATTGCTGTATTTTTTCTTCTATAAATAGCCATTAATGGCTACATTGCAAGGGATCCAGAATTCATAATCAAAGACACTTGATTTCAATATTTCTTGTTATTTTCCTTATCTTAGGAGTAGCTTAACATAGATTTATATTTCGAAGCATTTATTTTCAGCATTTCCATTTCGAAGCATTTTATGCACTTTCTTTTCGAAGCATAGGAGTAGCGGTAAGTAATTATTACTTTGATTGTTCACTCAATCATCTTTCTTCGTCCCTCTTTCTTCTTTTACTTTTTCTTTTCGCTACACTTGGCAAATTTGAAGTCCTCTTCGTTGAGGCAAAAGAACCGTCAACACAATCGCTTGATAATTGGCTTGAATTTAATCTGTAAGGATTTTTCAATCCTTGCTGGCACGCTCGCATTTATGATATTTTCCTTCGTAGGAAAAATAAGCCAACAGCTGCTGACCGACGAAAAGACGAACTACTACTACTTTGACGCCAACAATGGCGTCCGGTCTCGGAGGTGGTGGTAATGGAAGAGACGGAGGGATTATTGTCGGCAGAGGTGAAACTAGAGATGGCTTGTTCGAGGTCCCAACCATGGGTGGAGAGGATTTCGGTGCACAAATCAGGGTCTTCGAGGCCTATGATTGCTTGAAAATAAGTTAATTTGTTTGCTACATCAACCATATCTCTATGTGTGTATATATATATGTGTGTGTGTGTGTGTTTGAATTGAAGGAAATTGTAGAATTTGATGGAATTAGGGTTTGAGCTAAGAGGTTACTTTGAAGATGATGATGAATGGGGAGTGAAAAAGATGAAGGGTACAGTTGGTATTAAGGTGAGAGTTTAAAGGGAAAAAAAAATGAGGAGATTTATTTTGTTGGGTGGGGGTTTAAAGAAATGAGGGGACAAAAGTAAAGAGATAGGTATTAATAGCAGCACTAAAAAAAAATGGGACATTTAATAAATCTTGTATCTTCACTTATGAATCATTTATTAATCTCATAAATATTTTATCAACTCATAAATTCTATCTCATAATAAAATCTTTCAAATAAATTATAGGGGAATTTTTTTTAAGGTCCCTGGTATTAAAATTTTATAGCATAAAGAACACTCAATATTTTCATGATGTCTAAGGTCCCTTAACATCAATCCAGAGAAAATTCGATCCAAAGAATTTCTCTGGACAAATCACAGAGAAAATTTTAAATTTCTTTGGACACATCACAGAGAAAATTTCAAATTTCTCTGGACAATAATAAGGACTAGTGCTCTGTTTCAGAGAAAATTGAGATGGTCCAGAGAAATTCTCTAATTTGGACTAAATTTTCTCTTGGTTGAACTAGTGCTCTGTTTCAGAGAAAATTGGGTTGGTCCAGAGAAATTATCTAGATTGAACTAGTGCTCTGCAGAGAAAATTGGGTTGGTCCAGAGAAATTCTCTGGTTTCTAGTGCTCTAATTAAGAGAAAAGTAGGTTGGTTCATCTCTGGTTTGGACTGAATTTTCTCTAGACCAAACCAGAAAAAAAATTTCTTTGATTCATCATTTTCATCCTAATCTCCTAACCAAACTCTAGACAAGAAATTCCATGTGGGACCACATCAAATTCATTTTATGAGAAAACAAACAGTGCAAATGTTTCTGATGTTTTGTTCTAACATTTGAATCAATGGATTCAACTAACAGACTCATAGCAAAAGTATATTCCCAGGACATGACATAAAAAAGTTCCACAATGGTGCAAATGTGTTGCAAAGTGATATACGAATTATATGAAGTTCAGGAGGTCACACGTGAATCATGTAAATATGCTTGTTATTAGCTACAAACACAGTGCATTTTTTGATATGCCTATACTAGCCACAACCAAGAACAATACAGATACTCACTATGACCATAACACACAATAGCCTTTCTATTACCATATTGTTCTCTGCACTGAATTGACACTTCAACTGTGTGTGATTGAGGGAATTCTAGTAATCACCTGTGTTAGGGTAGGTACTCCGTTTGAGAAATTTCTATTACCAGAGAAATTTCTCTCCAGAGAAATTCTGGAAATTTCTCTGGATTTCGGAATTTGAAATTCTGGATTTTCTGTGTTTTAACCAAATTTCTCTGGACTTCGGAATTTCTCTAGACTCTCCACCTTCTCTCTCTTCAACCCTCTTCTGCTGGACTCTCTGAAGCACTCCAGAGAAATTTGAAATTTTCTCTGGCTTTACTAAATACCATGGTAAGAAGCTTTTGGAAAGTGATCCTTTGCTGCTGATCCTCCACTGACAACATAGCAGTGATTGCTTCCCTTCCAGGGGCCATCAATGCAAACCTAAGTTCATTCAATTTTCTTTCTACATTTTGAAGCTTTATTGAAATCTCTGCCGAAGTCGTAGGATCTTTACACTTTGATTGACGCTTTATCACTTCAACTGCCTAGTAAAATGATATATTCAATATATCACTACCATCATTCCTCTAGTCTACCGCAATACCACCAAATATACCTAGATGTGGAATCAAAGAGTACTTGTGTTTCCACTTATTGGCGGAGTCTGTCATAACGATGAGTCAAATAGCGAGTGTACGGGGGCGAAATATTCTCTGTTCTCCGTACTCCTTGGTCTTCAAGCTTCTTGTGACGGCGTCTATCTCTGCAACACAAAAATGGTGAGCTGCCCGGCGGTGGTGTGCCGAAAAGACCCTCCGATGATCAAGTCAAACCACTAGCTAAAGAAGAAGGCTATCAGAGAGAGAGTTTTTGATAGGATGAATTCGCTTACCTCCAACGTCCCTCTTCCTCCATATTTCTAGGCTGGCTATGCAGCCTCAAGATTGTGCGCGCACTACCTCTGTTGTCCTTCTCTGGACAGGTGGCAGTGCTCGCCTCTTACCACCTTACGCGTGTAAAGGCTTAGTCCTCCCTCCAGTACACACAGAACTGCCCAACGGTACTAAGGCGTGCGTGGAGCGGATGTCCTCTCCTTCACGCCATTGGCCCAGGTGGCATACTTAACCGGAGTACCACGACCGGCCTGTCACTTGTGGAGAGCCGCTATTACATGCTCATAACCGAGCTATGTGTCGCCGACCTATAACTTGGAATCAGGCGAAAGCCTGCCCAGCTCGGCCGAACTATCATTGGTCGGTTCATCATGACCATCCGGTTGCGAGGCATGCCGGCCTCCAACCGGTCTACCTTCAATCTTGGTCACACGAAGCCACTTTATATCGACTGACCGATCCAAGGTATACCGGCCTTGATCGCGCCCACGGACTAGCTTGGGCTACCTTTTAGCCCGGTCAGCATCCGCTGACCCAAGCTCCGTCCAACACGTTCAAGACGCAGCTTAGCTATGCCAGTTGCTGCCTGACCGGTCAATATTTCCTACCGTGCAAGGCAGGCCGTTGGCCATGTTAACAGAGATTAGTTCGGCGCTACGCGGTCCGTCACGTCTGACGTTATCTCAGCTCGGCCGTACAGTCAGGTACAAATCTCCCATCTCAATTGCCCCTTAAACCTATCCGAGCTATCGTGATTGGGTTTACCTCTGTGACCGAGCCAATCGGTTGAATTGCGCCATTACCGAGCCGAGCATCATGGGGAAATATCTGGCGCCGAACTATCCCGTTTGGCCGGCCATCGTGTTGGCAGTCTTGTCAAGGGTCGTACAGCCGTACAGCTGTACTGACAGCCGCGTTTCCAGCGCCAAGTGGCTTCACGCCATTGGGTCGTGCAGCTAGCTGTTCTGCACGCGCAGAATTCAAACGGCTGTGCCGTTTGGGTGGTTCCCCCCCTTTTTATGCACAGACCAAGGGTCATTCAAACCCTTCACTCTCCATCTTCTTCCAGAGCTCCAAACCCTAGCCTCCCATCGCTCCAAGCTCCCAACCGTCGCTGCCCCTTGCTGTGTCTGCCATTCCTGACATTGCAGTCGAGCTCTCGAGGCCTAACTCACTTCTCATTCGTTTTCGGTAAGTCACACTACCCCTCCCTTGTATTTTCTGCTCCCGTTTTCCAGTTCTTCCTGTTCTCTGCGTTTTTCTGCCACTGTGCTTCGTGTTCCCTGCCTGGGACCTTTAAGGTTCCTCCTTTCTAGTCCAATAGTGCCATACCTTAGGAAAACTAGAACTGGTGGAGTGAAGGGGGCTTTCGTGCCCCTCTTTCCCCTTAGTTTGAACGAATGAGCCTTGAGCATAGGATAAACGAGATGAACAGGATGAACACTGTTCAAAACCGAGCTAAATGCTCATTTAAATCCGTAGAGAGAGTTTAAACCGAGCATAAATGGTTTGTGGATGCTCGTTGAGGCCGCAACCGAGCTAAATGCTTGATAAAATTGACAAACAGGTCTAACCGAGCAAAAACTTGCCTTGACTAAACCAAAGATAGAATCAGAGCCAAACCAGGAAGGCTAAATCAGCCATGCTGTCCAGCCGAGATAGGGATAGACCGACCAAAAACCCAAAAACATTCACCGAGCTAAAAAATCCAGCGTGAGCCGTGCAGTTTATGCCGTGCTAACTCTTGAAATTCTTTCTTAATCAATGCAGAACAAACTAGGACCGACCAAGCCCTTCAGCGTTACCACTGGTAGAGCTCAAAGTCCGAGCAAATACACCAGCATTTTTGACCGGGATACACACTAAACCAAATAAAACCGAGATAATGGGGAAGTACCGATTTATGGTAAGCTCGCCTGGCGCGATGGCCGAATTTAGAAGGGAGTACAACGTTCCTGATGACGTCATCTTAGAACTCGCCAAAAAATGAGAGACACCATGGGGCGACTTAGACCGGTGCCCCTTCACGGTCGTTTCCATTGTTGAAGGAGGGCTTCGCTTCCCCGTGCAACCTTTGATCTGCGAATTTTTGAGGCAGACAAGGCTTTGCCCGACCCAAGTTTCAAATAACACATACAAAATAATAAACGGCGTCGCCGAGCTGAACCGGAGGCTCGGTTTAAATCTCGGTCTTGTAGAAATTTTCCACTAATATAGCCTAAGTAGAAATAATAGTGGGCTTTGCTGGTACCTCAAAGTCAAGAAGGGCCGAGCAAAACTCATTGAAGGCAACCCAGACAAAGAAACTAACGACGATGACTTCCTCTGGGTGTCCGGTGCTTACGAGGACACCGAGGCACCCATACCGGGCTAGTACATTAGGAAAGATTTTGGCAATGCTGGTAAGTAGCCCGGCTGACCGCATTATCCTCTTTTTTCATTTCATTATTATAATTTTGCACCGGTCTAACACTTACCTCCTTTCTGCAGATAAGTACCTAGCAGCGGACTACCACCAGGCCAACCAAGAGGCCATTAGAGTCCTGCTTCGCCATCCAGCCGAGGAGAGGGAGTCATCAAAACTTCTCGGTTTCGAGCAAACCTACCATTATCAAGCACCGCGCAAGAGCAGAGTCACCGACTTCCTACGTGCGCCATCCCCTGAACCAGATCCCAACTTGCCATCAATCAGACTCGTCCCCCTTATAGCCGAGCAAGAAATGGCCAAGATAAGGGCGATCAAATCAATGATTACTGGAGAGGAAGGGGAGTCCCAACATCCAGAGGCGATCGGGGGAACATCTTCCACCCCAGCCGGGCAAACAAAAGGAACTGTGCTTGCTCTCACCAGCGAACAACCAGCTGGCCGATTAAAGAAAAGGACGAGGAAGGAGATGACCGGGAAAAACCTCATTGATGAAGATTCAACTGAGGTCGCCTTAACCGAATAGGGGGACCGGACCGAGCAACCGCTGGCCGGCAAATCCAAGGGCAAGGGCCCAGCCACCCCCCTGGTCTGGGCGCCCGAGTTCAAATACCAGGGCCGGGCAGTTTCTTCTGAGGACTCCGTCTACGCGGACAAAGATTACTCGCTTGGTTTCAATTTGACCAATGGGTTAATCTTTCCCGCCGATATGAAAAAACATGACGAGCTTTCCGACCTCAAGGTCCTCCGTTTGGCAGCGAAATCCATAGTGCTGGTAAGTTTTCTATTTTTTTTATGTCAAACTGTTTGCTCGGTTTTTGCGCGGTTTTTCGAGTACTAACGATCTCACTGGTTTTCAGGCCGCGCAAAAGAACTACTTGGCCCACGACCGGATGATCAAAGTGCGGCAGAGCCTGCGCGATGCCATCTCGGAGAACGAGGCCTAGAAAGGCGAGATAGCCAAACTCAAGGCCGCACAAGAAGCAGTCGTGGCGGAGCGAGATACCTTGCTCCAAAAAGTCGACCGAGCTAGCGAGGAAAAACAATGAGCCGTGAAGTCAACGAAAGCTCAGTATCTCGCCGAGCTGCGGAAGCTGCGCGACGCCCATAAGGAAGAAAGGGACAAAACGGTCGATAAGGCAGAAGACCGTGGATATAAGCAAGGGGAGAAAACCTACGAGCGCCAAGTCCAAGCGACCAAGGACATCGTTTTCCAATGCGGCTGGAAGGCTGCCGTGGAAAAAGTTGGCCTTGGTCAGGATGCCGAAATGTTCGTGAATCCCCCTGCAGCATATATCCCGGTCTATATGCAGGCCTATGCCAGTGCTACCCAAAACCGGCTCATTGCAGAGGCAAGGAAGGAAGCCGAGGAAGAAGCCACCGCCACGCAACAAGCCGAGCAAACTACTGCCGAAGTATCATAAGATGACGAAGTGGCTGCTCGGGATGTTGCTGTGGGGGATGGAGCTGACGACGACGCCGAGGAAAACTTGCCCGAGCAGACAGTTGTGATGGCCGAGCAGACGGTGTAGGCAGCCGGACAAACTGTCGATCTTGAAATGGATTGAAAATTTCCCTTTTTTTTTTTTTTTTTTTTTTTTTGCATGTAACCGGGCCAGGCCCCACCTTTGTACTGAATCTTCTTCAATCAATGAAACTTTTGAACCTTTTGTTCGTATATCGTCTATTTCTTTTCGGTTGGCTTGTGTATAAGTGTCTCGATTTAAACATTGATAATTCACAACTGGTAGGTCGGCTGAGCCGCGCAATATGCCAAGCTGAAATCACCCAGAATGTTTTCCAACATCTGGCAGCTTGGCTCCTTGAAAATTTAAATGAACTGACATTGTAACCTGGCCGAGCAGAATCCGCTCGGTTTGAAATGTTTGCAGAATCATACATTTCCATTGCATCAATGAGACCGAGCAAAAATCAGTTCGCCTTGTGAGTTGGTTAAGCTGCCAACATTTCCTTTTAGCCGAGCCAAGTCAGCTCGGCCTCTTATCAGTTGGACAAAATGCCAGCACCGAGAAATCCTGCCGAACAAAATCCGCTCGTTTCCCATATTGGACAAGATACCAATATGCCGACTGGGCTGAGCAAAATCAGCTCGGCCCTTACATTGGGCAAAACACCAATGTTTCAGCTAGGTTGGTCATGACGCCAACATTTCAACGTAGGCTAATGTGAACCTTTCCCTACGCAAACTTTTTGTGCGGTCTGTCTCCATTCCAGCGAGATGAAGTTAGACCGATCTTATTCAGGGCGGTCTCCTTGCCCCTGGCATCCATGATTGCCTTGTGTCCTTGCGATTTCATTGTACAGAGATGTGATACCAAACAAGAGTGCTATTTTTATTACCAAAGCATTGCTATCTTTTACATCTAGTGCCAAGAGGCTAAGGGTCTGGAAAAGCTTAAACAACATAAGCAAATTACAATTCAAAAGTAAAAGACCTTAAGGTTGGCTGCATTCCATGGTCTGGGGACAGCCTTGCCATCCAAATCTTCCAGATGGTATGCCCGTTTGCCAGCTAGACCAATCACCTTGTATGGTCCTTCCCAATTCGCACCGAGCTTTCCTTCGCCAGGGACCACCGTGTTGCCAAGTACCTTTCTCAAAACCCAGTCTTCGACCTTGAATAGCCCGGGGTGCACCGCCTTGTTGTATTTCTTGGAGAGCTCTTGTTGATAAGCTGCGATGTAGATTAGTGCCCGCTCCCTTCTTTCCTCGGCAAGGTCTAATTCCAATGCCACGGCTTCATTATTCAGATTAGGCTGGAAACTTTCAGAGCAGATGGTTGGCATGCCAATTTCTAACGGGATGACTGCCTCCATGCCATAGGCCAAAGCGAATGGTGTTTCCCCGGTCGACCTTCTTGGGGTAGTACGGTATGCCCAGAGCACGTTGGGAAGTTCCTCAGCCCATTTTCCCTTGCGATTGCCCGGCACTGCTGGGAGTGGTCCAATAATATCCAATCCCCAAAGTGCGAACGACCAAGGACTTGTGAGAGGGAGCAAATCTCTAGCCGGCTGGTGGATCTAGTGAGCGAACTTCTGACACTTCTCACACCTGCGAACATATTTTTGTGCGTTCGCCTGCATGCACGGCCACCAGTAACCTTGGGAAATTGCTCGGTACGCCAAGGACCTGCCTCCAGTATGGCTTCCACAGATGCCCTCATGTATTTCGTAGAGGAAAGTCTCCACTTTGGCGAGGTGAACACACTTCAAATACGGCCCGGTGAAGGACTTCTTATACAAGGCTCCAGATGGGGAGAGCCAAAATCGCTCTGACTTTGCTCGGATTTTGTGGGTTGCCTTCTTTTCTTCCAGTAGAACTTTGTCTTTTAAGAAGGCGATGATAGGATCCATCCAGGAAGGACCCAAGTCGGTGCAGAGCACCTCGGTTGCTTCCGGTTCCTCAATGCTTGGCCGGGGTAAAAACTCTATCATCAAGGGGTTAGGAAAAGCTGTCTGAGAGGAGGCGAGCCCAGCCAATTCGTCAGCCGAGTTGTTTTCTTCGCGGTTGATCTGTTCCACTCTTATCGCAGAGAACTTATTGATTTCTTCTCGCACCAACGCTTGATACTTGGCCATTCTTTCATCCCTTGCGTCATACTCCCCTGATACCTGATTGACCACCAGCTTGGAGTCGTTGAAGACCATAAGGGCGGTGGCTTTCATTCTCAATGTGCTTCTCAAACCGGCGAGGAGGGCTTCATACTCTGCCTCGTTGTTGGACGCCGGGAATCCGAGTGTAATTGCTTGCTTAATAATCAGCCCATCTGGTGAGGTCAGCACAATTCCCAGCCCGGCCCCATGCCTGTTGGACGCTCCATCGACGAAGAGCTTCCACATCTCGCCAATGAACAGCTTCCAACAATCAGACGAGTTTTGGGAGCTTCTCAATTCAATGTCTCTGGCCGGTCCGTTCTGGTCTTTTTTCTCGTCTCCATTGGGTTCATCTTCCAACGAGTTGTCGGACTTTGCTAGTTCGGTCAAGCTTTGCCCTTTTCCCATGTGCGAGCCAACGCTCGTCTTCGTTGCCAAAACCTTGGGTTGTGCTAAATCCGCACCAACCAAATCAATCTGGCAAACTAGATGCGTCCCAGGGGCAAATTCCGCCACAAAATCTGCAAGGCCTTGAGCTTTGACAGCGGTACGCGGGCGGAACCTGATGTCATACTGCCCCAATTCCACGGCCCACTTCAGAATCCTCCTAGTGAAGTCGGCCTTCTCAAAGAGCACCTTGAGAGGGAATTCGGTCAGCACAACTATTGTATGGGCATGAAAATAGTGCGCCAGCTTTCTCGACGCCATCATTAGGGCCATCGCCAATTTCTCCAAGGGAAGATATCTTGTTTTGGCGGGGAGCAGGGTCTTGCTTACATAGAAGATTGGTAGGTGCTGGATGCCTTCAGCATGAATCAATACCGCGCTCACCGCGTGTTAAGAAACAGCCAAGTAGAGGTACAGCTCTTCGCTCGGCTGAGGCGTGACCAAAACTGGGGCTGAGGAGAGATACGCTTTTAAGTCCGTCAGTGCACGGTCGCACTCTTCATCCCAGAAGAACTTGGACTTCAGAGTTTTGAAGAAGGGCCTGCAACGATCCGAAGACCGGCTGATGAATCTGTTCAGCGCAGCTGCTATCCCGGCAAGATGTTGTACGTCATTTGTAGAATCCGAGCGCTCCAGCTCTTGTATCGCTTTGATCTGGGATGGGTCGGCTTCAATCCCTCGGTTTGTAACCAGAAAACCCAGAAACTTTCCAGTGCCAACTCCGAAGGCGCATTTGGAGGCGTTCAGACGAAGCTTATGGCGCTTAAGTATGGCGAACATTTCTGCTAGGTCGGTGAGGTGTTCAGACTTCTCCTTAATCTTTACCACCATATCCTCGATGTAGGCCTCCATTGTTCGGCCCAAGAGAGGAGCGAACATTTTTGTAACCATCCGCTGAAAGGTTGCCCCGGCGTTCTCTAGTCCGAACGGCATGACTTTGTAACAATATAATCCTCTGGGGGTGGTGAACAACGTAATCTCTCTGTCCGGTTTATACGTGGCTATCTGGTGGTAGCCGCGATAAGCGTCCAGGAAGCTAAACCTCTGATGGCTAGCGGTCAAGTCCACCAGCTGGTCAATCCGAGGAAGGGGAAAGCTATCCTTAGGACAAGCCCGGTTGACAGTCTTGTAGTCAACGCAGACTCGCCACTTGCCATTTTTCTTGGGAACAACCACCGTGTTGGATATCCACCGAGGGTATTGCACTTCTTCTATAGCCCCGCTTCTAACAAGTTCTTCACTTATTCCGCCACTACTTCAGCATGGTGCAGGGTTGAACGGCGCGTCCTTTGAATGACTGTCCGTGCGTTGGGGAAAACATTCAACTGATGACAAATGAAGCTCGGGTCGACGCCAGGCATGTCGTAAGGTGTCCAGGCAAAGGCCTCCAAATTAGAAACCAAGAAGTTGACATAATCCGCTTGCTCGGCGCTAGACAAAGATGATCCCAAGAGGAAGAATTTAGTTGGATCGTTTTCGTCAAAGCGCACTTCCACCAAATCTTCGACCGATTTTTCCTCGGCCTTCCTTCCCACGTCTTCAAGGACCTCTTTTTCCTCGGGCCCCTCGATCATTTGGACAAACCCTTTGACTGCTCGGCTGCCATTTACCGCAACGAAGCATTGTTTTGCCATCACTTGGTCTCCCTAAACTTCCTCTATTTGCCTGCTCGACGCTGGAAAGCGCATGACTTGGTGGAAGATCGAGGCAACCGCTAGCATGGCGTGCAGCCAGCCCCTACCTAAGATCAAGTTGTAGGTGGATGAAACTTTGAGCACCCAGAACTCCACTTGCTTTACTACTGAACCCGCTTTCACCGGCAAAATAATCTTCCCGATTGGCCACTCCGGCTGTGAGTTGAAGCCAACCAAAGGAGACGTCGCAGGGGCCAAGTCCTTGTCTTTTAACTTCATCTGTTTGAACGCGTCATAATACATGATTTCGACCGAACTCCCCTAGTCGATCAGGATTCTCTTGATATCAAAGTCCTTGACGCGAAGAGTGACTACTAAGGCATCATTGTGCGGCATCTGAACTCTTTCCAAGTCCTTGGTTGAGAATGAAAGGATGTCCCTTTCTTCGGTCTTTCATTTCTTGACAGCGGGCTGAACAGAGAGCACTTCCCTCATGTGCTCGGCCTTCTTGATCATCCCCCTCAGCTCGCAAACCTTGGCCGGTTCAATGATTCCGTGGATGACGTTGATTACACCTTGCGGGGGCGCTTCTAGGGCGGCCAGGTCGTTTGGCTCGACTTGGTCTGCTGGCGTGGCCTTGATGCCCCCATCTATGTATTGGTCAAGATGCCCCACCGCCACCAACTCCTCTAAGTGTTGCTTGAGCGGCAGGCAGTCCTCTATTCGGTGCCCCCGTTCTTCATGAAAGGTGCAGCGATATTTTGAATTGAAGCCTCTTTGGGCACTCCCCAACTTGGCCGGCCAACGGACGAAGGGTTCGCTTCGAATCTCGCTCAAAATGCGGTAGATGGGGATTTTAAACACCGTGGTGATCCCAGTCCGCGCCTTTAATTTTCTTTTGGCATCCTCCGCTGCATCACGGGGAGGGTCTACCCGGTCGTTTCGGCGGCCCTTGTTTCTGTCATCACGGTTTGGACTATTGCGCTGGTCTTTCGACCGGTTGTTTGGGCGGCTATCCTTCTGCCCAACCGAGTGAACTTTCCCCGCAACCCTCCTGTCTGCCACGACCGGATTAACCTTCTCGGTCGCGGAGGCGGCATCATCCTCCACACGAATGTGCTCATTAATCCGCTGCATCAATGACTCCATGGTTGTAGGTTGATGCATCGTGAGTGAATCTCGCAGCCTATGTCCGACTGGGAGACCTCGTTTGTACTGAGTGATCGCCAGATTGGTAGGGCAGTCGAGGATCTCATTGTAAGTTTCCCAGTACTTCGCATTGTACGCCTTCAATGAACACCCAGACTCCATCTTGACGCCCAGGAGATGGTCGACCTCCATCAGCGTTCGAGTGTTGGTCTTGAATCTAGTGACGAAGGCTTCTGCTAACTGTTGCCACCCCTCTATACTCCCCTCCGGGAGCCTTTCAAACCACTTCAGACCCAGCTCTCCCAAGCTCGCTGGGAATATGAGACACGTTAGAGCGTCGTTGCGCCGGTGGCTAGCCATCACCTGCCGATAATGACTCACGTGCATGTACGGATCCGTTTTGCCGTCGTATAAAGTGAACTTTGGCTGGTGGAATCCGGCGGGGAGTGGCGTACTCTCAATCTCTGGAGACAGCGGCGTGGCTGTAAGTCGCGCCAGCTCTTTGTCCTCCAGCGCAGGGGCCATCACTTTGGGGGCTGGCATCGCCACTTTCTCACTGTAACGCATTGGAGCGCTTAACCTCTGCAATGCCGGCACTCTTCGAGCCTCCCGACAGCGCGCCCTCTCTTCCAATACATCCCTCAAGTCCCTGGAACGTGTGGAGAAAGAGGATCCCGACGTCGGCGTCGGGCGTGAGGGGCGGTATGTGTTGTCGCGAGAGAGGGACCTGCCCTCCCCTTGGTTGGAGCCTCCAACCCCATAGTTCCTGGTGACGGAGAGAGAGTGGGTCCTCCCCTGGTGGCGACTGCTCCAACGAGGGACCTGTGCTCCAGGCGCTGCGCATGGGACTCCCCCCGGCGTCTGCGGCCCTTAGGACTCTGCGAGCGATCAGCACTCCTTCCGCGTTTGTCTCGTGCACTCCGCGAAGGAGTTTCTAGGCCTGCCATGGATGGAATATTCAGAGGACCTTCTCTCAAGCGGACGTACTCAGGGGTGACGCCATCGACGACGGACAGTGGGGCTTCGCCGTTGTTGGCCATGGAAATGATCGAAGAAGCTCTGAGAACAAGGGTTGAGTATCAAAAAACTTCTCACAGACGGCGTCAATTGTACGGGGGCGAAATATTCTCTGTGTCTCCGTACTCCTTGGTCTTCAAGCTTCTTGTGACGGCGTCTATCTCTGCAACACAAAAATGGTGAGCTGCCCGGCGGTGGTGTGCCGGAAAGACCCTCCGACGATCAAGTCAGACCACTATCAGAGAGAGAGTTTTTGATAGGATGAATTCGCTTACCTCCAATGTCCCTCTTCTTCCATATTTCTAGGCTGGCCATGCAGCCTCAAGATTGTGCGCGCACTACCTCTACTGTTCTTCCCTGGACAGGTGGCAGTGCTCGCCTCTCACCACCTTACGTGTGTAAAGGCTTAGTCCTCCCTCCAGTACACACAGAACTGCCCAACGGTACTAAGGCGTGCGTGGAGCGGATGTCCTCTCCTTCACGCCATTGGCCCAGGTGGCATACTTAACCGGAGTACCACGACCGGCCTGTCACTTGTGGAAAGTCGCTATTACATGCTCATAACCGAGCTATGTGTCGCCGACCTATAACTTGGAATCAGGCGAAAGCCTGCCCACCTCGGCCGAACTATCATTGGTCGGTTCATCATGACCATCCGGTTGCGAGGCATGCCGGCCTCCAACCGGTCTACCTTCAATCTTGGTCACACGAATCCACTTTATATCGACTGACCGATCCAAGGTGTACCGGCCTTGATCACGCCCACGGACTAGCTCGGGCTACCTTTTAGCCCGGTCAGCATCCGCTGACCCAAGCTCCGTCCAACACGTTCAAGACGCAGCTCAGCTATGCCAGTTGTTGCCTGACCGGTCAATATTTTCGACCGTGCAAGGCAGGCCGCTGGCCACGTTAACAGAGATTAGCTCGGCGCTACGCGGTCCGTCACGTCTGACGTTATCTCAGCTCGGCCGTACAGTCAGGTGCAAATCTCCCCTCTCAGCGAGCATCCTCCAAAGGAGCTCCTGTTATTGATGCCTGTAGTGGCTCAGAAATTTGCAAGTAATAAACAGGGTATAACCCCTCCTCTAAAAAAAAAAAAAAAAAAACCACAGAAAAGAAAAGGCGAGGAGGAAGACGACGGAGGACAAGGTGGTCCACGGTGGATCCAGTTAACGCTGCCTCTTATCTCGCCATCTGTTCATCCATCTTCGGAAACCACAACAGCTCCACCGCCATTGAAGCTATATATATGTTTGTAAATGTATTCTAGAGAGAGAGAGTGAGAAGTGGAAAGCTAAGGTTTGATTTCAGTCAAATTTCTCTATGATACATGGGTGTGAGAGTTGAGGGACCTTAGACATCATAAAATAATATTGTTGATCTATTCCATTACTAAAAATAGAAGAGGGACCTTACACTAATTTTATATCCACATTTAAAAATATAATAAAATTATAATACACATATTAAAATGTTATCTTATTGTCATATTTTAAAAATTACACATTTAACAAAAGATTAATAAAATAATAATATTTATTTCTGATGTAACAAAAAGAAAAT
This sequence comes from Camellia sinensis, assembly GCF_055761805.1. NCBI lineage: Eukaryota > Viridiplantae > Streptophyta > Magnoliopsida > Ericales > Theaceae > Camellia > Camellia sinensis. Next base: position 87,238,546 of record NC_138973.1, read on the forward strand.
AAAAATAATAATACACAAATAAAATATACTCCCATCACATTTGAAAATTTTAAAAAATATAGTGAAATGACCTCGATATACTTTTGCAAATTCAATAAAATTTGATAATCTATAACAAAATTTATGAAACTATCCAGTATTGTCTGTTTAAAAACAAAAAATAAAAAAAAAGTTTCTACTATCAAAATTTGAAGTAAATGCAAATTAGATGACAAAACGTAAATCGAAAGGCCCACGAGCAAATGACAGCTCTCTCTCTCTCTCTAGCAGAGCAGGAATTCAATTCCCACCATTTTTCCATACCCCCCCACACCAAACACACCTGTCCCTGTGAAACTGCATCGTATGCATACATGTATGTATAGAGAGAGAAACTAGACACAGACAGACCTAGAGAGAGAGAGGGGTTGAGAATGGTGTCTTACGTGAGTGTGCTGCTTTACGGAGTGGGAGGCATAGTGGTGGCCGGGATGGCATTGCTGGTGGCGTTTCAAGAGCGTCTCGTCTACGTTCCGGTGTTGCCTGGCCTCACCAAGTCCTACCCTGTCACTCCTTCTCGTCTCCGCCTCACCTACGAAGATGTATGGCTCAGATCTTCCGATGGAGTTCGCCTTCACGCCTGGTTCATCAAGCTCTTCCCTGACTGCCGAGGTCTCTCTCTCTCTCTCTCTATATATATATATATATATGTATTGATTTGATTAGGTTTTGGATTTTTTAGATTATAAAGTTGCCTTCGAAGATCCAGTTGGAGGTGAATTAGGGTTTGTTTTCTGTTTGATTGGTTGGGGACTTATTAGGGCTCACTGTTCATGAGGTCAACGAAATTGGAAATGACCGACCTCAATTTATTTCCTACAAATTGTGGAAGGAAGTGGAATTAGGTGGTGTTGTTACTATAACGTTTACTTCTTGGGGAAATCTATTTTGTAGGCACATAAAGTTAGGATTTTTTTATTTTTATTTTTGGTGGTGAAAATTTAGAAATATTTGTGGGGGTGTTAAAAGTTACGAGTGACAAATTTATGATGTGCATTTTAAAGTGAAATTTATATTTTTTGTGATGAGAATAGTTATTCCATTATATGGTTTATGTTACAAAATTTTATGTTGTTATTATGGCGGGCGTACAATATGTGCCTTCTTGTGGGTGCACATCTATGAAGCATTGATATTTCAAGAAGGTAGTCGTATTCGTATCATATCCTTATCAGATGCTAATACATTTTGAATACTCACGGGTAGTTTCTAAACGTCTAGTATTGAAATAAATTTTCTTGAATTTTGACAAGTATTGGATACTTTTGGATAAGTCATGGATCTAAACTATTATGAAACTGAGATTGTAATATTTCTTGCATAGCTATAGAGTATAATTGTTAAAATAAAAACATGAATAGTTTTAAATACTCAATTTATCTCTTAGAAAACCAGAAAATAATATGATACTAAAATCAGATTTTAATAATTGAAAGAGCAAGTAAACTTGTCTACAACACATTAGCATATAACACTTTAAGGTATGAAAGGGAAAAGAACAAGGGCGATATAAACAATTTAGACATGATATTGAAATGAAATTTTTATGAGGCCTACTAAAAAAAATGTAAATTGACTACTGACTCTCAAACCAATACCTAGTTCCTAAAGTTGAGCTTATGTATAATACAATGTTAGAAACTATAACTTCTTTTTCATAAACGTATCTTAGGTGTACCTGTATCCTATTTTTTTTAGTTTTTGTCGTATAACCATATCTGTATCGTATTGTATCAGCATCCTGTATTCGTATCCATGCTTCATAGGTGCATGTAGTAACAGCTCCCTTACTTGTTTGCTTTCAAATTTTGATTCTAGGAAGATTTGAAGTTCTGCTCTATCTAAATCACCTTGTTCAATTTGGCTTGTTAGACAGACTGACTAGATTGATGCTTATTACAATTACTGTGATATGCAGACATGTCGATTACTTATTAGAATTGTTTTATTATTCAATGAAGAATTGAGTTGATATAAGAAGGTACCATTGAAACTTCAACGGGGGAAGATAAAACTGGTTTAACATTATCATTTTGCCCAACCCTCTAGAATGTCATCGCATATGACCTGACAAGCCTAGAAAATCATTTATATGAGTGCAAATATGTGTGTCCTAGTGGAAGCATGAATGAAGGCTGCAGATATTGTGTCATCACCTCTATTATCACTGTATCATGGCACTGATAACTGTGTGCTGGTTATTTCCCATTATATTATGTCCATATCTTTCTTATTTGTATTTTATGCAAATATTGTGGCCTTGTAACTACAAGTAGTAATACTTTTCAAGGCTTAGAAAGTAGTGATGTTGGTTTTGCAGGCCCAACCATTCTGTTTTTCCAAGAAAATGCTGGGAGTATCCTTTTGCTGTTGTTTTCCAGAAGATATGCATTGGGTTGTATTTATAATTTTTAAAATTTTTATTTATTTATGAATCTTTTGGGTATTTTTTGAAGTTTTGATGGGTCTTATTTGTGTTGGAGGCCTTTACTAGCTTCCTTCAGATATTGCACATCGTCTTGAAATGGTTCGCATAATGTTGCAGAAATTGCAATGTAACGTTTTCATGCTTTCCTACAGAGGGTATGCACTTGTTGCATTTCTTTATTCTCAGTATTTTTGGTGGCTTTGTTATGATAATAGCAGCTGAAATTGAATTGATATATATGGCTGGTTGTCTAACTATTTGGAAAATTATTCATATTCTTCAATGGAAAACAGTTATGGGGCTAGTGATGGCTACCCTTCTCAACATGGTATCACAAAGGATGCTCAGGTTTGTTTTGCAGTTGACATTTTTCATTCAGTTATGATCTTTTTCATACATTTTGATTCCATCAAATCTTAATGGACATGCTTCCCTTTCTTTTCGTTAGGCTGCATTGGATCATCTGGCTCAAAGGACTGACATTGACACATCTAGAATAGTTGTTTTTGGAAGGTCACTGGGGGGTGCTGTGGGGGCTGTACTTACCAAAAACAACCCCGAAAAGGTATAACTCTAATATATATTTCTTTATTTTTTGGTTGACTTAGCACGCTCTATTAGTCTTTTGGAAATGCAATTACATATCTTTACTGTTAAAACATTCCATATTTTGCTAAATAACTTTTCGAGTCGTAAACCTGGTCAGATTGGTAATCTGAGCTTTTACATTTTGTGATTTTGAAAATTCATTGTAAAGTGAGAGCTGATAAATTATTGGATAGATATACTATTGCACTAAGAATGACCTATAGTTCAGACATTAATGGACTGACAAATAGGATCCATTAGCTAGTACATTTTATGGGTCTTTGAAACCATTATTACATTTTGGAAGTTTCCTGGATAATTTCCTGTTAGTGCTGCTCTTTTTGTGCATTTAGCACGAGTAGCAGCTCCTTCTGTTGCTACTGTACTTGCGTTTGATAGGTAGTCTGGGCTTGCCTAATTAAGTAAATTATTGTAATTGATTTCAGAGTGTAAAATCTTGGTATTTTTTTTTCTTGGGCGGTCTGCTTTTGGCATGTTCATACCAGATGCTTGTGTGGATAAAATTTATTGTTTCCTGCCTTGTATTTTTATTTTTTTATTTCTTTGGGGCTGGGTGAAGGTGCACTCCAAGACTCGGTGAGATACAAGTGCAGAACCTACAGATTACTTTTACATAAAGGAAGAGGTTGAACTTGGCTGAGCAGATCCTCCAGATGTTGAACATGGATACTAATAAGGTTTTTTTTGTTGTTAAATGATAATGCCTTTTTCTAAAACTCTAGATTGGCAACTCCATGCTTCTATCCTGTCATGAGTTTATTCAAATATCTTATTATTCGTTACTTCTCTATTGCATTAATATCTACATTGATCATGCCAAAAGGAATGTGATGAACGCATGTTGTTTCAGTTTCTCCTAGTTCTTAGTTGATCAAGAAGCTGTACTCTATTTTTTTTTTGGTCGCGTGAGAATTACTCTATTGATCTGTATGAAATACTAAATGGTGTGTTCTGGCCAGGCACCAATAACATTTAGCTTTATATTTACATATTTTCTTATATCAAAGGTTCTATCACATCTTTATTTTTCTGCCATATAATTTTTGTCTTTATTCATGCTGTTTTGTCTGTTTCAATGAACTAAATCTATTTTTATGATCGTAAAAATCCATCTACTGAATGCCCATCTTTTATGCACATGATTGTTTGGTTCTCTAATTTTGCAGGTTGCCGGACTGATACTGGAGAACACTTTTACATCTATTTTGGACATGGCTGGAGTTCTTCTACCCTTTCTGAAATGGTTTATTGGAAGTAGTAGCTCAAATGGTCCCAAGGTTCTTAATTCTCTTGTTCGTTCTCCATGGAGTACGATTGATGTAATTGGCCAGGTAAGCAACAAGTTGGTAGAGCTTTAGATTTTACTTGTGTAAGACTTTTAAACTGTGTTGCATGGACACCTAATGGTGTACCTGAATGAGGAAGGACTACTAAATTCTTGTCTTGTGAAGAACTTTTTTTTTATTCTCTAAACTTTAATTATACTGATCTATGGTTGGCATGGACTCACATCAATGTTAAGTTTGAAAGTGAATAAAAATAAAGGATTTTGTTAATGTGTACCCTAAGGGCACTTTTTAAGGAGTTTAAATTGATTGTACATTCTTTATCTTTTCTATCAAATTGATGATAACCACTACCTACATTCCTACAAAAAATGTATAACTATTTTAAGCTTTGTTAATCAATGCCCTTAGGGCACTCGTTGGCAAGACCTAAAGTAAAACTGGGACTTATAAGCTTAATATATGTCTTGTTATTGCATGTATGTTGCCATTCGGAAATTTTTGTAATTTTCTGTTAAAGTTAATGACGTCTTATTCTTTTATTTTATTATCGTATTTTGTTCAGTATCAGTAATAGTTTAGTGTTCTTGAATAGCCAAATTTTGCATGAACCCTTGCACTTTCAATTTTGCTTTGATATTGAGATTCCTATTGCTATGTTGAAAATTTACCTCACTGGTGTCTCTAAGTCTGTTGGATTTGGATTTATCAAGGGAAAGAAAGTGAAGGGAAATGGAATTACTTATGCATTCTCATTTTTGTAGGTACAAAAGGATTTTTTTTAAACAAATACGTGTTCATTTTCTTTTCATTTTCCTAACCCAACTAAAAAAGAGAGAAAAATTTAGTTGTACTTTCAACTTTTTTCCATATCTTTTCCCTTTTTCTTTTCCTTCTCCAAGTCCTTCCTCAAATCTAAGATCCAAACACACCCTAGAAGTGACATGTTCGAGTTTAATGGTCTTTTGCTCCTTCATTTACCTTTTCTGCCTTTGCGTCTGCTCATGTGATTTGTGCATCACACCATTGTTTTCCTTTTTGTCTGCAGATCAAACAGCCAATCCTTTTCCTCTCTGGATTGCAAGATGAAATGGTTCCTCCACCGCACATGCAAATGCTATATGCGAAAGCTGCTGCACATAACAGTCGATGCATCTTTGTGGATTTTCCTAATGGCATGCATATGGACACATGGCTGTCTGGTGGAGATCGCTATTGGAGAACAGTTCAACTGTTTTTGGAACAAAATGTTCCAGAGAACAAGGATGATCTATCTTCCCACAAGGACAGTTGTAAGTTTTTGACTTCAAATGTTAGAATATCCTACGATTGCTAGCCCACATCCTCCAACTATTCCCCCCAAACTGAAAGAAACACAAACATTAAAATGCACTGCAAGAGCAGTGTAAAATTTTGGACATTAAATCTTGCTGTGAGAGCAATGTTTCGGAGAACGAGGATGATGAATCTTCCTGTAAGGGCATTGCTAAGTTTTGGATATCAAATCTTCTAAAGTTCTAATATTGCCAGCCCATGTCCTCCAACCCCACCTCCCAAACTTTAGAAAACAAAGAGACCACCCGTTTTCTTTAAAATTGAATCTGTTTCATCCTCTGGTTCACAGCTTTCTGATAATTCTTTTGCTAGTTGGAAGCCCAACTTGACGCAGTTTGAATTGTGGCTTAAAATTAATTGGCTGACTCATTTGGCCTTAACTTTTAGTCGGTATTTTTTTTTATAGGAAATGCTAACCACTGCCCTTGAGCGATGTTTAATGTTGATAAATGTGTAAAAAGTGTATTGAAATATATGAAAAGTGTATAAAAATATGTAAGTGTATGAAGATATGTAAAATGCGTATTTAGTACATATTACAACTAAACTGACTTTTTTGTTAGTATATATTTCATATATAAAATATATACACGCTCACATAAGCACTCCCAATCTTAGAAATGTTTATACGCCCCTGCTTCATGCACAACTAAAGTTAATACTTAATTTATCACTATTTATAGCTCATAGTACCATTTTGACACAGTTATCACTAACAGTTGATGTTTGTACTTTGATGATTATCCTGCCTGCTTTCAGATTCCGAGGCACGGTGACTGGCCGAGGTTTAGAATCTTGTGGTCTAATGCATTAGGCCACCCCAGAACTCAAACTATTTATACCTTTTTGACATTGCAGTGACGGAAAGCTCTTTGTGATTGCCGGTGGGAGCTGCTGCATCAGGTTTTTTTTTCTCTAGGAGACATTTTTTCGGTTTACCAATTTCAGAAGATCGAAAAATGTGAATGCCTTCGCTATACTATATGACCCAGACATACTGCTCAAGCTTGGATCAATCCTAACTTATGATCATTGTGTGGAATAAGAAGCTGAAAAAAATGAAACTGTGTACCATAAATTTATGAGCTGAACTGGCTGACTCTTTTTTGATGTACTATGACGGGCCTATTTTTTTTTTGACAATTTTTAGCTTGGGAATTGAGACTTCGAGAAGTTTGAGTAACTTGTTGAGTCAAATGACATCTTGGTGATCTGCCCTATTGTGCTATATTGATTCATTCTTGCTTCTTGTTTTAGTGTTTTTCAATTAGACTATATTTTGGAATATGAATAGAAAGAACTGTAATACATGAGATGGTTGCAAGTGTACATTATTTTGTAGGGGATTGGGATCCCTCTCCATTATATGATGTGTCATTTATGTGTTATTATTATAATTAAGTTTGGATAGTTAGAGCATCAGCATTAGTATCTTTAAATTAACAAAAAGTTAAAATATAAATAACAAATCATCAAATCTTTCCTCCATCAGTCTTAGTAAATTTTTGTTAAATTAACTTTTTGTTAAATTGTTATAGTAATTCGTCTGATGAAGCGAGGAACTATTCATCGCTACAACACACTATTTGGGTGTAATTGGACGTCTGCCCGGAGACGTCTGCCCGGAAGTCCAGTCGGTCAACGCATTTTTTTTTTTCTTCTCTAGTTTTATCTTTTGTAAAACATAAGAATTATTTGGTTGATAGGTCATCAATTTAATTATAAAAAAAAATAATAATAATATTTTAATAGGATTGAGTTAAAATAGAGAGTTTGATGCAGTAGGTGACTAGCTAAAATATAAAAATAGCTTTTTCAGTTATAATTTGACTCAAAATTTATTGAGGTGGATGCGGATGTTCTTAGGGGGTTATTTGATGTTGGTAAGCTATCAAGTACAGATAAGTTTAGAAGGGATTCCTTCATGTATCTGATACTTGATGTCAATTTTGGAAAGTATCGTCTATGTATACTTTATGTCACATACGAATTATTAAAAAATTAAGCTTGTAATAATTTTTGTTTAGTATTAGAATAATATAACTTTTAATGTAAATATCTCTTTTTAATAAAATTAATATTTTTAAAATTTTCTCATTAAAATCTATTAAATAAGATTTATGTTGATTATAAAATTCTTTATTAAAAAAAAATATTACTGTTGAAATTGATATAAATAGTAACATGTTATTCTGTCTCACAGTAACATGTTACTTTATTTGACAATTACTCTATTTGACAGTAACATGATACTCTGGTTTACAGTAACATATTACCCTGGCAATATTATCCAATAAAGAAAATATATATATACATATATATTTTATTTTGTCCTTACTCAATTATGTATTTTTTCTGTAGAAGATTTATGAAAAAAAATAAAATGAATTGTTATTTTCAACAAATAAAGATCCAATATAAGGGTTTTGACTAGGTTTTTCTTCCTATAATAAATACAAGAACAGTTTTTTTTTAAATACTTTTTTTCTGAAGAAAGTGTAAAAGGAAAAAGAATAAGGGCAATATAAATTGTCCAAATTTTACATTGAAATGAAAATTTTGTAAGATTCACTAAAAAAAAAAAATATGTAAGCCGTTATTGCCGAATTTTTAAAGAATTGTTCATCATTTTTTGAGTTCATACATCATATATAATACAATAGTATATATATTTATTTATTTTTTAAACACATCTTGATTGTATTCTCATATATATTTTTTTATTTCATTTCATCAAATTTGTATCATAGCTGTATTAGTATCCATGTTTCATAATGGCCAAGTAGTTTTTAATATTGAGAAATTTTACCACACACACCTTTTGAAAAGATATGCTGTAGAATTTTAGGGGTTGTTTGAGTAGGGATATAAAGGTGTACTTTTTTTTTTTTGTTGTTGTCATATTATCTTTTTATTTTTCTACACTTTTTTTCATAAAAAATTAAAAAATATATTTATTTAGATCATTTTAGATAATCTATTAGTTGAAAATAAAATTATTGAGTCGGATGTAATTGAGGCACAAAATTTTGTTTGATTTGATTTGATTTGATAAAAAATTAAGGTAAATTAATCTCCTTACCCAAAGTGCAGTCAGATCAACATCATTTGTGGACACGTGTATGTAGGCCTATACAAAATATCATCTAATCTGTTAAAATTGTATCGATTTATATCAATTTGTGCCATTTTATTCGTTAATCGCAGATTAAATTTTAAAATTTATAATCTGCATTCGAAATCGCTTTGCTATAGTTAATACATATATTTTTTAACCTTTAATAAAATATCAAAACAAAAATAAGTGTGATAGATATTTAAGATGTAAAATTTATTACAGATTAATAATTATATATATAAAATATATATATTATATAAATTAATATATTTGAAAAATTTATTACAGATTAGTAATTATATATATAAAATATATATATTATGTTGGTTTATGTTATATATTTGAAAAATATTATATAAATTAATATTATATATTATACAAATATTTGATAATTTGTTAAAATATTCCTCCATAAGCTAATTTATCCAAAATTATCCAAATCATAATTTATCAACCCATCAAACCGTCGTTGGATTTATAATTTTATTTTCAGATCATTCCAACCACACTACGCACATCAATACGTGTACGTCATGGATGGAACTAAAACGCTACCATGACTCCTTCCATTGTCGTTCCTTTTGATCATTTCATCTCAGCCATCCGATTAAATTTTGAGATCTATGAGCTTGAGGCCGTGGATTTTAACATCATTCCTTTGTGATCAAAAGTCGTTATGTCAATTTTGTTTTTGTTTTTATTTTTTGAAAAATACGAAATATATATATATATATATATTTAGTGAATTGTTTTTTTTTTAGATATTACTTACTTTTTAGAAATATTATTTTTAAATTCTCAAAAATTGTTTTCACGTGAAAATGAAAAGATAGCCGATAAAAAATAAATTAAAAATGAAAATGAAAAGATATAAAAATGACGAGATGTGTGTTTCAAACATTTTTTTTAATTAAAAAGAAATAAAAATAAAAACACAGACATTTTTGATAAATCCACATCAAATTTTGTCAGTAAGGTTAAAAACATGGAATGAATTACAGAAAATATAATAGAAAATTGGACTTAAACCTAGTTATAAAAGGGGTCATATTCAAAATAAATTTTATCTACAATTGTGCTTTTTGTGATGCATCCTTTATTTTAATTTTATGTAATTAGCATTGTTATTTTCAGGATAAGTTACATTGATTTTTCTTAATTTTTGAAACAAATACAACTCTCATAATTTTGGATTAATTACATTAGATTTTCTTAAAATTTTAATTTACACAACATTTAATTTACTTTTATCAATAATTGATTAGTCATATGAATGAAAAAGATTAATATTGGCATTTCTTTTATACCCAGATTTATATTTTAATTGTTTATTCTCGTATTTTCACACCATTTACATTAGTTTTATTTCATTTAATTTTACTAAAAGAAAAAATGATTAATTACTTAAAAGTCCTAATGACAATAGGTGTGGTAAGTCATGTGCAATAGTTTTTGGATGCACAAGTCCCATTTTGGAATGCAATTGACGTTCGTGTCCTTTGGAATCTAACATATTAGAGATGCAACTTCAAAGAAAAAAGAGGACCATCCCTAATAAATTATACGGCTAAGAGAAGGAGCAGAGTCTGCATCTTCATCGATCTTTTCAAACACTTGATGATGATGATCATTTGAATTATCTAAAGATTTTTAAGTTGGAGGTTTGCAATGCCTTAATCTTTTATACTTTTGGTTCGATCTGTTCTTTTCTTTTCATCACTTTGATTCGCAACAACTGTGTATGTGTGTGTGTAACTCTAGCCCTTAAAATACTTGATTGCTCAATTTCAGGGTTCATAACAGAACATATTAAATCGACCAAAAAGATGGGGTTGGAGATCTGGTTTGTAGGTAAGAACTGAGACATTTTTCAGTTTCAAAACTGATAATGTTCTCAATTTAAAATTGAGAACGATTTCAGTTTGCAAAAAAAAATCTAGTAAAATTTAATTTTTTTTTCAAATTTTCCCAATGTTAAAACTAAAAATATTATCATTTTGCCAGTTTTAAATTGATAATATTCTCAATTTTAAAATTAGAAAAAATTGAGAAATTTATCAATTTTGCACAACCATTGAAAATCGCAAGGTAAGAATGAACTACCCCTTTCAGGAAAGAAGTGGTCCTGGAGGTGTAGTTTAATGTGATTGAGTCCCATTCATTTAAAGGACAAACCCAATTGAACCTATAATCATCATTTTCCATCAAGCTCTCATAGTCACCAATGGCGAATAATTAGGAGATTGAGTCTGAAACCACATCATCCATTATGAGGATGAACTTATGATGTTGTATATTTGGTGGGTACATAGAGAGAGCTTCGAGAATCAGCGATCGAATATGGAAGATGAGCTTTGATTTGGTACAGTGGAGGAGAACAGAGATGGTATGTGAGTCGAAGTAAGTGCTGGTGGTGTTGAGAGAGAAAAGTAGAGAACTATAGTCAAAAGGTTTGGGCTCCACTTTTTATATGTCTGAGATAAAAAGAGTCTGAAACTAAAAAAAAAGAGAGAAAACAAGTAAGAGAGAAGAAGATGTTTGGTTGTTGTTGTTGGGGAGTAGCTGTAACAGTGAAAGAGAGAGAATGAGGACAATAACTTACTGTTACACCAAGCATGTAGTAAGACATTTGGCAGCGATAAAGGAGGCCTTGGAAAGGTAAATTGGTCTATTAAAAATTAATGAGATATGAAGAAATAAATAATCTTATCTAAGACTTAATGAATTATAAACTCACAAAATGAGACTTGTATGTAAATGCTCCAAGAGAAAATTAAACTTGTGCTAAAATCATAGCACATATTATTATATTTTTATTAAAACTCAAGAGAGGTATAACTTATCATTGTTTTTAGGGTTAATTACATTAACATCCCTAAACTATTAACAATATTATTATAATTTTTTTATTTATGAACTTATATATTTTGGCTTCCACAACTACAAATATATATAGCAATTTTCATCACATTCAGACTATCTCCAAAAATAAATGCATTTATACGATTTTCATAGTTGAAACCATCAATATGTATGAGTCCATAAGGTGTAAAGTGATATTCACTAACAAATTGAGGGGTCTTATTGTAATTAAACATTGTTATTATTATTATTATATCCCTCATTTTCTCTTCCAAAGTCTCAGGCACCAGCATTTATTTAACTTTTTTGAAACCTGGGATTGGATTTGGATTTGTGAAGTGTGAAGCTCTCACTCTGTGTGTATGTGTGTGTGTTTGTGCGTGTGTACGGCATGGAATACAACCCTCGAACAGTGGAGGACGTTTTCAGGGATTTCAAGGGCCGCCGTGCCGGCATGATCAAAGCCCTCACCGCCGGTATACACACACATACATATTCATATTCACATATATATATACACAGACACACACACAATCGAGACTAATTTCTCTATGTTTATGGTTTTTCGGAGTTTTGAGTTTTAGGGTTCGTTTTGATAGTTTTGAATTTGGCACATTTCTGATGTGTTTGGCGTTTTCTGCAGATGTTGAAGAATTTTACCAGCAGTGCGATCCTGGTCAGTTAGGGTTTCTATTTTTTGCTTCTTTCTCTCTCTCTCTCTCTCTCTGTGCGAGATTTGTGTATTTGTATTTATTTCGTATTTGCAATGTGGGTTACTGAAAAAATCTATTCTTTTTTTTTTTTTTTTTGCTTTGCAATTTATCCATTTTTGAGTGTGCTTCAAATTTTTCATTGCCATTTGTCAGTATCATGTTTATATATCTGTGCGTATATTTGAACTTTCGAGTCCTGTTGTAATTGATAGCTGCATTTCAATTTTAGTGAGAAAAGAAATAAATGACTGGTCTTTTTTGACCTTGGTGAGAAAAGAAAATAAAAGAAATGATTAATTTGTGCTTTTTCTCTATCATGTTTGGATGGGAAATGGGTGAGATTTATTTTTCATGTATGTATTTTGATGAGTAACCTTGGTATTTTTAAAAATAGACAGCCAATCAGTTTGGTTTCTCACCAAATTTTTCCATTTTTGGTCAGAAATAAAAGTGGCATAATATGAGAGTTCTCTTTCTCTCAATTTCACGTCCAATTTTTAAACCAAACACGAGAAAGATTTCTCATCATTTCTCATAAAATCACTTAATCCAAACGAGCTGTTAAGAAAAATTGGTGTTGGAATGAGCTCGTCGTTTGTGTCATGCTTGAGCACAAATGCACATATATGTATGTATCTATATGTGCGTGTATCTGTATGTCTTATTTCATTTTCCACAATGAATGCTTACCTGTTTAGTCAATAATTCCAGTATGTGAGGGGAAATCAGATACTCCCTCCGTTGCACAATGTTGGTCCCTTTTTGAGAATTCCAACTTTTTAAGAGAACATGTAATTATTGCTTTAAACTCAAATCAAAAGATATTGATACCATATTGCCCCTTTATTCCCATTATTAAATATATTTTTTAATAATTTTTAAAGGGTAGTTCTGGAATAATATAAAATTTTATGTTTTGAATTTTCAAAATGGACAACTATTTTTGGGACATCAAAAAATGACAACATGGGCCAACAATATGGGATGGAGGGAGTAATTGATTAAGTATTAACCACTGTAGTCCATTTGTTGTATTGAGCCATGTTGCTAAGAACCCAGATTGGTCCATGGACAAGCTGATTCATAAGCATGATGTGCTTGCATGCTGCCCTATATGTTCGTGGAGGAGACAACAAAAATTGGTCCACCCAAAAGTAAACAATAAAATTGCAAAAAGAAAAAAAAAGAGAGATTTTCAAGAGAGGCCTGAGAATTCTTCCACCATATATTAAAAATGTTCAATTGCATGGTTTAATATCACCTTGTCTGTGTACTTTTTGAAGAATTGGTAATTTTTTGTCAAGATACTTTGAAACACTACCTTTTTCCTCCCTTTTTTTTTTTGTTTTGTTTTGTTTTTAAAGTTTTGTGGAGCGTGGTGTTTAATCAAAACACTTGTTATAACAAATATTTTTGTGAAATTTTGGCATATGTTGACCCAAAGCCTCTGTATTTTTGAAAGAAAAGGACTTTTAATCAACTCTAATGTGTATGTAAAGAATCCATTTTTCTCATCTTGCTACTTTTTAGTTTTACTGTGCATGCTTTGGAAGTTTTTTCATTACTCTAATGACTGGGTTCTATATGATTTTGTACTCCGAGCTACGTAGAAATCTTTTTGTCTGTTGTTGCTAGTGTGTTATTTACATGGTATTCTTTCAATGTCAAAATTGGACTTTTATTAGTGTTCCAGGTTAAGATTTTCTTGTTGGTTGTTGTTCTTCCCTAGGCTCTTCATCTGTAATTATGCTCTTTATTCGTGTTATTAACTTAATCCCGGTTATGTGTAACCCTCCTTGAACCCCTGCCAATTCTATGTTTAGGTGAGGATTTCTTGCCTTCTATCATTTTTTTATTTATTTCTTGCATCTTTCTTCATATAGTGTCTGCTGATTTGTTTGGTACCAATACCAAAACCTCACTTTTCTCTAGTGTTTGCATGTGTGAATGCCTGGTGCTTGTTTGTTTGTGTATGCATGGAAATGCAGTTTGTATCCAACAGGCTGATGTTTGGAAGTTGATTAAATGGATGTGGCCTTTTTGGGCTAGAACTTAGAAGCTACCAAGTGTTGGGTTCTACTTCCTAAGTTCCTGGTTCTATTTAAGATGATCAGAATTTGTTGCAAAATGTAAAAAAGAATAGCAAAGGTGTCATTACGTGACAAATTCCTTAATTATAATTTTGGATGTAGTTTTTGGAAGTTGTGAAAAGACTAGACAAGGGTGTCATTACATGACAGTTTTTTTTTGTTGTTTAGCATTGACTTGAAGTCCAAAGTGTCATTCCATGACAGTTTTTTTTGGTTTAACATTGACTTGATGATGCTATAGTCTTTTTAAATTTCAATGGGCTTAATTGACTTCATTATATGAAGATAAGTTATAAGATTGCTTAGTTACAATTCATTTATATTAGGAGTCTTCCAGGGCTGTTTTATTTGGCTTACTTGCTTATTGAGAAGGACTTTCCCTTCGGTCCTGTTTTGGCAAGAGCTGTTTTTGGAAGATTTTTACCTACCAGAAATTTATATCGACTTTATAAGTGACACCTTTTGTTGTTGCTCCAGTAGTTTGGGTTCTATAAGTGTCGTTGTGGGTTCTTCAAGTGTCATTGCCCACACCCTATACCCTTGTGGACTCCAGTCTTATCTACAGTTTCTTAGTCGTCCCTAATTGTACTTTTATTTATTTATTTATTTTCATTGTTATGATAGGAGGCTGTATTTATTTATTTTCAAGCAGTAATTAACTTTTGGACAGTTTTTCACTGCTAGGTTGATCAAAATTACATTGGTGGTGGTGTATAATACTTGGTTTTTTGGGATGGATAATACTATTACTATCTTTAATTGGTTTCCTCCATGGTCTGTTTAGAGATGATTCCTTAATTGTTGTGAAGTGGATGGAGGAAAGGAATAGAAGCAAATGGTTACTTTGGATTTTGTAATCTTTTTAAAGTGATATCTTATGTTTTAGGATCATTTATAATAAGTTATGTAGCTGTGGTTTTTTTCTTGCATTGTTAGGCGTGATAACTCTCTCTCTCTCTCTCTCAATATCATTGCGTGTTGCCTTCTTTCAGTCCATTTCTAATTTAATCAAGCCATGGTGATAGATGGCATTCACTATGATATGATTTTGCCCTGTTTGTTGATTTTATGTACAATGGCAAACTGCGATGGAGTTTTTTTGTATCCTTCAAAATGGATCAATAGTTCCTGATCAATAGCATAGCTGTGAATAGGCTTCCATGTGGCATTTCCATCATCTTCAGTGCAGACATGTTATGCACTTTCGATGGTTTTGCCACAATTTCAGCTTAAATGAGGCTCCAGGGGCTTCTAATAATCTTGATGTTTAGTTATTTATCAAAAAAAAAAAAAAAAATCATCTTGATGTTTAGTTGCAAGTAACCAAAGGCTTTTTGGTTGTCTGTTTGAGCATTACTTAGTGGATTCATTGAGATGATTTTTCAATTGGATGAGTGGTTTTGATTTCATGGCTGTACTTCAAGAGAAGTTTCTAGACCCTGCCTCAACATCTTATTGGTCCATGTAGTTTCGTGCATCCTTCTGGTGGTTTTAAACGAGCCTTTATTCTCATCAATGTTGCTATATCAATCCTATTTGTGTGATGGCTCACTGGAGATGATGATGTCTGGCAAGAGATAATGTTTGTAATTATATATATTGATAAATGTAATCTATGTAAGTTCTGGCAAAAAAAGGTTAATATTTTGCCCTTCCTACGTTAATTATATGTTGAGAAGTTAATGCATGCACATAATTTCTTTCTTTCTTTTTTTTTTTTTTTGGGTGCTCCTTTTCTTCCTTTGCTTCCCTTACATTGAGATTTCATCTTGCATAATACTATTCCTATTATGTTCATTAGCTTTATGTTGTGATGCTACATTTAGTGGTGGAGCCACCTTAATTTTAAAAATTATTGTTTGACCTATGGTTTTTAATATATCTTTTAGCTTGTTCTTTCTAAAATTATATGTAAGCCTTATTTGTTTTTGTTTTTGTTTTTTTTTCATAAAAAGCCTTACAATTTGACCCTCTCAAATGTTTTTATTTGTTACACAATTCCCTTGATGTACACACAACCATATATTTATGCTAATAACTTCTCTCATTTTTCTTTAGTCTCTCTCTTCTCTCACACGCATATATAGCATTTTTATCCTTATATTTTGTGGATTGCCCGTCCTAAATCGATTTTTTTTACCTCCGCCACTTGCTACATTGCAGATGATTTGTGCAACATGTACCTAAACTTGTTAATTATTGGTGTTTCTTGTGTTATTTGATCATATCAAAAAGGAATTTGTAATTTTGACTAGTTATCTTTGCTAGAGAATATATTCCTTTCTTCTTACTTCACCTGAGGGAGTTTTAAAATTTTAGCTACTTATCTTGCTCAGATAACAAATTTATTGTTACTTTGTGCATTTTTTTGTTGTTGTTGATGTTCCCTTTGTCACAATAGTGGATGTGATTCCAATGCTTATTGTCTATAAGCAACTGATTTTCCTTGCAGAGAAAGAAAACCTTTGCCTGTATGGATTCCCCAGTGAGCAATGGGAAGTTAATTTGCCTGCTGAAGAGGTGCCTCCAGAGCTCCCAGAGCCTGCATTAGGCATTAACTTTGCCAGGGATGGGATGCAAGAGAAGGACTGGTTGGCTCTAGTTGCTGTCCACAGCGATGCATGGTTGCTTTCCGTGGCCTTCTATTTTGGTGCTAGATTTGGTTTTGATAAAGCGGACAGGTGTTCTTTCTTCCTTCTACTATCCTGTGGTGCATTTGGAGTTATAAGTTTCTAGTTTGCTAGAATATTGAAATGTGCTGTGATCCATCATATCATTATATGAAAAAGTAAGCCTAAATGAAAAGGCATGTGAGTGTGTGAAAATTATTAAGAAAATTTAGGTAAAATTTTAAAAAACATTTGAAGTACTTTTAACTCTACTGTATGATATCCTTTTGACAACCAGTCTAAAATGATGATGTTTCCCAAATTTGACTTGAACAGAAGATTATTTTCTTTTCATTGACAAAAGTTCCTATTAGTTTTTGATCAACCATACTGAATGCAAAACCAAGTCAAGGAATACTATTTCTATACATTGTATTTGAATAGAAGCACTTACTCATTAGCCAAGTTAAACCTGTTTATCTTGCCAGTATTCCATCTTCTTAATGTTTTCTCACTAAGGTTGAGCCACTTGCTTATTATCAAACCAATGCTTATTTAGCGTTCATGCACAACAAAAAATTGGTTTGGTCCACATCAGTTTTAGCTGGAGCAATCTTGAACCAAGTGCACTGCTGAAGTGTCTATTAGATGCTAAGCGAGTTATCTTTATGACATTGATATTGTATTATGGGACATATCAAGTGATGTTCCTCTGGCATAAATAGCAGTTGTCATTTCTGTTTTCTGCAATAGATGTATTGAATTTACTGAATGCGTGGAATGAAATGTAGATCAACATTGCTCTGTGTCCCTATAAGCTAATTTTCATGGTCAGTTAATGAAATCTTGCTGGATTTTGTGATGCAGGAAACGTCTTTTCAATATGATAAATGATCTGCCAACAATATTTGAAGTTGTGACAGGGACTCCCAAGAAACCGGCAAAAGATAAGTCAGCAGTCTCAAATCACAGCAGCAACAAAACCAAGTCAAACACAAAAGGGGTAAAAGAAACATCCTTCCTAATGGTTCTCCTATGTTGCTAGTAAAATAGTCATGATTATTCCTTTTATGCACTAGTTGGTCATTTCGGTCGGTCTTTAGCCTGTTATAATTCAATTCGTTAGGCTTTTGAACCCTAGCAATAAATTGCAGTATGAACTTCTCTTTGAATGTTAAATGTGAAGTAATCATGACCAGTAATGATTTATCTTGAAAGTGTTCTCCTGTTCTCCAACTCATGTAATGACAGTCTCATCTTTTTCTCCTGTAATCCATCTGTCACCATTTGGGAACTAGAGCTGCTGCACATGTGGCTGAATTTATCTTGTCTTGAAGTCATAATAGAAGATGTGGTTGAAAATGTCTCCCCACTCGAGTCTTGAGTTTTTTTTTTGATCGAAACTTGAGTCTTGAGGTTGAGCCTTCTGTTTTATTGGGTACGGATTATTTAGATACAGAAATACTGAACAATGTGGATATGCATTGGTCTTGGTTTGTGAGCAAGTGGTGGTTACAGTAATAAAGGAGAGTTTGACGGTGAAGTTATTTATGTTTATTTCATTATTAGTGATGAAAACTTCTAAAACAGCATTGTGTATATGAGTTATGTGATGAACCACTGTGCAATGCATCTTTTGCCTTTTGTGTATTACACCAAATGTGTGTCTTGTCTGATCATTCTGATTTAACATTTTTTTTTCTTCTTTTCTGAATCGATCTGTTATGTTGTATGGTCATGGCATATGAACCGATATGGAATTGTTTTGGACCACCTTGATGTTGTGTCCGAGATTCATACTCAGAAGTCCTCTAATATGGATCCACCTGACTAGGCCTGTGGCCTCTGTGCAAATCTTCCTCCTTGGGTTGCGACAATAAGAAAACATAATCTGTTTATTTCTCAAGGGTTGAGGGTTCCTGTTCCCTTCCTCTTTTAGGATTAAAGCACCCCGATGTTGGATGTGGAGAAACATTAGGGAGAATCAACAGGCTCTTGGATGATTTTATTTTTTCCTTTGCTTTTAATTTTTGTTTAGTGCAAAAGTTTATAAATATTTCATTAGAATTGCATCCCCCATTGTAACAGTTTCTCTTTTCGAAATGAAAACAGCGAGGTTCTGAATCGCAGGCCAAATTTTCGAAACCAAAGGATGAGGAGGAGGGGTTGTTGGATGAGGAAGAAGAGGATGAGCACGGGGATACCTTGTGCGGGGCATGTGGAGACAACTACGCTTCCGATGAGTTCTGGATCTGCTGCGATATGTGTGAGAGGTGGTTTCATGGCAAGTGTGTGAAGATCACTCCAGCCAGGGCTGAGCATATCAAGCAGTACAAGTGCCCAACATGCAGCAACAAGAGAGCGCGGCCTTGATGCTCCTTTTCGGGTGGGTAGGGAGTTGGTTCTCTCATATCTTGTGTATGTGTTGTCATGGATTCAACTAACTGTTTAGTTGGGTTAGGTCTTGAATTTCTTGCAATGTCAGGAAGGTGGTCTTTCTCTGTGTCTATGTATTCAGTAACCACGGTCTTGTTAATCTTTGTTTATTCTGATTATGTCTCACTTGTGACTGTCTTTAATTTGATATTCTTGTTACGGGTAATATACAGTTTTACACTTGTAGGAAACTGTTATCTTTTTTCTAATGATTTATCTATCCCCACGTATTTTAATTCTTGATTTAGGAAAATCCTATGGATTTCACTGAATAAGTTGTTTGTAGTTGTTAATTTCTTAGTCTGTTTGAATGTTATGACAAACTCTCATTTTTCATTGTATCCTTGCTTGATTCACGCCATCATAACATGGTGTGGTCTTACCTCCATTCTAAGATGCGATGACAAATGTAATAGAAATGTTGTCTAGTTGTTTTGATATCAAGATGATGAGCAATTATTTTCTGTCCTGAACTTTTGTAAAAAAATTATTGAATTTTTATTAATATAATGGTAATACTTATCATTGACATGATGAAGGTTGAACTCACAATGAATATATGGATATGAAACTCATTACATTTAGTGACTGTCAGATTTACTTGGTGAATTAACCCATTTTCATTTTATTATATGTAATGGGTGTTTGGGAAGTTGTTATTTTAGTAGGCTATTTTAATTTTTGGTTATTTTAGTAGGCTAAAATTTTTGTATTTGAGAAGATAATTCGATTTTTTTATAATTGGATGTGATGTTTGTGAAAGAAAAAGTGAAATGATTATGAGTTTGATGTAACATTTTGTCTTATTTATTATTTTAGCTTATTCTATTTTTTAGTATTATTTTAGCCAAAAAAAGCTTCGTCCACTTCAAAATAAAAAAAAATACAATAATAAAAAAAAAATCGTGATATTGTACCCTAATTGGTATATCCCCATATTGTTTGATAACAACCATCATGATCACATTTTTTAATATTAGTTTAGTATTAAGTTAAAAAAATAAAAAAATCTTACAAAAATAGTCAGATTTATTGCCATTCTATTTATAATTTTGTATGTTTTTCTTTAAAAGGGCAAAAAATCATTTTCAAATACTTGATTTTTTTTTTCATCTCATATTTTAACTAAAAAATCAATAAAACAATCACTTACTAAACGAACATTTAATTATATTTTATTTGTCATCTAAAATGTCATAATTGCATTAGTTAAGTAAGTTGCACTGTTTATGTTTATTTCCAATGTAATTACGATACATGATATGATAAAAACAGTGAAAAATATATGATTAGATATGGTAAAACACCATATGACCTCATCCGTAGGGCACCAGCTAGCAAATCCCTACTGGTATCCATAAATTGCTCCATAACTTCTACTTTTCCATGGGAAATGTAAAGCAAACTCCAAATATCCTTCAAATATGCAAGACATGTTATACCATTACTTAACCTTATTAAAGTCATTCAGCACTTGAACACAGCAACAAGTTAGGGCAAAATTCGCTTGATGGTGAAGTCTTTACAGCCTTGGTTAGACTGAATTTTTCAAAGAAACTGCTATGAACAAAACAACCCAACAAAAACAAAAGGATAAAAGGAGGGTCTCTTAATGGAAGATGTCGAGCCAGGAGCACCATCGTACCCTATATAAAATGGTGGATGTAAAAATCAATGGCGGATCGTGTCCTTCAAATTGCACAAACGAAGTTTCAGCATAACATTTCTCTAATTTGGGGCTGTTATAGAATTGATTCAATTATGGAATCATGGATAATTATTGATTCAGTTGGTACATAGTAATCTATACTTCTTTTTCTTCTATATGGCTGGATAGAGCTAAATAGTTGAAAAGAGTTTTGTTAAGTACAAAGCAAGTAAACAGGAACTGCATCAAGGCATAGGATAGAAATGGATTTCCTTTCATCACACAGATCAAGAAACGGCAAAATGAAGACAAAAAAATACCTGGGAAATCAACCGGACGTTGTTTGCAACAAAAACAAGCTCTATTTCTCTTCTGGCATAAGATAATCAAAACAATGTTCCCAAAGACCAAAACAAATTATGCACACAATCATGCTAACAAAGCATATGCATTTACAATGAGCAAAACCATGTGTCTTTACCATTTATTGCACAAACACATACTTGGCTGATGGAGGAGTTTGATATAAACACAAGCTGAGTCTCCACGGGCAGGACTCATTAATCTTACCAAACCTATAGAACGATCCTCTGTGAATTCCATTCAAAACCCATCTCCAAGTATGTCTATTCAACCTAGCTGAGTTTGAACTTTCATAACTACTTACTGTTTTATAATGACCTCGCTGCTATGCTCAGCTCAACCTGATAGTTTCATTTGGGAAGATAACATTTGGGTTCCGAATATGTGGATTAAGCTTAGCCAATTCCTTCCATTTAGCCCCTGTGCCATGAACACGAGCAGAGATGCTCCACAATGTTTCACCAGGCTGGACCTTTGTTGTCGCAGGGGAACCAGATTTGGCAACAGCCTTCGACTTCATAAATGGATGCTTGCTATTCTTCCCCATTCCATTAGCAACCAACCAACGGGACCCAGACTGTTGTTGGGTTGTGGAACCCCAAATCTTCTTTTTCCCCTGTTCTGTTTTCAGACCTGCAACATGAACTTCGGTAATTTTGAATTGAGGAATGCTTTCCTCTTCATGAATTTTCTCTTCTTTGGGCTCCTCCTTTGATTCCTCCTTTTTTGCAGGTTCAGACTCATCATCGTCCTCTTCATTTTTGTTCCTTCTCTCTGAAATGGCACTATATATTTTTGGTTTCGGAGGGACAAACACTCTTTCCACTTGAATAAGAGCAAGCATTGGTGTACCAACAGGTTCATAGTTTCGTAAAGGATCACGAAGCTGCACCATTAGCGCCACCGTAAAGTTGTTACCCAACAAACCACACTTTTTACCCCGTCTTTTCTCTGATTTTGTCCTTCCACGAAACACGTCCATGCAAGTAGCATGATGGGCTGCAAGAATTTGAGAAGTCCGCTCACTAATTTGATCATCATCATCATCAATTTCACCAGAATCCAGCCTCATCCATTCATCAAGTGTTAGCGATAAGCCCATTAATCCATCAACACCATCACTGCTGTCTTTAATGTCCAACAGTTGCAATCCACCAGCTCCCTCCAAACCTAAGGACTCACCGATGTTTATCCTTTTCCCTTCAAGGGCCGAGATTTCACCAATGGGCTGTGGATTGATGTTTGAAGGTGCATCCTCATCTGACATGCCGGATTGTATTCTCAACCCCTCAATTGAGAGGGCTTCAATCTTATCCATTGCCAAAGGAGCAAGATCTTCAAGTGATACATATTCCGAGTCCAACTGCTTGCCAATTGAACTCGAGTCAGCCTTAGACGATTTTCCTTTAACTCTCTTTTGACCTCCAGCTATACTTTGCCCAACCTCCATTTCATGCTGCAATAGAACTTGCCTGCAACAAGAGAGAATAATTACCACCCCTACAAGTACAGAATACTTAAAGCACTATAAACAATGAAACAAAAGTTAGTCACAAACCTCTCGGATGCCTCCAGACTGCTCGAAGCTTCCCATGCTATTTGTTGCATTGTCTTCCCAGTAATATCTTCCAATGGCATTAACTTGTTTGCCTGCATGGAAAGCTTTTCGATTCCAACCGAAGCCAAACGCTGTAATATCTCCATTATACCAGAACCCATCTCTGCAGGCACCACGACTGGACTTGAAACTTGCATAATCAAACTACCACAACTTTTAGCAGTGCTGAAAAGTGTAGGATTCATAGACCGCAAAAAACCTCCATTTGTGGTCTGAACAAATGGACCTAAGCCTTCTCCAAGGGGAGGCAACTGGAGAGGCTCTTCAGGAGAAAGATCAATGGGACTACCAAAACCACTGTTAGAAGGAGAATGTTGAAAAGCCTTCTCATTTAACCCCCACTCGCGCATTAAAGCTTCAGTCTCCAAGTCTTCCAGCATTGACGCCCTAGTTTTGCTCCTCACTGCCAGAGTTTCTAACTCAAGCTTCTCATCTGCAGCTTGAACCACTGGAGAGAGATTGAAGTCCTCATTAAGGGTCCCCCATCCAGACACCGATGGAGCTTCATAGCCAAGTTCTTCCTGGTTCCCATCGTCAATATCAAAATCGAATAAGGAGAAACCCGCAGCTAGGGTATCCTTCTCGAATTGTCTCAAAAGACGCTCTCTTGGGGACTCAGGCTCACTTTCAGAACTCAAGCCCATTGGACTATGTTCTATCCCCAGCATCTCTAAGAACTCACTAGCTACTGAGTTGGTAACATCATCCAAGCTAAGTGACTTTCCCTTTCTACCTATTTTATAGTTTGATTTAACCCCCACAAAATTTTCGTGTTGTGGAATTTCACTCTCACGTTCTGGAGAATCCAACCCGATTGCCACGTCTGACATATTATGCAAAGCTGACTCCAGATCTTTCATGAGCAATTCTTTGGTGCACATGTCATTCTCTGCGGAAATGCGGTCGCTTACAACAAATTCATCTCTATGACTACCACCTTCTTCATCCTGGAGATGAAGCTTGGTGTCCTCTTCAAGTGTTATCGCAGCAGCAGTGTCGATTTTTGGAAGGTCAGAACTTTCTATTTCAGAACCATCAACAGCAGTTAAGGTATTGCCTTCTGATTTCACCCGTTCCTTTGAGGACAATTCTATCCCATGCTCAATGACAGAAAACTCACCATCTTCGCCCTCATTTTCAGCATTCTCCTTACCAGCATCAAACAACAAGTCGGTGTTTGATTTGACAGGCTCAAGAAGCCCAGAAGAAACATCAAGCTCAGGTTTATAATCAACACTCATACCTAACTTCTCTTCATCAAATTTCTTATATAGTATACTTACAGAATTGGAAAGTTCTGAACTTGATATTGGAAAAACCTCATGAAGATCCTTTATATCTTCTACAGAACGAGATAAGGCCAAAGACATTGAGGGAACACTTCCAGCACGCTTTATTGTATTGCTTTGATCAATTTTTGACATAGGTTTGACCACACTTGTGTTATTCCGCTTCAAACCAAAGGCCTCCGGAACATCCCTGTTAGCAGCAGGAGGAACAGCATTACTCCCAATTACTGAATACCCAAAACTGACATTCATAGTTGCACCTTTAGCCATGCCTGATAGCTTGAAACTAGTCGTCCACTTTCCAGAGCTCTTCTCATCCTCCAGCTCCTCCAAAGTAAGAGGAAGCAACCTCGTGAGATCAACCCGATGCTTTCCCAAATCAAGCTCAGAAGCACCATATACTGCTGCGTATAACAAGAAATGCTTTGCCTCATACTTTGCTGAATGGTGAGGACCATTTCTACTGCCATAAATAGAGCATGAATGTGCCAAGTTTTCTTCAAATTCAGCTATTCCTTGAAAAACCCTAGCCGGACGAGTCGCCAACCCACTGTCCCGCCGCTTCCAATGCACGCAAAGGTTAAGATCATCGAAATGAGATGGCAACCCTTCAACAGAATGGACATGGAGAGAGAAACAGCAATTGAACCTACGGTTTCTGACATGGGTAAGAGCCTTCAAGGCCTTCCAACTCCAAATGGACTTCTTGTCCTTACGTAATGACTCTTCATTACCATCCTTCAGCTTCAATTGGGGTTCAGCCAGATGGGCTTTTCCAACAGATTTAGATCGATTATTCAGGGTAGAAGCAGAGCCCTTTGAACGGGTTCTATCTAGGTATAGGGCTTTACTTATAACTTCAATATCATGTAACAACTTCCCACTACCCGATTCCCCACCAATTTTTTTCCCAGCTTCAGCTTTAGACAACATCTTCTAGCAAAACAAAATTATCATACACAACAAATCAGATTCAACACAACCCTAGATTACTTAGAAACACTAATTCATTGAAAATTCGCTCTAATTGTTCATGAAGGTACATAGAAATAGGGTGTGTATATATATGCAATTGAATTACATAACCTAGATGGTTTCTATATCTATGAAACTAAAACCAGTAATCAATCCGTAATTCCAGGAAAAATAAAAGGGTTTTAGGCTTACCTGGATTGGAATCCGTGGGCACAGAACAGGAAAACCCTAGATCATCGTCACTATTTCTGCAACATTTCCAATTGAAAAAAAAAAAATTCCAAAAATCATACACTATATGTACAAACTCACATATATAGATAGTTGATTATAGTACAAAAAAGGCGAAGAAGAAATAGAAATCTTACGAGTGACGATGTTGAGGCCAGAGATTCCTCCCCTGATTGTCTCCAGCTCTCTCTCTCTCTCTCTCCTCTGTCTTCTCTCTCTCTCTCTCTAAAACTTTCTCTCTCTATTTTGGCGTGACAAATGCCTGATTCAAAGTTTGAACTAAAAATAGTGTAGAAAATATATATACGGTGATTTTTTAGTACTACCCTGTGTTTTTGAAAATAGTCACTTTCTACCATATATTCTTTGTATTTTGTGTAATTTACCCAAGTATTTTCCAGTTCTTTCTAATATGCCCTTGTCTACTTTTTTTTTTTTAGGTTTCTATTTTTTTTCTTTAAAAATATAAAATTCATAACTCTATCTTAATCAAATCAACTAAAGATTCAACAACCTATTGAATTTGATTATACATTTTTTCTTCTGACTCAGCTTATTTGGTTTGGATTTTCAATATTCATTTTTCAAAAAATTGAAATATTTTATTTTTTGTATTTTTTTGTTTTCACTGAATTTTTTAATATTCTAAGCGATTTTTTTTTTAATTTTTAGATACACCTAATATAAATACACTTAAAAAGTATAATATTTGTAAATTTTTTTTAGAAAATTCATTAAATATCAAAAATACAAAAAAAAATATGAGAATTTAGTATATTTTTTATATTCTTGTATATTTATTAATTTTTTAAAATATTTTACTTTTTACATATATCTAAGTAAGGTGTATCTAAAAAACATAAAAAAATTATTTAAAATTTTAAAAATATTCACTAAAAATAAAAAAAAAAAGCGAAAAATAAAAAACTCAATTTTTAAAAAATTGAACCAAACATATTGATTCTTTTTTGGGATTAAATTTTTAAACATAAAGTTTGATAGCCTAATCAATTCAAACTCATATGATGTCATTTATTTGTACATTTTTTTTTCTTTCTTTCAAGTGAGGCAAGAACAATAATTTCAGCATTCTTATTGCATCAAAAACAAATATGTTGTTGAGAAATTAATACACATTAGGCTAGTTTTGAAAGTTGCTTTCTTAGGTGTTAAAAGTATCTAAAAGGTAAATACAAACGAATATTAATTAAAAATAACAACTAAGTGTCATTTTGGGAACAATAACAAAATCCCTCTGGGAAGTGCCAAAAACGCGGCCCTAAAATTACAAATTAGGGCCTATGAAAAAAAAATAAAAAAATAAATCTCTTACGTTGGGTAAAGATATTTTGGTCATTTTAATTTGATTTGACACAATAAATAAATATTAAACTAAAAAAATAAAAAGTCAGTTTTTTACCAACTTCCCAAATCACTTCCCAAAAAGCCAAAAAACTTGATAAAAAGTCAAAAGTCAGTTTTTTACCAACTTCTCAAAACAACCCTAAGAATATGTAAAAAGTATTGAAAAAAAAAACAATAAAGACTAAAAATAAGTTCCAAACAACTTTGGTACGTTACCACCGAGGGTGGTGGTGGAGTGGAAAGGTGCATTCCTTCCACACAAATGAGCAGAGCTCGACTCTTAAGGGTGCGACTAACGATCTGTTTTTCAAACGGTGAAACTAATTATGTTGTACTTTGATTATTACTCTACCTTTTATGTTGGAGGTTGATACATTCCTTTCTTACCCTGGTAATAAGTCTCTTCCTTTGAGTTGAGATAAGTCTAACCTACATATCGGCGCCTAAGGGTTGCAATGATCCCACACCTTTTTTTCTCATTAAAAAAAAACAACTTGTGGCATTAATTAAATAATGTATCCATCATTCCTTGGCAAAGTATACGAGTAAAACATGTGTTTATTAGCAAAAAATAATGAGGTCCACAATTTTAATAGAGATTACTACGTTTTTCGAAAATGGAATTCACTATTTTTGGATCAATGAGAAAATATGCTTTGTTCATATACTTCGACGATAATGCAAGGAAAGCACATGTCTGTGTTTCATGATTGGGAGGCTTCTTCATGTTATGCACATGAATGGTGATACCAACCCTTAACCTATGTAATGTCAACAA
The DNA here is from genome assembly GCF_055761805.1 of Camellia sinensis. Classification (NCBI taxonomy): domain Eukaryota; kingdom Viridiplantae; phylum Streptophyta; class Magnoliopsida; order Ericales; family Theaceae; genus Camellia; species Camellia sinensis. Next base: position 87,266,338 of record NC_138973.1, read on the forward strand.
AAAAATAAAAATAAATAAATAAATAATAATAATAATAATAATAGTAACATATAAAAATAAAGGACAGTTTTTTTTTTTTTTTTCCGTATAAGTTTTGCTATTTTGCTTACAATTAAGGCACTTAGCAAGGTGCATTGAAAGAGTTTGATGATTTTCTTGCGAGTGATCAAAAAATCTTTTTAGTTTTTAGTAGTTTTAGTATGAGTATGAACATGGCAACCTTTTAAGACTAACCACCTCAAATTGCTTTCATCTTAGAAAAATGCAATATTTTGAGAACAAAGTTGAACAAAGTCATATTTCTAACAAGAATTTCTCACCACTAGATTCATAGAAGTCCACATTAATAAAGAAAAATGCTAAAGGCCTCAAAAATTTTACCAAATGTCTCACATGGGTATGGGACCCACATGGAACCCACATTGTGTGGGTCCCACACCCATGTGAGACATTTGGTAAAATTTTTGGTACAATATTTGGGATCTCTAGCATTACTACATATAGATTTTATTATATTTGCGTTTAGCGTTTTGAAAATATATATATTTTATATGCCCTTAAAATATATGTTAAAAAACTTAAATGTATATCATACAATTCTGCATAAAAATGAATATAATAAAGAATATACAATATTTTTAAGCATGCTTTACTTGTGCCCTTAAGGCACACATTAACAAGATCAATAATAATAATAATAATTATCTATGAGACATTATTTATTTTAGAAACTAACCAAAATCCAATGCAAAGTCAATTACAATTGTACCCGCTAAAATCAATTAACAATATTCTTAAATTTCTCCTTTGCTTTTAAAGAATGCAAGTTACCATCAATTCAAGATTAGAATAGTTTGAAGAGTTCTAAATTCTAATGTGCTCTGAAGACTATATAATATATTTTGTTTTTCCTTTGTTTCTAATCTAATTTATTCTTGTTCTTTGCTTAGTTGTCAATATTGGGAACATTCTATAGTGGATCTAATCCCTTAAAGAAGTTGTCAATTTTTTTTTTTTAAAATAATGGGATTTTTATTGATAAGTCCAATTTAGAAGTGTTTTAACCCAAGAAGTCCATGAAGGAATTTTTTAACCCATTTAGTCCCATGTATGTATAGTTTTATTCCATAAAGTCCATTTTCTTTATTTACACTATTTTCTTTGACATTTATGCCCTTATATTTAATTTTGATACCCTTATAAATATTTTTCAACGATTAGCAATTTAATGATGTGAATATTCATATTTTAAAATTCACTTTTATAGGAATGTAAATTGGCCCGTGGGCGGCCCGAAACCCGCCCGCGAGCCAGGGCGGGCCCGGCCCGTTGACAATGTGAATATTCACATTGACATGTTAAAATTCACATTAATAGGAGTGTAAAATTAGCCCCCGTCCCGTGGCGGCGCGAAACCCACCCGCGACCCATGGGCGGCCTGGGGCGGGCCCGGTCCGGCCCGTTGACAATGTGAATATTCACATTGACATGTTAACATTCACATTGATAAGAGTATAAAATTGGGCCACGGCCCATGAGTGGCCAAAAGCCCGCCCGCAGCTCGGGGCGGGCCCGGCCCGCCCCGTTGACAATGTGAATATTCACATTGACATGTTAACATTCACATTGATAGGAGTGTAAAATTCGCCCGCGCCTCGTAGCTACCCGAAACCCGCCCACGGCGCGTGGGCGGGCCCGGCCTGGCCCGGCCCGGCTCGGCCTGTTGACAATGTGAATGTTCACATTGACATGTTAACATTCACATTGATAAAAGTATAAAACTAGACAGCAGCCCAGGGCGGGCTCGACTCGGTCTGGCCTGACCCGTTGACAATGTGAATATTCACATTGACATGTTAACATTCACATTAATAGGAGTGTAAAATTGGCCCCCGTCCCGTGGCGGCGCGAAACCCGCCCGCGGTCCATGGGCGGCCTGGGGCGGGCCTGGTCCGGCCCGTTAACAATGTGAATATTCACATTGACATGTTAGCATTCACATTGATAGAAGTACAAAATTGGCCCGGGGCCCATGGACGGCCAAAAGCCCGCCCGCTGCCTGGGGTGGGCCCGGCCCGGCCTGTTGACAATGTGAATATTCACATTGACATGTTAACATTCACATTGATAAGAGTGTAAAATTGGCCCGCAGCCCATGGGCTGCCCGAAGCCCGACCGCAGCCCGAGGCGGGCTTGGCCCGACCCGTGACAATGTGAATATTCACATTGACATGTTAACATGCACATTGATAGGAGTGTAAAATTAGCCCGCGCCCTGTAGCTGTCCAAAACCCGTCCACGGCCCGTGGACGGCCCGGGGCGGGCCCGGCCGGCCTGGCCTGTTGACAATGTGAATATTCACATTGACATATTAACATTCACATTGATAGGAGTGTAAAATTGGCCCGCAGCCCGTGGGTGGCCCGAAACCCGATCGTAGCCCGAAGCGGGCTTGGCCTGACCCGTGACAATGTGAATATTCACATTGACATGTTAACATTAACATTGATACGAGTGTAAAACTTGTCCATTGCCCGAAGCTCGCCCGCGGCCCGGGGTAGGCCCGGACCCAAACCCGGGCCACCCCGGGCCGCCCATGGGACACGAGTCAATTTTACACTCTTATCAATGTGAATGTTAACATGTCAATGTGAATATTCACATTGTCAACAGGCCAGGCCGGGCCCGCCTCGGGCTGCCCACGGGCCGTGGGCTTGTTTCGGGCAGCCACGGGGCACGGGCTAATGTCACACTCTTATCAATGTGAATGTTAACATGTCAATATGAATATTCACGTTATCAACGGGCCGGGCCCGCGTCGGCCCGGGACCGGGCTTCAAGCTGCCCACGGGTCACGGGCTAATTTTACACTCTTATCAATGTTAATGTTAATATGTCAATGTGAATATTCACATTGTCAACGAGCCGGGCCGGCCCCGCCCAGGGCAGCAGGCGGGCTTCGGGCCGCCCACGGGCCATGGGCCAATTTTACACTCCTATCAATGTGAATGTTAATATGTCAATGTGAATATTCACATTGTCAACGGGTGTCAATGTGAATATTCACATTGTCAACAGGCCGGGTCCGGCCCGCCCACGGGCCGTGGGCTAGTTTCGGGCAGCCACGGGGCGCGGGCTAATTTTATACTCTTATCAATGTGAATGTTAACATGTCAATGTGAATATTTGCATTATCAACGGGTCGGGCCGGGCCCGCCTAGGGCAGCCCACGAGCCGCAGACGGGTTTTGGGCCGGCCATAGGCCGCAGGCTAATTTTACACTCCTATCAATGTGAATGTTAACATGTCAATGTGAATATTCACATTGTCAACGGGCCGGGCCGGGCCCACCCTGACCCGAGCCCGATCCCGATCCCGGGCTTCGGGCTGCCCACGGGTCATGGGCCAATTTTACACTCTTGTTAATGTTAATGTTAATGTTAATATGTCAATGTGAATATTCATATTGTGAACGGGCCGGCCCGGGCCTGCCCCAGGCGACGAGCTGGTTTCAGGCCGCCCATGGGCCGTAGGACAATTTTACACTCCTAGCAATGTGAATATTCATATTATCAATGGGCCGGGTCGGGCCTATTTTTTTGGCTTGTGGGCCGGCCTGGCCCGACTCGAATTTTTCCAGGCACCCACGAGGATCGACATGAGCCGGCCCCCTACACATTGACGATATAAACATTTATATTGACGGTGTGAACATTCACATTAAGGGTATTTTAGTAATTATGTCACCCATAGGACTTATTGAAACATAAGAAAATAATGTAAACTAAATGGAATATAAGTAGATGAAAATAATATTTTGGTCTTCTTATCTCAAATTGGACCTAATGGAATAGTCAAAAAGAATATGGGTTGAATGGAATAAACCTCTTAGAAAATGGATTTATCAAAAAAGCTCCCTAAAATAATATTATACAAATTAATAAAATTGATATTTGTTAATGAAACTTTAGTATTTATGAGAGGAATTTATGTGTAGATCCTAATAGGTGGAGTTATTGTTCAATAGATTTTGTGAGGATTAATGACTTTTTTTTATCAAACACTATTAAAAAAAAATCACTAATTGTTAATTTTTAGTGACAGTTTGAAAATTTTGTCACAAAAATATAAATTTTAGTGACAATTTCAAAAAATCGTCACAAATAAAATTCACTAATTTTCAACTTTCAACAACAGTTTGAAAAATTCATCATAGAAAAATATCATTATTGTAAATTTTAGCGACATTTTATAAAAATTGTGATAAAAAAAATCACTAATTGTCAATTTTTAGCAATATGCAAAAAATTATCACAAAAAATATTTTTAGCAATAATTTTATTAGGACTTATTTTTAATATGACTTGATCGAAATTAAATTGTATTAAGATCTATTGATAATTTACCCTATTTAAAATTGGGTGAAGCACGAATAAATACCAAAATGTGATCTTATGAACGAATTAATCTTTCATCTTTTTTTTTTATAAACCCAAAGGTCCCATTAAAGTGGAAATCACATGAAAAGGTAGTCACTTACATGTTTGGGTTTAATTTTTTAAAGATAAAAGTGATTTTCTCAAAATGTAAAATTACATTTGGGCAATTTGAACTATAGAAGTTTTAGATTTTCTCTCATTTTAGAACAAATCCCACATTACGAACAAAAGCCTAACATTTTAACGTAACACTTCCATGTAATACACTAAACTCATTGGTGTAATTTTTCCAAACGTAACAACGTAACACCAAAAAATTCTTTGATGTATCCCAAACGTAACGCTCCAATATAAAAAAAAATATATAAAAAAAAATTCTTAGTGTACTTTTCCTAAACGTAACACTTCAATCAGTGTAATCCCAAATGTAACACACCAATGTAACATACTCTAATGTAAAATACAAAAACACTAAAAAACTCCTTAATGTACTTTTTTTTTTCAAACGTAACACTCATAGTTTGAAATTATAAATTTGTTTAAAACTTGTTAAGGAATATTTGTACTCCTTTCGGAATGGTTTGAAGAATCTTTTTTTTTAGTGTTATGTTTAGAAAAAGTACACTAAAAAGTTTTTATTTTTTATGTTACATTCGAGCGTTACTTTTGAAAAAAGTACACCAAATAATTTTTTTGTATGTTACATTAAAATGTTACACTAAGGAATTTTTTTGAAGTGTTATATTGAAGTGTTACGTTTAGAAAAAGTACACTAAAGATTTTGTTTGTGTGTTACATTAAAATGCTACACTAAGGAGTTTTTATGTGTTATATTAGAATATTACACTAAGGATTATTTTAGAGTATTATATTAGAGTGTTACATTTGGAAAAAGTACATCAAGAATTTTTTTTTGTATGTTACATTAGAGTGTTACACTAAGGAGTTTTTGTGTGTTTTACATTAGAGTGTTACATTAAAGAGTTTTGTTGTGTGTTATATTAGAGTGTTATGTTTGGAAAAAATACACTAAAATTTTTGTGTGTGTTACGCTAGAGTATTATAATAAGAAATTTTTGTGTGTGTTACTTTAGACTGTTACATTAAGGAGTGTTTTTAGAGTGTCATATTGAAGTGTTACGTTTGAGAAAACTATAGTAAAGAGTTTTTTATGTGTTACATTAGTGTTATGTTTGGATGTTAATTAATATCAATGTTATAATATCAATGTTACAATAGGGACGAACACCATAAAAAGGAACAAACACCACACCAATAACACCACAAATAGGGTAACATCATCTAGCTACAAATCAGCCCACTAAATCCCTACAAAAAAAAAAAAAAAAAAAAGAAACGTAAAAACCTACCTTACCTATACACACCCAACATTAGGAAAAAAATTTAAACAAAATCACACACAAGGGCAAACAAATAAACTTTCAAACCCAAAATTAAGGAAATATAACATACCCAAAATGAAAAGAACTAATTGGTTTAAAAGAAAACTTTTATAACTAAATGAAATAATTTTTTTTTTAAATGAGATTTATGAGTAATTTTTCCTTTTAAAATTGGGCGTACTACAATAATTTGGTAGAGAACTCATGAGAGTACAAAAAGTTTATAAAGTTTATGAATTCATATAGCATTATTATTATTTAAATCAAGATATCATTGGTTTGAAAACATTATATATATATATATATAATTATTTCAATGGCTATCTAGACTACTATACAAGACATCTTCATTCTACCAAACAATTGAAAAATAAGAAGAAAAAAAAAGTTGATTTGGATTTTGCATTCTCTAAAACAATCTCCAAATGAAAGTTGAAGCCTTTGCCAATAACGAAAAAAAAAAAAAAAAGAAGAGGAAAAAAGAAGCAGATCAAGGTGCAACGGAAGTTAAATAACAAAAAAGGAGGCAAAAGCACAATTTATAAAATATGAGGGAGGATATAGTAATAAGATGAAACATGTGGGAACTAAATGAATTAAAGCGAAATATGTGCTTTGTCGTTTGTAAGAAGGACTTAAAATGCAGAGGATTAGAAACGTGGGAGGCTTAGCTGTCCCATTTGGTGCTGAAAATACTTTGCTTGCCTCTTAACACATGGCTAATAAAATACTTTCAAAATCTCAATATAAGCATTAAAAAACAAAAACAAAATTTATATCATTCAAATTTCAAATGGAGAAAAATCCTTATTTTCTATATCAACAATGTTAGGTACTTCAAAATTTTGTAACTCAAATGGCTCAAATAACTCAGAACGACGTTGTTTTAACAGATTTTGAGTGTAAAACGACATCGTTTTGACAGATTTGAGCCATTTGAGTTACAAAATTTTAAGTTACCAAACGTTTTCCTTTCTATATTTAGGTCTCAACTTTATTTACATACCATAATTGATATTAAAATTTATTATTTATATGTTTCATTACATTTAAAAAGAACATATGAATTTTTTTTTGAATTAAAAGAATAAAATTAAGAAATGGTTTAAATCCACGTCTCATAGGGAGCGGGGTCACTGCTGTGCAGTGTTCCCTGCTGTGCGGTTTCAGTCTTTGTTTTTTTTGTTTTTTTTTTATCCAAACCCAAAAAAAAAGAGAAAGAAAATAACTCATAAAATGCTGCCATTTTATTAACACAGCAGGAACAGCAGTAAGGGATCACAGCAGTGACCCCTCATCCCGTCTCATATGAGAATATTCTCCTTGGATACACAATCAATGGTTATCTAATGAGACTTTTTTTTTTAAAAATTTTATTAATTAATTTTGCATTTTTTTCTTATTTCATTTTTAAGGTTTGTTTGTTTTTTTGTTTGTTTGTTTGTTTTTGATTTTGTTTGAATGTATTCAATTGACCGAATCAAATTAAATTAGGGTGTGTATAAACAAAACTTCTTTTGTAAATCTGGTATATCAATTAAGTTCGAACTTTGCCATTACTGAAAGTTAAACTTTAGAATATTTGTTTTTACTATTCTTCTCCGGCCTTACATAAGGGTTGTTTGGAATGACCTAAATAAGTGCATTTTTTTATCTTTTTACGAAAATATGTGCAGAAAAGTAGAGAGATGATGTGATGAAAAAAAGATAAAATGATAAAAAATATGTACTTATTTTGAATTGTCAAACTTGACCTTAATCATCAAAATACCCGTGTATAAAAATTATCACATGAGTCCGGTATATCACATAACTAGGGATGGCAATTTCACCCCGGCCCGACGGGGACCCGACCCCCCGACCCCGATCAGAATGGTTTTTCCCCGAAAAATACCCCGGTGGGGACGGGGATGGTATTTAAAATTAAATCCCCGAAGCATTTCGGGCCGGAGACGGGGATAACATTCACAGCCCCGGACCCGGCCCGTCCCCGTCCCCGTCCCCGTCCCCATCCCCATCCCGTATCTCCCCGAAGTGATGTTACGAATATGCCCCTGTGTATATATATGTGTGTGTTTAGGGTTTAATGACACAATCCCAACACAAACAAACACAGGGGCTGCTTTCTCTCTCAATCTCTCACTCTCACTGCCGTTCTCTCCACTCCCTCAGACGACCACGTCTCTCATCTCTCTCTCCCTCTCCCTCACTCAAATTTCTCTCCCTCAGACCACGTCTCTCATCATCTAGAACAGATCTAAACCGATCCTCCACCACCACCGCCTCCGTCATCATCATCTAGGTCAGATCTAAACAGATTTGAACAGATCCGCCGATCCTCCACCACCGCCTTCGTCGCCATGGCTTCCTCGTCGTAACACCGCCTCTGTCCGGCCTCCACTGCAGCTCCGTCGCAACACAACTTGACGAACAGATACAGATCTGCGGTTTTTTTTTTTTAAAGTTGTTGATGATGATGATATATATATATATATATATGCGTGTGTGTATATATATCTTCAGATTTTTTAGATTTGAGATTTTTTTTGAGATATATATATATCTTCGTTGAATCGTCGCCAAATTTTTGATATATATATATATATATATATGCGTTGATGATGATATATATGTGTAATGAAGAATTTGAGATTTTTTTTTTTAAAAAGTTGATGATGATGATAGATTATACAACAGATTGAAATTTTTAATGATGATGATGCTGATGATAGATTACTGAAACTGAATACAACAGATTGATTTTTTTTTTTTTGTGTTAAAAAAAAATAAAAATGAACAGGTCGGGGATTTTCGGGGTCGGGGAAACCCGATCCCCGATCGAGGGCGGCGGTGGGGGGCTGATGGGGTCCCCGACGGGGATCATGGCCGGGGCCGGGGAATTTCTCACTATCGGGGATCGGGGACGGGGAGTGTGGTCCCCGGCCCCGCCCCGCCCCGTTGCCATTCCTACACATAACACCCATTTAATGGTTCTATTGTAATTTGTAGACTATGGTACTTATGTTTTGATCATGTATACATTTTAACTATTTATTATTAAACGGATACACGACTAACATAATAATTTCACAATGTAAAAATAATTACTCACTCGTGTATGTTATATAATTAGAAATTCAAAAAACCTCACAATTATAAATGGAGAAATGCTATGCATTACATATTTCTTCACCGTTTTATATTATCAAGATACTTGACATGAACATATTTATTTTCATTAATTTTTAAATAATTATCTCCAAATAAGAGAATTAATTGTAATTATTAATATAGATAATAATACAAAATATTATAAATGATTAACCTTCTCGTTTGACATGCGAAAATTTTAATTTAAAAGTCAAAAAGTTACTAAAAAAATCAAAAAAGTTTATAATTTATACCAAAAAGTAAAGAAAAAGTTAAAGGTTTATTTCCTCTTTACTTTTTGTATATCTTTTTATAAAAAATTAAAAAATCATTTTAAACATACTACTTTTTTTATACCTTATATTTTAATTAAAAAATTACTAAAATAGTTATTCTTCTAAAACTTTGACAAATACTCTTTGGGGGCCCAAAGAACCACATGGAAATTAACAACTGCAATGATTTGTTTACATTTGGTTCAATTATTTGCCAATTAGCTCAAATTCCCCTCCTAAATTTTGAAAAACGAGAATTTCTAATGGGCTATCATTATATTCAAATTGACGCGCCCACCCTCACAAAAAAAACAAAAAAACAAAAACAAAATGATAATTACCCTAGTCCCTTGAGATTTAGAAAAATTACAGGGTTCGTTTGGAAAGTGGGTTGATTTTTTTGACTTTTTAGCTTTTTAAACTATTTTAGCCTGTGATTAAAAAGTTTTGTTTGGAAAGAATTTTAGGCTTTTTTGACATTTTTGATTTTTTTGTGAGAGAAAGAATGTAATGATTGTAATGATTATAGGTTGTATGTGATATTTTGTCTTCTTAGATTAAAAAACCTATTTATTTTTTGTGACTAAAATAGTCAAAAAAACCCCCAACTTTTACTTTCCAAGCGAAGCCTATGAATCTTACAAGTTTGACATATTTATATTAACCATTTATTATGTTTTAATTTATATAACATTTAATGTATTTTTATTAAAAATTCATTAGCTATATTAATAAAAATATTTTTTATATTGAGATTTATATTTTACCTTATATATTTTTGTCTTCATACCATCTACTTTAATTTTAATCTCTTTTATTTTATTAAAAAAATATCAATATAAAATCAGTCTAATTTAGACAAAACAAAAAGAGTGGATGGTTGGTTGGGCTCTGCTTTAATAGGCTCACATTATTCATCATGGGCGGGTATAAATCAAGGATTCCCACCTTTCTCCGATTATAGATATTTTTTTTTGTTTTTTGTTTTTTTCACTTGTGTGTTCAAATATCTAAAGAAGATGTGGGTCTGATCACAATAATACTGTTTGGTGTTAAATTTTAAAAACTGTTTCTTTAAAGTTTTCAATCAATATTTTTTTATTTTAAGTAAATTTTTTAATAGTTTAATTATTATTATTATTTTTTACTTTTTAGATCTAATTAATCTATACACACTTAAAAAGTAAAGCATTTATAAGAAAAATCAATAAATATAAAAAATAAGAAAATATGTTAAATTTATTTTTTTATTTTTTTGTATTTAGGGAATTTAAAAAAAAAAAAAATCTAAACCAAACAAAGTGAATCATTTTTTGAAAGAAGTATTTTCTTTCAAACTATTTTTATTAAAGAGTACATGATTATGCATGGCAAGTTATAAATTGTCTACAAAGTTTTTTGCAAACAAAACAAAATAAATAAATAAAAATACTTATATAATTTCCTTTGCTTGTTTTCCTTTAATTCAAAAAATTATTATCTTGCGTGCTATACTTTGATAAAATAGAGTTCTGTGACTATTTTAGCTTTCATCATTTGAAATGAAAACACTAGATACAAGGATTGAAAGATTGGTAGGACGGCCTTCTAATTTTTCACTAGAAAAAGGGATTGTTATTCTCATTTCATGTTATAGTAAATATATTTTTTCTTTATTCTTGTTAGATATAATTACATCAATACTCTTAGAATTTTAATTTTTTTAAGGAAGTGATTTTTGTGTGAAGGAATATTAATACAACTATATGTGATAAAGGACAAAGAAGATAGTGAATTTGGAATAAAGTGGAGTGAAAATAGTAGCTTTTTAAAAAAATCTCTTATATTAGTTATGAATTATGAAGTATGGGTAGTTTGATAAATATATTGTACCCGTACTGGGTACTTACCAGTGTATTATACTTCATGTGGTACTTCTACATACGTATTAGATATATGAAACAGGTATTCAACATTTTTCTTATTAATTTTTGGCGTGTTCAGACGTACCTAATGTATACTCAAGCCGTGCCGTACTTCAATTGAAATAATATTTTCTTCTATTATAGAGATAAAATTCTTTTAACTAGATTTCTTTTTTATTTTTAGTTTTATGCTTAGCATGATTTTAAAATTAAGTTATGGTTTGTAAGTTATTTAATATAATAACATTTAATTTTGATTTATACCTTTTCTTTTGACATTATTAAGCCTCCGTTTGGGAAGTTGGTTTGAAATTTTTTTTTGGCAAAAATAACCACAAAAAAACAAAATAGGTTTTTTAGCCTAATAAGACAAAACATCACATTCAACCCATAATCATTACATTCTTTCTCTCACAAAAAAGTCAAAAAAACCAAAAGCCCTTCCAAAACTAGGCTTTTTAGCTCTAGGCTAAAATAGTCAAAAAGTCAACCCACTTCCCAAACGAAAACTGTGTAGTTAGATCTTAACAAATTAAACTATTTAATCAATTTTTGCATTATCCTAAATTAAAAATAAATATTTTTTATAAACGTACCGGGTCGTACATGTACCCTATTCTTTTTTGAATTATATCGTATCGACGTACTTATATCGTACCAATACTACTACTTGTACTCATACCCGTGCTTCATAAGTTAAGAATATCTTAACATTATATATGTTTATCAAACTTTATGGAGATATTCAATACCTATTGCGGGACATTATTTTGAATTGTTCACGTGACTTAAGTGGTTAGTCGAGGTGTCATGTGGATAGTACTTATTAGCAGAGGTGTGAGTTGATCACACTTGAATATGAAATATTTGGATAAAGGACATGTATCTTTAGATGATGATAGACTATCTGATTGAATAAGTGATGACTGTTAAGAGAGTTAATCTTAAACTGAATTGGAGAAGTCCAAATAAGTGTTATCTCTAAAAGGGATAGAGTCACTTATAGGGCATGTGAACATTAATTATCATGGAGAAAATTGTTGAAAAATTCAAGATAAAGAGTATATAAGACATTAGATCCAATGGATATTTTTTGTTGATGAAAGGTCCACCTTTTGTGAAATAGTTTGGTGAGAGTCATTTTGTTAGTTTTGGAGGACATTTTTTTTTTTAAATTTTACCCCTTAATTTATTTGTTGATTTTTTTATCTGTTGACTTTCGTTGACTATTGGTTTAAATTTATATTTATCTGTTCAAATTATTTTTTATCTGTTCAATTTTTTTTCTATCTGTTCAAATTTATATCTATCTGTTCAATTTTTCCCTATATGTTTAATTTTCTTTGCTTATCTGTTCAATTTTTTTCATATTTGTTTAATTTTATTCCCTATCTGTTCAATTTTTTACCCTATCTATTCATTTTTTGATCTTTTTAGTTCAAATTTTGTTCTTATATGTCAAACCAACTCTATCTGTTGAAATTATTTGTTCAAATTTTTTTTATCTATTAAAACAAGAGGCAATGATCTATTGAAGTGAGTAGAGAGAGCTGGAAGACAGAGTTACTTATTCAAACTCTCTCTTTCCTCATCTCTTTTTCTTTATCTGTTGTAATGAAAAAAAAAAGAAAAAGAAGATAATAACATCATTAACAACAATAACAAGAAGCCATATTCAAAAATAAAAAATAAAACAAATAACAACACAGATCCATTCAATTTTGGATTTCAACACATCTCTTTTTCTTTCCATGATTTTTGAATTGTGAAAAAGAACTTCTCTCTCTAAACTTTTCTCCCCCTAGGGTTTCCCGAGTTGGTGGCTGCTGGTGGTGGGAGAGGGGTTTCCGGCGGCCTCCTCTCCCCTTCCCTTACCCCTCTTTTGCTCTTTCCTTTCTTTTTTTGCTTTCCCATAACTTGGAAGCTTTAGCTTTCCATTCTCTCCCTTCTTTGTGAGATGTTTTCCCCCACTCATTCACTTCGGGAGTGACCTTCTCAGATCCGCGCCTTCACTGCCTCTGCACTGCCGTCTTCTCCATAGCCACCGCTTTCTTTTCCTTCCTCTTTTGTCGACGCCGGATTCGCCTTAGCCACCGCCTTCACCGACTCTTCTCCGCCGCCTCTCCCTCGTCGGTCTTCTCCATCGCCGGATTTGCCGATGCTGCTGCCGGATGTGCTTGGTTATGGGTCTATTTTGTTTGGTTTTACTTTTGTTTGGTTTCTTTCCTTCGGTTTGTGTTTTTCTTTTCCTTCGGTTTTTAGGACACCACATGTATTGTTTAGTTTTCAAAAACAAAATATAAAATTTTGAAGTAAATATTTTTAAAATTTGAAATTTCTTTCCAAAGATTTTTAAATTTCAAATTAGATATGAGTTAGATGATTTTTTTTATTATTTATTTTTTAACTCTATATTAAGATTTGTAAATTTCCAGAACCATAGATATGATTAGATAAACTAAACATTTTTGTGCCATTTTCTTATGGTTCACAATTTTTTTTAAAAATTAAGAAATTTAAATTAATTCTTTGGAATTAATAAAAAATCCCTTTTGCTTATAGTATAGACTAGCCTATCACCCGTGCTATGCATGGAATAATTATAATTATAAATATTTATATTTGTTTTAGATTTTTTTTAATATATAAATTATGTTTTTTAAGATTTTTTATAAAAATAATTTAACAATCTTATCACTAACCATAGTGTATGAGAGAAGTTAAAAAGGATACTGCAGTAACTATATACAGGTTGTATCTATAGTTATTTGTATGAGGGGATTTTAAATGCTGATCATGAGATTTTGACCAAATCAATAAATGCATGCATGTGGATTGAAAAAAGTTAATAAATGTTGATCAGGAGATTTTTACCAAATCAATAAATGCTGAGTTTTTTTTTTAATAAAAAATTTAGAACATTCAGATTGAGATATTGAAACTGTTGGAACAATCTTCTGTGTAAATAAAATAACTTAAAATAATTCAAACAAAATAAAATAAAACTTAAATAATTTATTTTGTTGAACCGAATCAATAATTTAAAGACCAAGTCGAGTGTGTGACACTTTGTCCTTAAGACAGATTCGCCCCGCTACGGTGCTTACGGTTATGTGGCGTCTATCTCCCAGGATACAATGATCTTCACAAATTTGTAGTAGCACTTCAAACAAATTTGTTCGACGAACCAGAACCTTGTGTTCTATAACTTTCTGAATTTTTTTCCTAAAATAATATGAAAAATAAAGGACGTAAGAGAGTAAAATGAAGGCAAGGAAAATGAATTTTCGGAATCAATCAAAATTGGAATGGGGCTGCCTTTATATAGGCTTTGTTGGCACCTATTCAATTTGAATAGAAAAGGTATGAAGAAGGGACATATCCCTTTCTTTAAAATAAAGAGACACCGTGAAAGGTTTGCGCCCTTTCATTCAAATGGCGGTTTGACCCTTTCTTGAAAACAAAAAGACACCATCAAAGGTTACACCCTTTCATTCAAAATGGAGTCTATTTCAATTCACAACTACCTCTTTATAAATTTTCCAACAGAAACTCCCACAGGTCTTGGGTTAAAAACCCCCTTGAGTGTTTATATTTATCTAACTTCAATTATATTAAAAAATCAAATTATAAACAAAAGGAGATAACTTCAATCATACAAATCACATTTTTTTTAATGCTATCTAACTACAATCACATTTTTCTCATAATAAAAAAAATAATTGAAAAAAATAACCATTAAAATAGTAAATAAAAAGATTATTTAGAAGTATTGAACAAACTACAATCACATTTTTCTTTTTGTAAGTGTTTATGTTTATCTAACTTCAATCATATTAAAAAAAATCAAATTATAAACAAAAGGAGATAACTTCAATCATACAAATTACAATTTTTTTAATGCTATCTAATTACAATCATATTTTTCTCATAATAAAAAATAATAATTGAAAAAAGAACCATTAAAATAGTAAATAAAAATATTATTTAGAGCCATTGAACAAATTACAATCACATTTTTCTTTTTGTGAGTTAACTTCAATCATATTAAAAAATCAAATTGTAAACAAAAGGAGATAACTTCAATCATACAAATCACAATTTTTTTAATGCTATCTAACTACAATGACATTTTTCTCATCATAAAAAAAATAATTGAAAAAAATAAACATTAAAATAGTAAATAAAAAAGATTATTTAGAACCATTGAACAAACTACAATCACATTTTTTGTTTTTGTAAGTGTTTATGTTTATCTAATTTCAATCATATTAAAAAATAAAAATATAAACAAAAGGAGATAACTTCAATCATACAAATCACAATTTTTTTAATGCTATCTAATCATCATAAATAATTAAAAAAATCAATCACAAATTAAGTCAATTGATAATTAAAAAACACAATAATTTATTTTTCAAAAAACATAGTGAGTTAAAAAGATCAATTACAATTTTTTTGGGGTCAAAATACAATCTAATCATCATCAATAATTGGTACATTATGTGACCCTAATGAGTACAATCCATTTTATTTTTCAAAAAACATAGTGAGTTAAAAATCAAATCAGAAATTAGGTGAATTGATAGTTAAAAAAACATAATAATTTTTTTTCAAAAAACACAGTGAGTTAAAAAAATCAATTACAATTTTTTTTTTCAAAATATAATCAAATCATTATCAATAATTGGTACTTTAAAAAGAAAATCAGAAAAAAATCAAATCAAATCACAAATAATTTTATGCTATCTAAAAGATTAAATCACATTAAAAAAAAAGAATTATTGAACAAATTACAATCACATCACATTTTTCTCATAATAAAAAAAATAAATAAATGAAAAAAAAAACCATTGACTAACTACAATCACATTAAAAAAAAAAAAGAAACATTAAACTAACTACAATCACATTTTTTTCCTTTGTGAGTGTTTATGTTTATCTAACTTTAATCATATTAAAAATAAAATTAAAATAGTAAATAAAAAGATTAAATAATATTAAAAAAAAACCATTGAACTAACTACAACAATTATATTAAAAAAAAGAGTCATTGAACAAACTACAATCACATTACATTTTTTCCATAATAAAATAAATAAATGAAAAAAAGAACTATTAAACTAGCTACAATCACATAAAAAAAAAAAAGAATCATTCAATTAATTATAATTACATTTTTCTCTTTGTAAGGGTTTATATTTATCTAACTTCAATTATATTAAAAAATCAAATTATAATTTTTTATTCGCTAGACAAATCACAAATATTTGTATGTGCTATCTAACTACAATATTAAAACAGTAAACAAAAGGAATAGTCAAGAAGGAGAAAACAAAAAGAAGACTTACTGTTTGTATACGTGGTCACTGAAATTGAAAGTGTAGAAGTGAGAAGTCAAGAAGGAGAAAACAAAAAGGAGACTCACTGTTTACAATAAGTATGTAAAAAGTTAAATAGAGTGTGTGTATTGGAGAAGTTAAAAAGACTTGGAAGAATTTAATTAGTGCTAAATTTTTTTTTTCAAAAAAAATAAAAAAAAATTAAGAAATTAAGGTTCAGATATTGAAACTCCCACAAAACTTGTGGGTTAGAGATAGATATAATAAATAGATAGATATAGATATAGATATTTATATTTGTTTTAAATTTTTTTAATATACAAATTATTTGTTTTAAAAAAGGTACTACAATAATTATGAGAGAAGTCAAAAAGTCTTATGGGTTGAGAAAAGTTAATAAATGTTGAGGTTAATTTTTTTTTTAAAAAAAACAAAAAATTAGAAAATTAGGATTAAAATATTGGAGCTCCCACTTGCCTTGGGGGTTAGAAACCCCCTTTTGCTTAATATATAGTATAGATATAGATAGATTATAATAATGTGGGTATATTACACTGACACCTCTTGAGATTTCTATTTAATATAGATCCCCTCACATTTAAAAAATTATATTTCCCTCATTGAAGTTTGTAATCTCATTACAAATTGTCCCTAAATTGCTAATGTCATGCTCTAAAATTTTCTAAATGACCATCTTGCCCTTTTTTTTTATCATTTTTTCTTCCTATCATCATGACTACATTCTATAATTTTCTATCATTAAATTCTACCTGAATATATTCTTATTGAATGATAATAAATAAACATAAATTTTATATAGAATTTTCAAACACAATTATATAACTTAATAGTAACCTTTCACTTTAAAACAAAACACCTATAAACATAATTTATATTTATAACAATATTGTTATCACAATATTTTTATGATTTTTTTGTATAAATTTTTATATATGAATGTAATTTTTCATTTTTATTTCCACTATTGTTTGTGGGATATCAAACTTTTTTGAAGCAATGGTGTTGCAACAACTTAGCGAAAACAAAACAGAACTTTCAATCAGAACTATGGCAACACTTTGGCCCAATTCGCACAATTGATCGTTGTATGCCCCCCACTGAAGAGAGAGAGAGAGAGAAAAAAAAAAACTGAACCTCACAAACTGACATGCTTGAACCACTGCTCAGAATTTGAGAATCCCAGATTGCACATAGCAGGAAAAGGAACAAACACCCCTATGAAGGGTAAGATGATCTTGTCTTAGCTTTGATATGATCTAGGGTTTCATTATTCAAACAAGCGGCATCATGCATTCTAGAAATGGGAGAGCATCCTGTCCTAATTTTGAAAGGTACTATAACTCACTATATGTACAAGGAGTTAAAGTCAATGTGACATTACCAAAGAGTCCTTTGGATCATAACGAATAAAGATCCCAAGAAATCAGAAGAGTCAATATAGCCTCTCTTCGAAGTCTGAGAACCTTAGATAGCAGAGCTACCTTTTTGACAAATCTCAAAAGATTATAACACAAGGCCTCAAAAATAACGTAGAAACGCGCCTGTGCTCTCAACAGTATCTGGGCAACACAGGGACTTTAAATGCACCCATGCATGCAATGCAATAAACATATAATTGAAAACAAAAGTCATACCATGGAGTTCGAGTCAAAGTTTCATAAAATCCCCAGTAGAGCCACCAGAAACTGTAACATGCCCGGTGGTATCCGTGCGCGTTAAACAATTCAAACCCTCGATTTCTTTGATTTAGTCTTACTAGTGCAATGTGAAACATAGATGAGAGTCCAAATTTGGCAACCTTATAGAAAATCCATTTTAATACAAAATTTTTACCACAAATGGACTACATCACCAAATCTTAGAGTCGCCACCTAATGTTTTGGAAAAATTAGGAAACCCGTGACTCATGCCAAGGACATTGTTCATCATCACCAAAGATGCTTGGCTCAGAACCTTAGGTATGGGAGGGAAAGGTCATTATTGAGTACCCCCGCTCACTCGATCAAAAGATCGGCCTTTACTAAACCATGACATGAATTTTATTTTCTTTATATGTTTATGTTTCAATTATTAATAAATCCTAAAATTTACTATGTGAAGCATACAAGTATAGGTTATGCCATTCATTTTGGAACAATTTGATTTCATGTGTTTTGAAGATGTACAATTCAATGAAATTGAGTTTACAAACATGAAAAATAATATTATTCCAAATTAAGTGACACAACCTCCATCCGCTGGCATTCATACAGTTATATCAAGTAAGTAAGTAGTCTCATGGTAGGATATTAACTATGGTAAGAAAAACATACACAATCGGGGATGCTAAAGTATAAAAACTTACATTGTTACTGACATCCCGCGCACAACTATAAAACAAAGTTAGCGAAATATGCATGATCTTCTACACAAAATTCTACTGCAATTCACACATGAAATGAAACTAAAGATTCGATTTCTAAGATATGACATGTGAATCATCTCAAAAACATGAGGCAGCGCACATAATTACACAGGAATTGATCAAATCTACAAATGCAAACTTAGCCGAATCAAGATGCACAAAACATGGATATAACATTAAAAAAAAATATATGATGCTTATGCACAAATAAGGAAATCAAGTAAGAGAACAGGAAAGAAAGAAATGGGGCGGGAATTAGTATAACACTTTTAAATATTACAACCCCAAATAAAAGGAGGAGAGAAGAAAACAAATATTATGACAAATATATATATATAAATCCTCCCAACTCTCAAATTAAAAGAAAATAGAAAGATGCCTCGGAGATCAACCGTCGGAAATGATTCTGTTCATTGCTTGGAGATTGCTCTATTTTGCTAAAAAACGAACACAATTTTGCGGGAGCACTATTCATTACAAAAAGTACTATTCACCGTGGCAATTACTATTCACATTTTTTGGTCATTATTCATCTTACTGGGCATTTTTCGTCCGCGGTTACTATTCATCGCTAGAGGTACTATTCATCGTCGGGGTTACTATTCACCTCCTTAGCGAAATATGCATGATCTTCTACACAAAATTCTACTGCAATTCACACATGAAATGAAACTAAAGATTCGGTTTCTAAGATATGACATGTGAATCATCTCAAAAACATGAGGCAGCGCACATAATTACACAGGAATTGATCAAATCTACAAATGCAAACTTAGCCGAATCAAGATGCACAAAACATGGATATAACATTAAAAAAAAAATATATGATGCTTATGCACAAATAAGGAAATCAAGTAAAAGAACAAGAAAGAAAGAAATGGGGCGGGAATTAGTATAACACTTTTAAATATTACAACCCCAAATAAAAGGAGGAGAGAAGAAAACAAATATTATGACAAATATATATATAAATCCTCCCAACTCTCAAATTAAAAGAAAATAGAAAGATGCCTTGGAGATCAACCGTTGGAAATGATTCTGTTCGTTGCTTGGAGATTGCTCTATTTTGCTAAAAAACGAACAAAATTTTGCGGGAGCACTATTCATTACAAAAAGTACTATTCACCGTGGCAATTACTATTCACATTTTTTGGTCATTATTCATCTTACTGGGCATTTTTCGTTCGCGGTTACTATTCATCGCTGGAGGTACTATTCATCGTCGGGGTTACTATTCACCTCCGGAGGTTACTATTTACCGCCAATCATTATTCATCTGGTGGGGTCACATCTTTTGGGAAAATGATAAATTTTTTTGATTTACAAATTTTCTTCTGATCACCCTCACGGTTGTGGAATGTGTTCTCAATTCTCAATTCAATATTCAGAATTTCAACTTTAATGGTTGGTTTGGACGTATTGGAAAGAAAGGTTTTGTTCTAAAGGAGCTAATTTCAAAAGATACACAGTGATTTTACTCTACACTGCGCAGTATAATTACTATGCACTTTACAATATAATAATATATAAAAGATATTATTAACATAAATATATGTACAAATACCCAAAAAATATAAAAACACACACAAATATGTAAAATTATAAAATAACAAAATACATGGACTAATAAAATATATTTTAGCGGGCCAAATATGTAATATAATTTGACCAAAGCGGGTGTAAAGCAAAAGAAAACAAAAAAGCAAATGGTGGGAGTGTGGTGAATTTTTCAAAGGGGGAATAGTACCTTTATATAAAATATCTAAAATACATTAATTACATTAATATATGTACAGATATTTAAACTATTATAAAACACACCAAAACATGTAAAATTATAAGATAATAAAAATAAATAGACAAATAAAACATATTTTAACGGGCCAAATATGTAGCATAATTTGACAAAAATGGGTCAAAAACAATTTGGCCAAAACAGGTGTAGGTTGGGATTGAAGCTTAAATTCTATCTTTCTACTGAGAATTTTGTGAGATAGTATATTCTTATTTTCATCATTGGGTAATCAAAAGAAAGTGCCCAAGTCTTAGAGCCGGTCAAAATAGGGTGTCTACAGTTGCCCCTCTTTGATAGAGCTCAAAGTCATTTCTTGACGTGAGTGTATGTCAAAGTCCGAAGACAACCCTTTTGATAAAGCCGTAAGACTTGGGCAAACAAACATGATGCAAATACAATTAGTTGAACTCGAGGGTTACCGACGTATCCTTTTGCAAGGAATCAAACTAGTGTAGTTCATGGACAAAATGCAAGTGACATGCTCAAAATGCAGTTTGAAAGTTGGACTTACACGCTTCGCGAAGCCGGTTGTTTAAAAATTCATGATTATGCAATACAATGCAATGTCATGGAGTGATGATAACGATATGAAGATGGCAACATGAGAGGCAAGCCTCGCGCAAATGATAAGAAACATAATATGGGGTGCATCACATATAAATGTGCCACAACAAAAACAATAAAGAGAGTGCATCACATACAAATGTGCCACAACACAAATGATAGAGCGAAAATGTGAACTCAAAATCCAAATGTGTCTTACACGAGAGGAGGAACAGTGAACTTGAGATCCAAATGCGTTTCGCGTGAGAGGAGAAATGGTGAACAAATCCAAAAGCGTCTCATGCGAGACGAGAAAAGGTGAACTCGAAATCCAAACGCGTTTCACGCGAGAGGGGGAATAGTGAACTAATCCAAACGCATCTCATGTGAGAGGAGAAATAGTGAACAAAACCAAACGCGTCTTAGGCGAGAGGAGAAAGGTGAACTTGAGATCCAAACGGGTCTCACGCGAGAGGAAAAATGGTGAACAAATCCAAACGCGTCTCATGCGAGAGGAGAAAAGGTGGTATAACCAACAAACGTACCTAACCGTATTCCCTACGGGAGGGGAGAGATTTTGACCGGGTAAATGTCACATCCTAACATGTTTCACGTGAAAGGAGCAAAGGTGGTGTAACTAACAGGCGTACCTAACCGTATCTCATACAAAGAGGGGGAAGGTTTTAACTAGGTAAACATCAAATCCTAACACGTTTCACGTGAAAGGAGAAAAAGTGGTGTAACTAGCAGGCGTACCTAACTGTATATCATACGGAGAGGGCGAAGGTTTTAACCGGGTAAATATCAAATCCTAACACGTTTCGTATGAAAGGAACAAATGTGGTGTAACCAATAGGCATACCTAACCATATTTCATACGGAGAGAAGAGAGGTTTTAACCAGGTAAACTTTAAATCCTAACACGTTTCATGTGAAATGAGCAAAAGTGGTGTAACCAACAAGCATACCTAACCGTATTTCATACAGAGAGGGGGGGGGAAGGTAAACATCAAATCCTAACACGTTTCACGTAAAAGGTACAAATGTGGTGAAACCAACATACGTATCTAACTGTATCTCATACGGTGAGATGGAAGGTTTTAACCAGGTAAACATCAAATCCTAACACATTTCACATGAAATGAACAAAGATGGTGTAACCAACATGCGTATCTAACCGTATCTCATACGGAGAGATGAAAGGTTTTAACCAGGTAAACATCAAATCCTAACACGTTTCACATGAAAGGAACAAAGGTGGTGTAATCAATAGGCGTACCTAACCACATTTCATATGGAAAGGGGGAGGTTTTAACCGGGTAAACTTCAAATCCTAACACGTTTCACATGAAAGGAACAAAGGTGGTGTAACCAGCAAGCGTACCTAACCGTATCTCATACAGAGAGGGGGAAGGTAAACATAAAATCCTAACATATTTTACATGAAAGAAGCAAAGGTGGTGTATCCAACAAACGTACCTCACTGTATTTCATATGGAGAGGGGGAATATTTTAATTGAGCGAAAGAGAAAAGGGTTGTAACCAATGTGTTTGAACAACTATAAGGAAGTGATGTAAATAGATTATAGCCATGCGATACAACAGTGTAATAGTTGTAACCATGCAGATAGATGTAATAGTTGGTGCAAGTGTGATAGTGAATACAAAAACACAAAGGGCAATCTGTGACAACAAAATGCAAATGCATACGGATGCACACCAGATAATATGGATGCAATACACAAAATGATTTTTTTCTTTGTTGTTTTTTCCTTTTCTTTTTTGGAAAATTTCCTATTTTTTATTTTTCATTTTGTTTTTGAAAATTATATACATATACATATATATATATATATATATATATACAAAATACAAAAATATATACATGATATACAGACAAAACCAAAACACAAAAAGAAACACTCGCTGCTATAGGGGTTCGATCCTCTGACCTCAGGCTCAGCCTCTCAATCTTTGACCACTGAGCTAAACTAATTCTTTTAACAAAATATATATAGAAGATATATGCATATAGACATAATATATATACATATCTATATCTTTCCCACCTCTATTGTCTTTGTTTCACTCTTCATCTTCGTCTTTTTCGAGAGTCATGTCTAGTACGCGATTTCAACAAACAAGGCACTTAATCGACAGAGGTAGACCCTCACTGATTTTTTTAACGATTGCCTCGGCACCTTCACCCCCTTGTCTTCTTCTCCTTCCTCGTTCTCTTCTTAAACCGAAGCCTATGAGAGAGGTAGAGCAAAAAGCTGCAAACTCTCTCTGCCACCACTCTGCAACCCATTTCTTTTGCATCAATCTCCTCTGACATGGCCTCTTCTTGCGGTTCTCTCACTCTTTTTCTAGGCCTCAATGAGTCCACGTTAGAGATGACAGATTTCGACTCCTCTGAACCTCAACCGCGCTCTCCTCCTCATTTTTCTGTTTTCAGCTTTCCAGCAATATCAGTTGAGCAAATAATGGTAGCACAGTCTGACATCGAAGCTAACTCATATACACTGAGGTCATGTGTGGAGACCGTGGCTGCAGTCTCCAACTTGTCCTGTCGACTGTAACATAGGGCGTTTGGTGTACATCGGTTAAATGCACAACTCTCTTTACTCCAATGTATGTACAAGGACTCTCGAGTAGAAATTAGTGCATTGAAAAAGTAGAACAAAGAGCTGAAACGACAGGTCACTTCCGCAGCCCGATTCGGAGTTCATTCTCACAACCAATTTGATGGCCGGCGAGGAGTAATTTCTTTCGAAAGTTCTATCAATGTTGAGATAGAGTCTTCAAGGACTCCCCGAGAGTAAAGATAAAGTGAGGTAGCTGATGGTAAAGTTGGGCAACGAAGCTATGTGCAAATGAAACCGGTTGTAATCTTCGTCGTCGGGGTGTTGTCGGAAAACTGAGAAAATGCCACTCTCTCTCTTTCTTTCTTTTTTTTAGGAAAGAGCACCAATCATTCAGAATTTTCTCTCTTTTGTTTCGAAATTTCTTCATCTTTCTGTAATGCAGTAATCGGGGGGGTTCACCTTGGAATTGAACAAAAGAAATTCCATTTTTGCACATCATGGCATGAATGAATTTGCACTTGAGTTTGAAAATATTTTATTGAATTTGAATTTTAGAATGATCGAATTTGAATGAATTCTGAATTGGACATTGAGCCCCTCAACTAACCAGAAATCAAAGAATGACTCAATGGAAGAAGAACAGAGCAAAAACAATTCAAACATACCTATTTACACTCACTGGAATGAAAGAGACTCAAAACAAAACTCTAAAAGACAAGCCATTGAGCTTTATACAAATTCTGTAGTTTTTCTATTTTGCGTTCATAAAGTGGCTAGCCAGCAGATTGAGTGACCGGCCGGCTGACACAAACAATAAACACATATGGAGTCAACTAAAATCTAGACGACCGACTGAATAGTTAGCTGGCCAGCTGAAATATGAACATGGAACTTGAGAGTGCGAGGAGAAAACAGAATTCCTGACTCGACTATGCCCCTAGTTCATTGTCTTGACTTTTTTTTAACTAAAAAGATTTTGACCAACATGAGAGTTAGATTAACATGCTTGTTCCACTCCCTGTTTTGAAATCATGTAAGCTAAGCTGGGAGCACTGAAATTTTTCTCTTTTTGTTCCAAAGAATGGTCTAGTTTTGCAAAGATGAAATAATTTTAGAGAAAAATTAGTCGATTTCGTTAAAAGTCCTTGAAATCTATTTTTGAGAATGATCACTACCAGACCAACATGAAATCAACCCTTGAGATGTACAACTGAATTTGCCTTGCAACTGAACTCGTCATGAAGGACAACTGAACCAAACGGGACAAGTTAATTAAACATAGATTGGATAGCCAAGTCGAATAAAGATACGCCAATCAAACATAGCCGGGATGAGTGAGTTGAAAAATGATTAAGGCCGAACTTCAAGATAAAGCTGCCCATATATCCCAAAAATAGGAATCAGGCCATACGTAGTTCCGGGTAGGGCTCACTCGATTATTAACACTCTCTTTTTATGCTCTAACTTTTGCCAAAACCACATTTCTGGGTTTTCGACCTTGCGAGCTCTTTTCCTTTTTTTCATTCTTCTTTTTTTTTTTCATTTTCTATTTTTTTTGTTTATTGTTTTTTTTTTTTTGCTCTAACTTTTGCTTGGGTCGTCCTTTTGGGTTTTCAGCCCAGCGAGCCTCTCAAGGAAAAACAAAATTTTAACTTGTCCATGTTGATTAGTTGTGAGATCCACGAGCCATCTAAATCCATAAAAATGGTCGATACTCTTGACCAGATAAATTTAATGATGTAGGGATCCCTCCAATTGGGTCTAAATTTGCCCCTAGTGTCGTGGATAGAAACTCAATTGTCCTTCAGTAATAAAACTCATTCTCTCAGATTCTGGGATTTGACTTCTTTTCCGGTCTTTATTAGCTTGAGAAATGATCTAGTTTGAATCTTTTCACATTCGACCTTATTGCCCCTAGTTCAAGGGCTGCCTCCATTCTGGCTATGCAAGCCTTATACTTTGGTTGATTACTGAACATTCTGAATCAAGGTTTGAAAGCTAAGGAGGTTGGACCTCAAGTCGAGAGGGATTCTATACTGTACAATTTCAAGATCAATTCCAAACATTTCTTCATAGGACCACACAAAAATATTTTTTGAAATCTTTTAACTAAGTGACTAATCACTCGTGCTCTTACGAAGACAATAAAGAACCAATCTAGACCAAGCCAGGACCCTTCTCAGTACCCACATTAACAGAAATGATCTTATTTATCAAGGGCTTGGCACACCTCTCTTCCTCTCAGTCAATCAAAGTTTGCAAATCCTAAGGAATTTCTTCCTTTTCGTTTTTATTAGAGTTTTGGATAAAAGTTTTATAATTTTTGGTCAATGCAATGAATTAAAGGCACAGAGAAGTAGGCAGAATCTATGGTACTTTTATTTTAAAAAAACTACGACTGAGCGATGACAACAGACTCAAAAGAAAATGACAAAGAAGACCTAGACAAGACAGAAATGTCTAGGTTAGCACTCCCGATATCAACTGACTCTAACTCACTAGAATGACTCGAGCCTGTTCCCAACTCTACATACTTGGTGGAATCAAACTTAGACTCAATACTCAATTCAGAACTCAAAATAAAACCATTCTCAAATTGCTAGTCAAAGGGTGGGCCGTTGACAACATTCAAACTAAAGCTCGTGCAATCAACAGGTGGTCACTCCCTAATTACAGAAATGGTCAGATATCCCATAAGTTCTACTTATTTACACTGGTAGACTTTGTAGGATATCAAAGTTTTCTGAAGCAATGGCGTTGCAACAACTTAGCAAAAACAATACAAAACTTCCAATCAGAACTATGGCAACACTTTGGCCCAATTCACACAACTGATCATTGTATGCCCCCTACTGGGAAAAAAAAAAAACTGAACCCCACAAACTGACATGTCTAAACCACTATTCAGAATTTGAGAATCCCAGATCCCATACATTGTACATAGCAGGAAAAAGAACAAACACCCATATGGAGGGTAAGGTTATCCTGTCCTAGCTTTGATATGATCTAGGGTTTCACTATTCAAACAAGTGGCATCACGCATCCTAGAAATAAGAGAGCATCCTATCCTAATTTTGAAAGGTACTATAGCTCATTATATGTACAAGGCTGGCTTTACTTTAGGAGTTGAATTCAATATGACATTACCAAAGAGTCCTTTGGGTCATAACCAATGAAGATCCCAGGAAATCAGAAGTGTCAATATAGCCTCTCTTCGAAGTCTGAGAACATTAGATAGCAGAGCTTAGATGGTATAGCTACTTTTTTGACAGATCTCAAAAGGTTATAACACAAGGCCTCAAAAGTAACATAGAAGCGCGCATGTTCTCCTAACAGTATTTGGGCAACACGGGGACTTTAAATGCACCCATGCATGTAATGCAATATACATATAATTGAAAACAAAAGTCATACCATGGAGTTCGAGTCAAGGTTTCATAAAGTCCCCAGTAGAGCCATTAGAAACTGTAACATGCCTAGAGGCACTTGTGCGCGTTAAACAGTTCGGACCCTCGATTTCTTTGATCTAGTCTCACGAGTGCAATGTGAAACATAGATGAGAGTTCAGATTTGGCAACCTTATAGAAAATCCATTTTAATACAAAATTATTGCCACAAATGGACTATATCATCAGATCTTAGAGTCGCCACCTAATGTTTTGGAAAAATTAGAAAACTCATGACTCGTGCCAAGGCCACTGTTCATCGTCACTAAAAATGCTTGGCTCGGAACCTTAGGTATGAGAGGGGAATGTCATTATTGAGCACCCTCGCTCACTCGATCAAAAGATCGGCCTATACTAAACCATGATATGAATTTTATTTTCTTTATATGATCATGTTCCAATTATTAATAAATCCTAAAATTTACTATGTGAAGCATACAAGTATAGATTATGCCATTCATCTTGGAACAATTTGATTTCATGTGTTTTGAAGATGTATAACTCAATGAAATTGAGTTTACAAACATGAAATCAATTTATTTCAAATTAAGCGACATAACCTCCATTCGTCAGCATTCATACAGTTATATCAAGTAAGCAAGTAGCCTCATGCTAGGATCGTAAAATGGTAAGAAAAACATACACAAGCAGGGTGCTAAAGCATAAAACCTTACATTGTTACTGACATCCCGAGAACAACTACAAAACAAAGTTAGCGAAATATGCATGATCTTATATACAAAATTCTAATGCAATTCACACATGAAATGTAACTAAAGATTCGGTTTCTAAGATATGACATGTGAATCATCTCAAGAACATGATGTAGCACACATAATCACATAGGAATTGATTAAATTTACAAATGCAAACTTAGCAGAATCAAGATGCAAAAAACATGGACACAAAGCATGGATATAATATTAAAAAAAAATGTTTATGCACAAATAAGGAAAGCAAGTAAGAGAACGAGAAAGAAAAAAACGGGGAGGAGAATTATTACAATTCTTTTAAATATTACAACCCCAAATAAAAGAAGGGGGGGAGAAAACAAATATTATGACAAAAAATATATATATATATATACATGTGTAAATCCTCACAACTCTTAAATTAAAAAGCAAATAGAAAGATGCCTCGGAGATCGACCATCGTAAATGATTTTGTTCGCTGCTTGGAGATTGCTCTATATTGCTAAAAAAAGAACTTAATTTTGCGGGAGCACTATTCGTCCCGGGAGCACTATTTATTGCCAAAAGTACTATTCATTGTGGCAGTTACTATTCACCCTTTTTGGCCATTATTCATCTTATGGGGCATTTTTCGTCTTTGGTTACTATTCATTGCCGGATGTACTATTCATCGTTGGAGTTACTATT
This sequence comes from Camellia sinensis, assembly GCF_055761805.1. NCBI lineage: Eukaryota > Viridiplantae > Streptophyta > Magnoliopsida > Ericales > Theaceae > Camellia > Camellia sinensis. The sequence goes on from NC_138973.1 coordinate 87,295,027, forward strand.
CACCTCTGGAGATTGCTATTCACAGCCAATCACTATTCATCCGGTGGGGTCACATCTTTCGGGAAAATGATGAATTTTTTTAATTTACAAACTTTCTTCTGATCACCCTCAATGTTGTGGATTGTGTTGTCAATTCTTAATTCAAAATTCAGAATTTCAACTTTAATGGTTGGGTTGGACGTATTGAAAAAAAAGGTTTTGTTCAAAAAAATAAAAGATCTAATATTTTCTTTTTCCCTCTCTTACAAAAACAATTTTTTTTCTTTCTTCTTTCTGATCTTTTTTCCTGTCAATTCTCTCTTTCTGATTCTTTCCCTCAATTCTTCTTCTCCTCCAATCATTTCCCCCTCTCTCTCTCTCTCTCTCTCTCTCTCTCTCTCTATCTCTCTCACACTCAATTTATAGAAAATAAAATCAAGAAAATGAAAAAATAACAAACGGGCTATCATAGAGACTCCTCTAACTGCCTTGGTGCTTGAATGGCCTATAACCGGGCTATCATAGCTCCCAGCTCGACCCAATGTCTAAGAATGATGGACTTAGCTTGGCCCAATTTACTCACATAAATTACCCTCTCAATTGCCACTTAATTCCTTCTGCGAAGCATGATTGGGATTTATTGTCTTTCGATTGTGCTAAGATATTCAATTTGACCGTACCAAAATGTTCGATCCAATCGAACTAAAATGCGCATGCCAACCGACCCAAGATTAGCTTGTTTTCCAGAAACCATGCCTGTCGTACAGCCCGTCGTCCTATGTACCTGACATCGTGTCCTTACTAGGACACGTGGCATGTGCCGATTGCCCCTTCGTACTGTAACAGTCATCTCACGCTGCCAAAAAAATTAAAAAGACCTGCCGTTTTGCCTCCATTACGTATTCAACCCCTTAACTTCGAACAATCACCATTTACTGTTCATCTAATAGCCCAAAAAATCCTAGTAATCAAAACTCTAATCCTGCACTTGTCTGTGTTCAAGCCCTAGTACCGTCATTTTCGCCATCAAATCGAACTCAACACTCTTGCTGAAACGCTATTTGCAAATCAGCGTCACATTCTCCACTCAAAACCTGTAAGTTTTATGTTCTTTCGAACACTCCATATGACTCTTCATGTTTTTAGTGCTTTTAGCATTACAAACCCATCATAGTGATACTGTAATAGTACATTCAGTATTGTTTATGCGCAAAAAATGAGTTGAAAACTGAATTAGCTTCCCAAACTTCGCACCTTAGGAAGAACTCCCCACTACTAGAACTGAAATCGAATAAGAACTTTGGCTTTGATCCAAAATTGCACTGAAACCGAGCTACAAACCTGTTTGTGCTCACTTAGATATATCTTGCCGAACTAGGAGAATATCATCCAAACACGATTGGGCTCCCACTTGGCCCTTTACATGGACCAAACTAAAAACTCACCCTTTCTCAGGACCAGGCAAAAACCTTGCCATACCGAGCTACACGTTGCACACACTCTCAAGGCCAAGCAAACTAATTTGCACTGATGCCTTAGCCCGATCACTAGTTGGCCATAACACATTCTATGTTCTTTACTGTGCAGACTTTGACTAGGTTTATTCAAGCACACCAAATACTACAACACCGGGCTAAGGAGCCGAGCAGATATTTATAAACATACTAAGGCCACACCCATGGGCAAATACCGGTTCCTCGTGAGTTCGCCCGATGCTATAGTCGAGTTCCGAAGGGACTACCATATCCCTAACGATGTACAATTTACCCTAGCCGAGCTAGACAGCACACCATGGGGCAAGCCTGGTTTCGTCCCTTTTATCCTTATATTAATCGTTGAGGTTGGGTTTCAGTTCCTTGTCCAGTCCCTTATCTGCTAGTTTCTCAGGCAAACCAGATCGTGTCCTACTCAATTATCCACCAATACGTACAGAATAATAAATGGAATCGCCGAGCTAAACCGCCGTCTCGGTCTCAACCTTGGATTGGCTGAGCTATTTCACCAATACTTGCTCAGCCAAAATGAAGATGGTTGGGTTCATTACCTTCGAATCAGAAAGGGCCTAGAGAAAATCGTTAAGCGCACACCAGACAAGGATCTAAACGACGACGTTTTCTCTAGGTCTCTGGCAGTTTCAAAGACTATGAGGTCCAAATACCGGGCTACAATATCAACTAGAATAAAAGGACCCCTGGTGAGCATAGCTCAGTTGTTTTTGTTTTTTAGAAAATTGTATCGTTATGAAACCGTGCTAATACTTGGTTATTTTTGTAGATCTGAACCGGTTGAAGGCAGACTATGCCCACGCTAACTAAGCCACACTAAGAGCTGCCTTACGGTACCATCACCGCACTTGGACTGAGCTGTTAGGAGTTGTATCATCCTATCGTTATAGCGGTAAGAGGAAAAATAGAATTACAGACTTCTTGCTTGAGTCTTCACCTGAACCTGATCCCAATCTATCCCAGATCAACCTTATTCCCCTTACAGAAGAGCAAGAGATAGCCAAAAGGAGGGCCGTGCGAGCTCTTATCACCGAACAGACCTCTACCGAAGTCCAACTGAACAAGCGCCCTCCGATCAATCGCGCGAGACAATCGTCGCCCTTCCTACTACTAGGGCAACAACATCTCAGCAAAGCAAGTGTGCTCGCACCTCGTCGACCGAACAACAATGTAATAACCCCGACCTCTAATTTACGTTAATTCGTGGTTAAATAAGCTTAATCAATAATTAAGAGAAATTCTGAATTAAATTGTATGTGTGTGTTGCCTTATTTGTGTTTATATCTATTTAACGTAAAAAGACTTATTCATGTTTTTGTTACGAATTACGAATTGAAGGCCTTATCGGCATCCGATTCAATTAAAATTCGGTTCGAAACGATTAAATTAGAATAATTAATGCCAATATGAATAGCTTAAGCCAAGGTTAATTAATCACCACTAAGCGAGCCTATATAAGGCTTAAGATGATTAGGGAACATGACTCACACTCTCATTTTATTATCTTTGAGGCAACAAAATGTAGAGAGAGAGAGAAGGAAGAAGGGATTGAGCTCAACTAGGGAAATTCTTGGAGAATCAAGCTTGAACCCTTTGAAATCACACCTTAGGTATGAACATCTCCCTTAAATCTTGGAAATAAGGTACATAGGAAGTGAATTCATGAGTCATGTAAGAATATTTACATGAAATTGAAGAGAATAAGTTAGAATTATGTCAATCATGGAAGAAATGAGCTAATTGTATACATGCATGCATAATTCATGGATTTTGACTTTTGATTTCAACAAATTCTTACATGCAAGAGCCTATTTTTGTTGAATTATGGGAGCTCATTGTGGTTTTGCACCTTAACACTTCATTTGTACATGTTTGGGAAGATTTGAGTTCATGATAACAATGTGTGTTTATATAATTCAAGTTTGTTTTGAAGAATTCACTTGCTTTTGGGCCTTGATTTTGTGTAATGATCCCTAATTCCTGATATTTTCCAAGTTTACACAAGTTTCCTTAAGTTTTTAGCCCAAGAAAACATAATTTACCGCTTTGAGGTCGAGTTTGAAGCTGGGAAGCAATTCTGTAAATTCCAGAATTCTACTTCCACGCTCGAGCGACAAATCTTGTGCTCGAGCGACCACTTTTATTTTTGCACTTCCGCTCGAGCGACCAAAAGTCCGCTCGAGTAACCAAAAGTCCGCTTAAGTGTAAAATGCATACTCCCAGAAGTTTGTGTGTTTTGTAGACCGCTCGAGCGACAAAAGTTGCGCTCGAGCGAGGGCATGAGTCTCACGCTTGAGCGAGCGTCTAGCGAGCATCAAGAAAAAAATCAAGTAACCAGCATTTTTGCAAAGTTTACAGGTCGCTCTAGTGAAGGAATGTGCGCTCGAGCGACCACTTGCATTTTGCATGTCTGCTCGAGTGAAGAAAGCTACGCTCTAGTGAGACCACTGTTTTTACTAATTTTTGTTAAGTGTTTTGAAGTGCATTTTAGCATTCTTATTACATCCTAGGCATTCCTAGGGCAAGATTAAGACACATAATGAGGATAAGAAGTAGAAATATACCAAGTTAAGAAAGAATTAAGTTACTGTTTTCGGGTGTGTAATTCAGTACGTGTTCGTTTTGTACCTGTGTAGGTCACGCACCACAAGATATCTGAATTGCCTACTCTATTCGTCTACTTGGAGCCATCTGTTATTTGTGAGCAATAACTCTGTAAAGTTATGTTTGACTTTAATTATTTTCTGATGATATGAATGATCAATTTTCTGAAATGCTATGTTTTGAAGGGATGAATGATTATCCAAGTTTCTGAAATGTATTCATAGCATCTTTAGCATCATATGATATGCGTCCCTTCATGGGTCATCAGAGTGCTTTTATGGCCGTCCCTTTATGGGTCATCGGAAATGTCTCTGTGCACATGAGTCATCGGAATGCCTTTGTGGCCGTCCCTTTATGGGTCATCAGAAACGTCTCTGTGTACGTGAGTCATCGGAATGCCTTATGACTGTCCCTTTAAGGGTCATCGGAATGCCTTCACGGTCGTCCCCTCGTGGGTCATCGAATTTGTTAACGCTAATGGATATGCCACGCATTATAATGTGTAATGTACAAACTTTGATCATGAATACGAACATGTATAAGAATCTGTTTCTGATTTGAAATCTGAATATACATTAGACTCTATATCTGCATGGGCATCATTCAGGAAACTCCTTACTCTGTTATTATTCACTAGACTTCAACTCACTATTTATATTATGTATGTAGGTGATCGGGCACGTGACTAGGCCCAGAGTTGATAGCCTACGATTCCGTTTTGTTAGCTAGCCTTTGTGCCTCCCGAGGAGGTTCCAGATTAAGTCAAGTCTAGTGGCTGTGTTTTTATGAATGTATAAGACTTTGTTTCGTTTGATTTACGAACAAGTTTACTTTTTATGTGTACATGGAGTGACGTATAAATACTGTATCTTTTGATGTCACTCGTATGATTATAAAAGTTTAAGATTATCTGTCCCATGCATGTTCTCATAGCTCGATGAACTGTGTATATTTTATGCATTTACTTCCACAGCCCCTAATTATATGTTATTATGTTAAGAAGCCTTTGGTAATCCAAGGATTACTGGTCGGTTACGATGCTAAACCTATAGGGGCGAGTTTCAGCCGTGACAAACAATGTTTGGTAGATGAGAAAGAGACCGCGCTTCCTGATCCCGTGCTACCGAACCCAAAGCCTGCCCATTCTGACCAAGCAGCCCCTTCTTTCCCACTAGTATGGGCACCAACTGTGTTTTACAAAAATCACTCTGTGTCCACCAAAGATTCATTGGTTGTTGAGAAGGACCACATGCTTGCTTTTAACCTTTCAAAAAGCCTCTGTTTGCCGACAGACATGGAATATCACGACCACTTGACTGAACTCAAGGCCATTCGGTCGATTGCCAAGTCAACGATGCTTGTAAGTCTTCTATCCATTTATTTACATCTATTTTGTCCAACTATTTGCTCAATTTATCCTAACAACTCTTACTCTAACCACAGGCCATGGAGAAAAGCCACGTAACCCACAAGCGTGTGCTTGAACTGTGAAAAACAGCGCAGTCGACCATAGCTGATGCTGATGCTGATGCCAAGGCAGTTGAGCTGAAGAAAGTAAAGGCGAAGGTAAAGGCAAAGCTGGCCGAATTGGCTGCTAAAAATGAAAGACTGGGCGAGCTTGTCAACACAGCTAAGGTTAATAAGCAAAAAGCCCTGGTCGAGAAAAAGGATCGCTATCTGCGCGAATTGGCCAAGTTGGAGAAGAAAAAGAATGCCGAGGTCCAAGAGCTGAAAAAGAAGATGGAAGACGCCGAGGATCGAGGTTTCAAAGAAGGTGAGGAAACCTACGTCCAGCAATGTGAGGCAGCCAAGGATATCTTTTTTAAGTGTGGCTGGAAGGCGGCAGCGACAAAGCTTGGCCACGGACCCGACTCTGAAGTATTCCTTAATTCTCATTCCCACTTCATTCCGGCGTTCATGACTGAGTATGTTGATGCTGTCCAGAAAAAATTCTTACAAGAGCAAGAAGACATCCTAGATCTAACAGATGCCCCTCTTACCAACACTGACCTCAGCTACTCAACAATATTGCCAACTCAGATGGAGATGCCTAGTCAAACCGAGCCACCTTTGACCGGTGGAGGAGATATCACCCATTTGACTCAAGATGGTGAAGTTAGCGAGGTACGCGGTGACCTTAAGGCCAAGCTAGAGGATCTCTTTGCATGACCGGGCTACAATTCTCCATTCTCCTTTTTACTTTTTACTTTTATCTGTTTGCCTTTATGTAACCAGACTCGTTTGCCTTTATGTAACAATGCTATAATCCCCACCTTCTGTAGACTGCTTCTAATTAATGAAAAAAAATTGATCTTTTTGCACGGCCATTACGTTTCTCATGGGATATTCCATGCATTTTTGAATGTATGCTTGGCCGAACTAACCATCTCGGCCATACCCTATCCTGCCATCTTTCTTTGGCCGAGATACTTATCTCGGCTAAAGTTTACAAAGTTATGTTGGTCAAACCTGCCAATCTTCTTTGGCTGAGATACTTGTCCCGGCTAAAGTGTGCAAAAGTTTGTGTTGATCAAACTTGCCGACCTTCTTTGGTCTAGATCCTTATCTCAGCCAAAGAGTGCAAAAAATTTGTGTTGGTCAAACCTGCCAACCTTCTTTAGCCTAGATCCTTATCCCGACTAAAGAGTGCAGAAAAATTTGTATTGGTCAAACCTACCATCCTTTTTTAGCCTAGATCCTTATCTTGGCTAAAGAGTGCAAAAAGTTTCGTTGGTCAAACCTGTCAACCTTCTTTAGCCTCGATCCTTATCTTGGGTAAAGAGTGTAAAAAGTTGTGTTAGTCAAACTTGCCAACTTTTTTTAGCCTAGATCCTTATCTCGGCTAAAGAGTGCAAAAAGTTTCGTTAGTCAAACCAGCCAACCTTCTTTAGCCTCGATCCTTATCTTGACTAAAGAGTGTAAAAAGTTATTTTAGTCAAACCTGCCAACCTTCTTTAGCCTAGATCCTTATCTCGGCTAAAGAGTGCAAAAAGTCATGTTGGTTAAACCTGCCAACCTACATTGCCCCCCAATCAGGTAGTGAGTACAAACAATTTTACAAACAGAAGAATACAAGTATTAAAAGAAATTATACTGAAAAAATGTCTACTTGTTTTATTAAAATGTCAAAAAAGACAAATTACAAGTGTCTAAAGAGTTAAAAATAAAATACTTTGAGATTTGTAGTGTTCCAAGGTCTTGGGATAGCTCGGTCGTCCATATCTTCGAGGTGATATGCTATTTTTTCTACCAGACCAGTCACTCTGTACAGTTCTTCCTAGTTGGGTCCCAATTTACCATCTCTAGGCACTCGAGTGTTTCCCATTACTTTGCGCAACACCCAATCTCCAATCTTGAATTGCATTAGATGCACTGCCTTGTTGTATTTTCTAGACAATTCTTGTTGATATGAGATAATGTGGACCAATGCCCTTTTTTTTCGTTTATCAGCCAGATCTAGCTTTAAGATTATGGCCTCTCCATTCATATCAGGATCAAAATTTTTGCTTTTAATAGTGGGGAGGCCAACTTCCAAGGGGATCACTAGGGATGGCAATTTGAACCCGGCTCGACAGGGACCCAACCCCCCGTCCCTAATAAGTGCGGTTTTTTTTCCAAAAAATACCCCCGACGGGCCGGGGATGGTATTTGAAATTAAATCTCCGATCAGTATTGGGCCGGGGACCGCGATCACTTTCACAGCCTCGAGCCCGGCCCGGCCTGTCCCCGTCCTCGTCCTCGGCCACGTTTCTCCTCGAAATAAAATTACCATAATACCCCTCTATCCCATTCATATATATAACCCCTCTCTATATACAATTTGATCTGTCTTTCTCATCACTCTCACCCTCACTCTCTGATCTGTCTCTCTTACTCTCTTTCTTCTCTCTACAATCGACTCCTCCGCCTCTCGTCGCCTCCTCCTCCTCCAGGCCACCGCTGCCTCCTCCTCCATCGCCTCCTCTTCCTCATCCTCCGCCGCCTCTTGCAGTCTCCTCTTCCGTCAGCTCTGTCACCTCTCCCTTCTCCCTCTTTCTGCCACGGCAGATCTAAGAAGATCCCTTCTCCGCCACCGTCAATTTCGTCCATCCTCCACCAGATTTGTCTCTATTTTTATTTATTTTTTGGTTGATGATGTTGTTGATGATTGTTTTTTTTTTTTTTTTTGGATGATGTTGCTGAATGATGTTGTTGATGATGAGTACGGGGATTTTTCGGGGTCGGGGAAACCCGATCCCTGTTGGTGGCGGGAGTGGAGGGAGTAATGGGTTCCCCGCCGAGGATCGGGGCCAGGGACGGGGATTATTGTAGTTTTGGGGATCAGAGACGGGGAGGGTGATCCCGGCCCAGCCCCGGTCCGTTGCCATTCCTAGGGATCACTGCCTCCATTTCATAAGCCAAAGAAAAAGGCATTTCACCAGTCGACCGCCTATGTGTAGTTCAGTATGCCCATAAGACATGAGAAAGTTCTTCAGCCCATTTTTCTTTCGCTTTTTCTACTCTTTTCTTTAAACCATCTAAGACTACTTTGTTGGAGGCTTCAGCCTGGTCGTTGGCTTGGGGATAGGCTGGTGTGGAGTTATAGAATTTGATTTTATACTCTTTGTAAAAACTCCTGAAGATTCTTCTATCAAATTGAGTGTCGTTGTCAGATATTAAGGCCTTGGGAATTCCAAACTGGGTTATAATGTTCTGCCAGACAAACTTTTTTATGTCCTTTTCTTTAATGGATGCAAGTGCCTCAACCTCCACCCATTTTATGAAGTAGTCTATTGCCGTGATAAAAAAAATTTTGTTGCCCGGCGCGGCTAGGAGTGGTCCCACAATGTCTAAGCCCCACATTGCAAAAGGCCAAGGGCTGGTCAAAGGCAAGAACTCTCTAACTCGTTGATGGATTTGATGTGCGAACTTCTAACATTTCTCACATTTCTTGACATACTTCTCTACGTCTGTTTGCATGTATGGCCACCAATACCCTTATGAAATAGCTCGATAGGCCAGAGATCTCCCTCCTTGGTGACTTCCACAAATACCCTCATGGATATCAAATAAGAATGCTTCCACCTTGCTTGGATGGACACACTTCAAGTATGGCCCTATGAATGACTTCTTGTATGATGTTAGGGATGGGAAAAGCCAAAATCGTTGTGATTTAGCACGAATTTTGTTGGCTTCTTTCTTGTCTTTAGGCAAAAAGCCATCTTTTAAAAACACTATGATGGGTCCATCCATGAAGGACCTAGCTCAGCGCATCATACTTCTGTCGCTTTAGGTTCTTCAATACTTGGTCTTGACAAGTAGTCCATCAGTAGTGGGTATGGAACAGACATGTTTGCTATCGACGTGAAACTGACCAGTTTATCTGCCTTGCTATTTTTTTCTCGGCCGATTTGTTATATCCCCACCACTTCAGACTTCATGATTTCCCTTTTGACCAACTCTTGGTACTTGGTCATTCTATCATCCTTTGCTTCATAGTTGCCCTATATTTGGTTGACCATTAACTGGAAGTCATTGTACACCATCAGCTTGGTGGCTTCCATGCGGTATGCTAACTTCAAACCAGCTAATAATGCTTCGTACTCAGCCTCGTTATTGGATGCTGAAAATCCAAGGTTGATTGTTTATTCAATGGTCAAGTCATCTGGTGAGATGAGAACTATGCCAAGTTCTGCACCGTGCCTGTTGGACGCTCCATCCACGAAGAGCTTCCACATCTCTTCTACGAACAACTTCCAACAAGTGGAGGGATCTGATGACGCCTTAGGATTAGGGGTGTTGACGATGTCTTCTTCTAAGTTGTTGTCTGTCATTAGGATCTGATCCTTACAGCCTGACTGTCTTAGGACTTCTCTTTTAGGTGAGTCCTTGCTTGTAGTAATGCGATATGCTCATTCTTCTCTTTCTACAAGGCTGAGTGGTTCGCTGCGCAGGTAAGCGACTTGCTGCAGGGTCTATGCCATCCCTGTGACACTTTTCCCTTTTTGCTCGGTTGCCTTTGTCAAGTCGACCGGGTAAACATAATGACGTCCTGGAGCAAACTCGGCCACGAAGTTTGCCAAAGATTGAGCTTTTATTGCGGTTCTTGGTTGAAACTTAATGCCTAACTGTCCTAACTCCACGACCCACTTCAAAATTCACCCAGAAAAGTCCGCTCTTTCAAACAAGGCTTTTAAGGGGAAGACTGTTAAGACCATCACGGTGTAGGCATGGAAGTAGTGCGACAATTTTCTTAAAGCCATCATCAAAGCTAAGGCCAAATTCTCCAACGACAGGTACCTCGTTTCGGCGCCCAACAATGTCTTGCTAACATAATAGATAGGCAGATATTGTATTCCCTCGGCTCGTACCAATATAACGCTAACTACATGCTGGGAAATTGCTAAGTATAGAAAAAGTTCCTCTCCTAGCACTGGGGTTGCCAACAGTGGTGGGGTGGTCATATACTCTTTTAAGCTCTCCAGAGTTCGGTCGCATTCGTCGTCCTACTCAAACTTGGCCTTGAGTGCCTGGAAAAACGGTCGACACCTGTCCGACGACCGACTTATAAATCGGTTTAGCACGGTAGCTATGCCCGTGAGATGCTGTACTTTCTTGACTGTGTTGGGCCTCTCCAGATCTTGAATGGCTTTGATCTGAGAATGATCGGTTTCTATACCTCGGCTGGTTACTAGAAAGCCAAGAAATTTGCCTGACCCTACGCCAAACACGCATTTGGATGCATTCAGTCGCAGCTTGTGAGTTTTTAAAATTTGAAACATCTCAGCTACGTCCTTGAGATGGTCTCCTTCGCTTTTGCTCTTGACCACCATGTCGTCTATGTAAGCTTCCATTGTTCTGTCTAGCAATGGCTCGAACATTTTGGTGACCATTCTCTGGAATGTTGCCCTTGCATTTTTAGGCCAAAGGGCATGATCTTGTAGCAATACAATTCCCTAGGTGTTGTAAATGATGTAACTTCTTGGTCCGGTTCAAACATAGCTATCTGATGGTATCCATGATATATAAAAAGAAAGCTAAGTCGGTTGTGACCTGCAGTTAGATCCACCAGTTGGTTTATCCGCGACAGAGGAAAACTATCCTTTGGACATACTTTATTAACTGTCTTATAGTCCACACATACGCGCCATTTGCCGTTCTTCTTTGGCACCACCGCGGTGTTGGAGATCCACTTGGGATAGTGAACCTCTCTGATTGCTCCTACTTCTAACAGGTTTCCCACTTCCTCAACCACTATCTCTGCGTGGTGAAGTGCCGATTTGTGCGTTCGCTGTATAATTGGTCTGGCAGATGGATGGACATTAAGTTGATGGCAGATGAAAGTTGGATCAATGCTTGGCATATCATATGGTGTCTAGATAAACACCTCGATGTTAGAGATCAAGAACTCCATGATCTCTATTCTCTTGGTGCTAGACAGAGACGAGCCAAGAAAAAAGAACTTCTCTGGGTTTTTCTTGTATATCTTTACCTCCACTAGATCTTCTACTGCCTTCTGTTCGGCTGTCTTGCCAATGTCTGTGAACAATTCGTTACTTTCTGGCTCCTCTATCATTTGCACGAACCTTTTGGCAGCTCGGTCGTCATTTACAGTCACGAATCATTACTTGGACATGATTTGGTCTCCTAAGACCTCTTTAATCATTCCGGCTTCGTTAGGGAACCGTATCACCTGATGGTAGGTTGATGCTACTCCTACACGACGTACAACCAAGCTCTTTTCAAAATTATGTTATAAGTGAAAGGGCACCCAGAATTTCACTTGTTTTGTCATCATTCCATCTTTGATCGGCAGAATTATCCTGTCAACCGACCATTCAGGCATTGAGTTGAAACCGACTAAAGGAGATGTTGCGGGTGCCAAATCTTTGTCCTCCAATTTGAGTTGCTTAAAAGTCTCATAGTACATTATCTCGCACGAGCTCCCTTGATCTATCAAGTTGATATCAAAATTCTTGATGTGCAGAATAACCACTAGTACGTTGTTGTGAGGGCTTTGCAACCGTGCTAAGTCCCTATTGGAAAAGGTGATGACATTTTTCTCTTCGGTCTTCCCTTTTTTCACAGTAGGTTGTATAATTTGTATTTCCCTCATGTGCTCTGCCTTCTTTATCATCCCTCTTAGCTCGCATACTCGTTCAGGCTCAATGATCCCATGTATCACATTGATTACGCCCTGAGGCAGTCTGTCGACGGGTATCCCGTCTGGCTTGTTGCGGTCCTAGGGGGCTGGCCAAGCTCCCCTCTCAATGTACTGGTCCAAGTGGCCCACAGCCACTAACTCTTCTAAGTGTTGCCTTAGCGGCGTATAATTTTTAGTTTGGTGCCCTACCTCATCGTGAAAAGTACATCGATATCTATTATCATAGCCCCTCTGCACTTCTCCTAACTTGGTTGGTCATCGAACGAAGGGTTCGTTGCATATTTCGCTAAGAATCCGATAGATATGTTCTATTGAAAACCGTGGTGATGGTAGTACGGACTCTCAACCTCCTTGCTTGGGCGTCCTCACCGTTCGGTCGTCTGCCTTGACCATCTTTGTTCCATCGTTCTTCCCGACTGACCGTGTTAACTTTTGTCATGGGCTTTTTGTCCGACATCGCTGTTGTTATGGACTTTGCTTTGGCCCGTGCGCCATCTTCATCTACTCTGATATGCTGATGCATTCTTTCCATCAGGGTTTCTATTATGAGGGGTGGCGTTATTGTCATTGAATCCCTTAATTTATTGCCCGCTAGTAAACCCCGTTTGTACTGTGCGATAGCTAGGTTTGTGGGGCAATCTCCGATCTGATTAAAAGTCTCTCAATATCTGTTGTTATAAGACTTTAGCGTTTCCTTTTCACCCATGTCAATGGAGAGAAACTGGTCTATCTCCACCAGCGTCTTGGTGTTTGTCTTAAACCTGGTGACAAATGCCTCTGCAAGTTGCGCCCATGAAGCTATGCTGCCTTCTGGCAGCCTCTCAAACCAAGTCAAGCTTAGGTCGGCTAAGCTTGAGGGAAAAAAGATACATATTAGAGCCTCGTTCTGTCGATCTACGGCCATAACCTGGCAAAAGTAGCGAAAGTGCATGTAGGGGTCTAATTTTTCTTCGTAAGTTGTGAACTTAGGATGATGGAAGCTCAAGGGTAATGGTGCATTCTCTATGGCAGGAACAAATGGCGAGCTCTGCAACCTTGCTAACGCTTTGTCTGTTGGTTCGTAAGCAAGGTATAGTACTGGCATTCCAACCTTGACACTTCCATTTATCCTAGAAGCCAGCCGCCGTAGAGAAGAGACCCTTGGGGGTCGTGTGCCTGGGCATCTTCTCTTCTTTGAGCCCTCTCTTCCAATACTGTCCGCAGGTCTGCCGACTTAGGCAACTCTATGTGCCTAGATATCGTTTGGTGCATATGCGAAGGCCAATAACTGCTTTCCTCCGTGCAAGACCTTTCAGTCCTCATTCTCTCAGACCTGGAGTAACATGTCCTGGAAGTACTTGACTGTGTGTCGCTTGTCCTGAGGCTTCTACTTTCAGTTTGTGATGGGGTGACTTGCCTATCACGATCCCCTGAGTGGCGAGAATGCGCTTTGTTTTCGCGTCTCTTTTCTCCACCTCTGTCTGTCAGGGCTCTGAAAGCGATGAGGACTCGAGCCTCATCTTTCTCGCGTATCTCTTCGTGGATTACATCGTTGGGGATCCAATTCTGCCATGGGCAGGACAAAAGGCAAACCTTCGCGCCTTCTGCCTCCCTCCAGGGTTTGCCCATCAATAGCAGAATAGGGCAAATCTTCATCATGCGCCATTAAAATCAATTCAAAGGAAAACTTAATCAAAAGGTTCGTTCTCTGTCGTATTTCCCACAAACGGCACCAATTGTACGAGCACAGAATAATCTTCTCGTATGATCCTATTGATCAAGTTTGCACTCCTCCAAACATTGTCGCTTTGCTACCTGAAAAACACAAAGTAAGCTTTCCGGCGGGTGTGTGCCAGAAACCTCTCCGCTGCCTAAGTCAGCTAGTAGATAATAGACAATGAGCTCTGTATTTTCAAGAATAAGAATTGAAATACCCGGGCATAGATTCTGTCATGAGCTTTATAGAATCCACCTGGCACAATCCTAATAGGACTCTAACTCTCCTTAGCAGAGTCCTCCAAAGAGTCACATGTCTAAGGATAATGCCTATCCTCAGAACACCCCCATCACTGCAAGCCAAGTGAGATGGCTTAGTCCTTTTACCTCGGTTGGCACTACAGTCAACCGAGCTTCCCTGGCTCTATACTACTCCGGACAAAATCGTGGTAACCTTCACTACAAGATGGCCCTATACTGAGCTATACTCAGCTTGGCTCGCTCCCTTGTTAACACCTCGGTCCATATCGGGACCTAGCTCTATGTAGCGCAGTCAAGGCCTTAGAGACTCCTCTAACTGCCTTGGTGCCTGAATGGCCTACAACCGAGCTATCATAGCTCCCACTTCGGTCCACAGCTTAGCCCAACGTCTAAGAATGATGGACTTAGCTGAGCCCAATTTACTCACATAAACTACCCATATTTTAATGAGCCAAATATGTAATATAATTTGGCAAAAACGAGTCTAAAACAATTGGGATTAAAGCTTAAATTCCATCTTTCTACTGAGAATTTTGTGAGGTAACATATTCTTATTTTCATCATCGGGTAATCAAAAGAAAACGGTCAAGTCTTAGAGTTGGTCAAAATGGGGTGTCTACACAAAAATATCACTTGTTAACTTAAAAGCTAAAAAATATTAAAAAATCAATAAATTATATTAAAAAATTAAATATTTCCTTTCACTTCACTTTTTGTACATTTTTTCATAAAAAATTAAAAAACAATTTCAAATATATTAATTTTTTAGGGGATTACTATGCCTCAGTTGGAAATATCACTTTTTAACTTAAAAGTTAAAAAATATTAAAAAATCAATAAATTATATTAAAAAATTAAAGATTTCCATTCATTTTACTTTTTGTACATTTTTTAATAAAAAATTATTATTTTTTAAATATATTAATTTTTTTTATCCCATATTTTATCTAAAAAATGAAATAGTTACGAAGTTTATTGTGCAGATCAACTTGCATTTTTGCCTTGTACAACTCTCTTAAACCTCCACAATGATTAATAAGGAACGATAGCAATACTATATGTATTAAAAAAATTATTAATGAAATAAAATAAAATAATATGCGTCTAAATATTATTGAATGTCTAAATATGATTATTTTTCTGATAACCAATCATATTTGACTTCTTGCACTTATAGTAAAATTTTTAGTAAGAATGTTAGTACCCTTAGAATTATTACTTCTCTTAGGCTATTCCAACGTTTACTTAAATCTGTCATAAAATTTAAATTTGATGAAAAAGGCTTAAAACGTGAGTTCTAACCCTGTCATCAAAGTGATATCAAATGAAGGAAGCGACAGATTTTTCATCAAATCAAGAGAGCGTTTAACCTTTCATCAAATTTCGCAGGTGACCAATGATGGACGACCTGGTGGATAACCTTCCAGACAACCAGTTTTGCGTGAAAATTTACTTGTTCACCAGACGGCCGGCAGAATTAATGAAAACCATTAGAGTGCATCATATCATATCAAATTTTTCATCAAATTTTTACTCAAATTTAATTAAAAATTTGATGAACGATTGTAGATACTCTTACGAGGCCCTTTACATATTTATATATATATATATATATATATTGAGTAAAATGGTAAATAGACACAAAGTTTATTTGTATATATAATCACAAAAGTTTACTTACATAGATTAAGTCTGTTAATTAAATCTATGTAATTATTATTTTTCATTATTTTGTCTGTTTTTCACAAATTTTTATCCAATTTAGTATCTAAATGCAGTTAGCTAAATAAATAT
Organism: Camellia sinensis; assembly: GCF_055761805.1. NCBI lineage: Eukaryota > Viridiplantae > Streptophyta > Magnoliopsida > Ericales > Theaceae > Camellia > Camellia sinensis. The sequence continues at coordinate 87,311,008 of NC_138973.1, forward strand.
TTTTTCATCATTTTGCTCCCTTAAACCATAATTATTTAGTTAAATAAAATAAATTCATACCAGTTTTTACTATTACGTATACTGAGAGGGTAATTTTTGAGAAAAATTGGGCCGAGCTATGAGATGGACTTTATGGCCCAAAGTATGAAGGACTGGGTAAAAAGGCCGAAAAGTTACTCCGGCCCAAGAGAGATAAAGTTACTCCGGCCCAAAAATTGTAAAGTTACTCCGGCCCAAGAGAGACTAAGTTACTCCGGTCCGAAAGCAATTTGGAGTTAGGCCGGTCTCGGTGGTAGTCCGGTCATGATGTTTTGTGGTTAGAACGGTCAAAAACCTTGCTACTCGGTAGTTCGGTCTAAACACACCATGGGTTGAACATAAGAGAACCGAGATAGGAAAGAGTAAAAGGAAAAACCGAACTAAGGATAGTTCGGCCTACTCTGTGGCTCAGCATAGCCAATTTTATCTCGGTCGTATGGTAGTTCGGCCATGGTAAAAAATCATCCCACTTGGTTTAAGCAGTTGGGGGGGGTGTTAAAGGATAAGCATTATCCTTTAGGAGTATGAATCCTAGGAGGACTCTGCATGGAGGAATAAAAGTCCTACTAGGATTGTGCCACTCGAAACTTATAAAAGCTCACAAACATCACCTTGGAAGAGGTAACACACAATTTTGCTTTCTGAATACATTGAGCTTTGTCTGTTTGTCAAGTTTGCTGACTTAGGCATCGGAGAGGTTTCCGGCACACACCCGCCGGCTAGCTCACGTTTGTGTTTTCAGGTCACAAAGCGACGTCGTACGGAGGAGCGCAGACTTAGTCAACAGGATTATATGAGAAGGTGTATTTCTTTCCCGTACAATTGGCGCCGTCTGTGGGAAGAACAGACAGAACAAAACCTCTTGATTAAAGCTTCTCCCCTTTACGATCAATGGCACACATTGAAAAATTGCCGCAGTCCGCCGTCGACGGGCTAACTCCAGATGGGGGCACAAGGCATGAAGGATTACCCTCTGTCCCTCCCATGGCGGACTTGGAGCCCCAACGACATAACACCAGAAGGGATACTAGGGGGAGGTGAACTAACAGCCCCCGTCACTCTCGTTCGCAAAGTCCTGATAGGCAAAGACGGAGGATTGATCCTCAAGCTCTAGAGGACCGCGTGAAGGAGCAAGATGAATTAATAAGGAAGATGACGGCGGACATGGAGGCCTTGAAGTGCCAGATGAAGAAAAAAGAAGTGGCGACAGGAGAGGGGCACAAAAACAAGACGCCCCCTCGCCACTCAGAAAATCGTAGTAGGAATACCACACCCTCGCAAGGAGAGAGTAGAAGCCTCAGGACAGGCGATACTCAATCCTGGTCTTCCAGAACTCGTCACTCCAGGTCTGAGAGGACGAGATCTGAAAGATCATACACTGAAGGAAGCACGTATTGGCCCTCACATACACACCAAACCAGATCTAGACAAACGGAGTTACCCAGGTCATCCGACTTACGAACCGTGCTCGAAGAAAAAGCACGATGCAAGGAGGATGCCAGGGCAAGGGATCCACATAAAGTTTCTGCCTTACAGCGGTTGGCTCCTCGGACGCATGGAAGCGTCGAGGTTGGAATACCAATACCGCGCCCTGCCTACGAACCAACGGACAAAGCATTAGCAAGGCTACAGACTTCGCCGTTTGTTCCGGCGATTGAAAACGCGCCCCTACCATCAGGCTTCCTTCAGCCCAAATTCACTACATATGAAGGGAAGACGGACCCCTACTCACACTTGAGCCACTTTCGCCAGGTCATGGCTGTGTACAGGCGAAACGAGGCCTTAATGTGTATACTTTTCCCATCAAGCCTTGGCGACCTAGGCTTGACTTGGTTCGAAAAACTTCCAGAGGGCAGCATAGCCTCCTGGGCACAATTGGCAGAGGCATTCGTAACAAGGTTCTGAACAAACACTAAAACCTCGGTGGAGATCGACCAGCTACTCTCCATCGACATGGGCGATAAAGAGACCCTAAGATCCTACAATAGTCGCTACTGGGAGACATTCAATCAGATTGGGGACTGCCCCACCAATCTCGCCATTGCACAGTATAAAAGAGGACTTCCAGTCGGGAACAGACTAAGGGACTCAATCACCATGACGCCACCCCTCACCATGGAAGCGCTGATGGAAAGAGTGCATCAGCACATCAGGGTAGAAGAGGATGGCGCACGTGCCAAAGCAAAATCTGGTGCAACCGCAGTACCAGAAAAGAAAACCTCAGCAAAGGTCAATGCAGTAGATCGTCAGAACAGAAACGGACGTGGCAGACGAGATAACGGAGAAGACCCGGATAAAAGATGGTTGAGAATCCGCACTGCCATAACCATGGTGTTCAAGAAACCGATATATCAGATTTTGAGCGAAATAAGAGATGAGCATTTCGTCAAGTGGCCAGCCAAATTAGGGGAAGCGCAGAAGGACTATGACGAAAGATCACGGTGCACCTTCCATAAAGAAAAAGGACACCGCACTGAGAATTGCACGCCATTGAGACAACACCTGGAAGAGTTGGTGGCAGCAGGCCACTTGGACAAGTACATTGAAGGAGGGACGCAACCAGCCCCCCAGGATCACAATAACCCCAACGGGATGCCAATCGACGCCCCACCTCAAGGCATTATCAATGTGATACATGGGGTCTTTGAACCTGAGCGTGTATGCGAGCTCAGAGGATCAATCAAAAAGGCTGAACATTTAAGAGAAGTGCTAAGTGCCCAACCTGCCACAAAGAAAGGGAAGACAGAGGCAACAAACGTCATGTCTTTTTCAGATAAAGACTTAGAACGAATATATTGCCCACACAATGATGCCCTGGTCGTCACTCTCCGAGTCAAGGATTTTGACGTCAAGCGGATTCTGATTGACCAGGGTAGTTCATGTGAAATCATGTATTATGAAACATTTAAACAACTGAAGCTACAAGACAAAGACTTGGCGCCGGCTGTATCTCCCCTAATTGGATTCAACTCCATGCCAGAATGGCCCGTCGGTAAGATAATTCTTCCAGTTAAAGCAGGAAGCGTGACGAAACAAGTGGAGTTCTGGGTATTGAAGGTCCCCTCCACTTACAACATCATCTTGGGCAGAACATGGCTGCATGCCATGCGTTCAGTGGCGTCATCCTACCACCAGGTAATGCGGTTCCCCAACGACACCGGTATAATTGAAGAAGTCTATGGAGATCAGATCATGTCAAAGCAATGTTTTGCCACGGTAAATGGCAGCCGCGCTGCCAAAGGATACGTTCATTCGGTGGAAGAACCTGAAAGGAATGAACTATTCGCGGACGTCGGCAAAGAAGCTGATTAGAAAGCAGTGGAGGACTTGGTGGAGGTAAAAATAGATGAAAAGAACCCGGATAAGTTCTTTTTGCTCGGTTCGTCGTTGTCCAGCACTGAGAGGTCTTGGAATTCTTGACCTCTAACATCGAAGTGTTCGCCTGGACACCCTACGACATGCCAGGCATTGATCCAAACTTCATCAATCACCAACTTAATGTCCACCCATCTGCCAGACCAATCATCCAACGAACACGCAGATCGGCACTCCACCACGCCGAGATAGTGGCGGAAGAAGTAGGCAACCTGCTGGAGGCAGGAGCAATTAGAGAAGTGTACTACCCAAGATGGATCTCCAACACGGTCGTAGTGCCAAAGAAGAATGGCAAATGGCGTGTCTGCGTCGATTACAAAACAGTCAACAAGGCGTGCCCAAAAGGCAGCTTTCCTCTACCACGGATAGATCAACTAGTGGACCTAACGGCGGGGCACAACCGACTTAGCTTTCTGGATGCATACAGAGGCTATCACCAAATCGCCATGCATGAACCAGACCAGGAGGTCACGTCTTTTACAACTCCAAGAGGACTATACTGCTACAAGGTCATGCCCTTTGGCCTGAAGAACATTGGGGCAACATTCCAACGGATGGTCACCAAGATGTTTGAACCATTGTTAGGCAGAACAATGGAGGCTTACATCGACGACATGGTGGTCAAGAGCAAGGATGAGAATGACCATCTTAAGGACCTAGGCGAGATGTTTGAGATCCTGAAGAAGCACAAGTTGTGCCTCAATGCGTCCAAGTGTGCATTCGAAGTAGGATCTGGCAAATTCCTGGGCTTCCTTGTGACCAACCGAGGTATAGAGGCAGACCCCTCTCAAATCAAGGAAATCCAAGATCTGGAAAGACCAAACTCAGTAAAAGAAGTGCAGCATCTCACCGGCATGGCAGCTGCACTCAACCGATTCATAAGCAGGTCGTCAGATAGACTACGACTATTTTTTCATGCCTTAAAGGCCAAGTTTGAGTGGGATGAAGAATGCGACCAAGCTCTGGAAAGCTTGAAGGAGTATATGTCCTCCCCACCAATGCTTGTTACCCCAGTACCTGGTGAAGAACTCTTCTTGTACCTGGCAGTCTCTCAGCACGCAGTTAGCGAGTGTTGGTTCATGCAGAAGGATTCAACACCTGCCCATCTATTATGTCAGCAAGACATTGCTGGGAGCCGAAACAAGGTATTTGCCACTGGAAAAACTGGCATTAGCCTTAATGATGGCCTCCAGGAAATTGACACACTACTTTCACGTCCACACCATAGTCGTCCTCACAGCTTTCCCACTAAAAGCTTTGTTTGAGAGAGCGAACTTTTCTAGGCGAATTTTGAAGTGGGCAGTAGAGTTGGGACAATTCGACATCAAGTTCCAACCCAGGACTGCAATAAAAGCCCAATCTTTGGCAGACTTCGTTGCAGAATTTACTCCAGGAAGCCATCATATCTGCCCAGTCGACCTAACTGACACAAGCGAACTAGGGATGGAAGTTGACGCCGGAATAGCGCAACCCCTAGCAGAAAGCACTCGCTCAGACTCCAAGGCAGACCAAACTAAAGACAGCAAGGAAAAAACAAACCAAGACTCACCAGCAGTACAATCAGATGACGAGGGGCAGACAGCAAGCATGGACCTTGAAGAAAACACCATTCTTGACCCCACGACATCATCTGACCCCTCCACTTGCTGAAAGTTATTCGTTGGACAGATGTGGAAGCTCTTTGTGGATGGAGCATCCAACCGGCATGGTGCAGGACTTGGCATAGTCCTCATCTCCCCAAACGGCCTGGTTATAGAGCACGCAATCAACCTTGGCTTCCCAGCATCAAACAATGAAGCGGAGTATGAAGCACTTCTCGCAGGACTCAAATCAGCATGCTACATGAAGGCCACCGAACTAATGGTATACAGCGACTCACAGCTGGTGGTAAATCAAATTTCTGGCGACTATGAAGCAAAGGATGATAGGATGGCCAAATACCAAGAGTTGGTCAGAACAGATATCAAGAAATTTGAAGTAGTAAGGATAGAACAAATCGGCAGGGAGGAAAATAGCAGAGCAGACGAACTAGCAGGCCTCGCTTCAATGGCAGATATCTCGATACCTCATCCACTACTGATCGACTACCTACCTAGACCAAGCATTGAAGACCCCGAAGTAGAAGAGGTATGTAGGACAGAGCTAGGCCCCTCTTGGATGGACCCCATCATCCTATTTTTAAAAGACGGCATCTTACCAGAAGAGAAAAAAGAAGCCAACAGAATTAGAGCAAAGTCGCAGCGATTTTGGCTCTCCCCATCTTTGGCATTATACAAGAAGTCGTTCTCAGGACCCTATCTAAAGTGTGTCTACCCCAGCAAAATGGAAGCATTCTTGTACGAGATACACGAAGGAGTGTGCGGAAGCCATCAAGGAGGAAGATCGCTAGCTTATAGGGCCATTTCACAAGGATACTGGTGGCCATACATGCAGGCAGACTCAGAAAAATATGTGAAGAAGTGTGAGAAATGCCAAAAATTCGCACACCAAATACATCAACCAGCAAGAGAACTCCTACCAGTAACTAGCCCATGGCCTTTCGCAATGTGGGGCTTGGACATAGTAGGACCACTTCCAACAGCACCCGACAACAGGAAGTTCTTTCTCGCAGCAACTGACTACTTCACAAAATGGGTGGAAGCAGAAGCATTGGCATCAATCAAAGAAAAAGATGTGAAGAAGTTCGTTTGGCAGAATATCATCACTCGATTTGGCATACCAAAAGCCCTAATCTCAGACAATGGCACTCAGTTCGACAGCAGAATCTTCAGAGGCTTTTGTGAAGAGTACAAGATAGAGTTCTACAATTCTACACCGGCATATCCTCAAGCAAATGGCCAAGCAGAAGCATCAAATAAAGTCGTCTTGGATGGACTGAAGAAAAGGTTAGAAAAGGCAAAAGGCAAATGGGCAGATGAACTTCCTCATGTTTTATGGGCTTACCGCACCACACCTCGGCGATCGACAGGAGAAACACCATTCTCCTTAGCCTACGGAATGGAAGCAGTAATCCCACTAGAAGTTGGCCTCCCCACAATTCGAAGCGAAAAATTTGATCCAGACTTGAATGGAGAAGCCATAGCATTAGAACTTGACTTTGCGGAAGAAAGAAGGGAAAGAGCACTGGTTCACATTGCCTCCTACCAACGAGAATTGATCAGAAAATACAACAAAACGGTGCATCCAAGACAATTCAAGACCGGAGATTGGGTACTGCGCAAAGTGATGGGAAACACCTTGATACCGGGAGATGGCAAGTTAGGGCCAAACTGGGAAGGTCCTTACAAAGTGGTTGGGTTAGCAGGCAAAGGGGCATACCACCTAGAAGACAAGGACGGCAAAGCAATCCCTAGGCCATGGAACACGGCCAATCTCAAGTTATTTTATTTTTAGCTTTTTTCCTTTCAAACATATGTAATTTCTTTTTCGTCAATAAAACAATCAATTCTTTTCAGCACGCGTTGTTCTCTGTAAACGTTAGCTTTAGTGAAGTTAGAAATATTGCAAACATTATTCTAAGTTAGTTGGAAAAAACTAACTTAGAGGTTGGCTGGAATAAACCAACACCCTTCCTAAGCCCAGGATAAGGATCCAGGCTGCAGGACTTTTGGTCGGAATAACCAAACATTATTCTAAGTTAGCCGGAAAAAACTAACTTAGAGGTTGGCTGGAATAAACCAACACCCTTCCTAAGCCCAGGATAAGGATCCAGGCTGCAGGACGTTTGGTCGGAATAACCAAACATTATTCTAAGTTAGCTGGAAAAAACTAACTTAGAGGTTGGCTGGAATAAACCAACACCCTTTCTAAGCCCAGGATAAGGATCCAGGCTGCAGGACGTTTGGTCGGAATAACCAAACATTATTCTAAGTTAGCTGGAAAAAACTAACTTAGAGGTTGGCTGGAATAAACCAACACCCTTCTTAAGCCCAGGATAAGGATCCATGCTGCAGGACGTTTGGTCGGAATAACCAAACATTATTCTAAGTTAGCTGAAAAAAACTAATTTGGAGGTTGGCTGGAATAAACCAACACCCTTCCTAAGCCCCGGATAAGGATCCAGGCTGCAGGACGTTTGGTCAGAATAACCAAACATTGTTCTAAGTTAGCTGGAAAAAACTAACTTAGATGTTGGCTGGATTAAACCAACTCTTGGTACTCTTCAGCCGAAGTATGGGTATGGCTGAAGAGTGGTTGGCTGGATTAAAACCAACTTTTTGCACTCCTCAACCGAAGTAATTATGTCGGCTAAGGAGTGGTTGGCTGGACTAAACCAACTCCTGTTACTCTTCAGCCGAAGTAAGGGTATGGCTGAAGAGTGGTTAGCTGGATTAAACCAACTCTTTGTACTCTTCAGTCGAAGTAAGGGTATGGCCGAAGAGTGGTTGGCTGGATTAAACCAAACCTGTGTACTCCTCAGCCGAAGTAATTATGTCGGCTAAGGAGTGGTTGGCTGGTAAGCATAAGTTAGTTCGAACAAGCAAAAACCGAGATAAACGTTGGACATGAAAAGATCAAATGCAAGCATACAAATCAAAACCGGAATAAGAGTTCAAGCAAAATTTTCATTCATTGAAAAGCAATTACAAAGGGGCTTAGCCCGGTTACAAAGTACAAAATCAAGAGAAAATGTCTTCAATTTTGGCATCGAAGGCAGCATCGGCATCAACATGAAGACCGGTATCAAGCGGGAGCTCATTCTCGGTCACGAGGGTGGTTTCGGTCGGAACCACGGTTTCACCTGGTTGTTCTAAGTCTTCCACCGTGGGTTCCAGTCGAACTGACTGGTCTACATTAACAACCGGAGTGTCCTCAAAGGCAGAGTCTTCATCAGAGTCTGAGCCCTCAAGAAACTGCTGTTGCATGGCATTAGCATACTCCACAAGGGAGTTCGGTATGAAGTAGGCTGGAGGATTGAAAACCTCGGTCTGTGGATCATGACCGAGCTTCTCAACAGCTGCCCTCCAGCCGCACTTGAAGAAAAGTTCCTTGCCAGCTTCGCACTGCTTGATATAAGCATTCTCTTCCTTCTTGAAGCCTTGCTTTTTGGCGCCTTTTGCGCTCTCCTTCAGTTGGGATATTTCGGTATCTTTCTTCTTTTCAAGCTTCACCAACTCGCGCAGGTACTTGTCCTTTAGAGCAATGGCAGCCTTCTGCTTTTCTGCTTCGGCCGAACTAACCAGTCCGGTCAGTCTGCCGTTCTCAGCTTGTAGCTCGGCCATTTGCTTTCTGGCCTCTTCTAGCTCGGCCGACTTCACTTCGGCTTCTGCCACGGCTTGCCTTGTTGTTTTCTTGAGCTCTAGCACTTTCCTATGAGTAATGTGGTTTTTCTGAATGGCTTGACAAAACAAAGATTTCCCTTTAGCCGAAGTGAAAGTTAGAAAAATTAGATAGAAAAATGGACAGAGCTACTTACCAAGATCATGGATTTTGTTGAAGATCGGATGGCCTTCAGTTCGGTGTTCAATTGCTTTTGGTGGTGCTCCATGTCTTTGGGGAGGCACACACTCTTGGCCAGGTTGAAGGCCAGCTGGTGATCCTTCTCAGCAACAACCGAGTCAGAGTCTTGAATGTCTCGGTTGTTGAAGGTGAGTTTTGGTACCCAGCAAGTGGTAGTTCGGTCAGAAGGCTCCGGTTGGGGGCTCGGTGGCAGGCTTGGTGGAAGAGCAGTTTCTTCTTCATCAACCAAGCTTTGTTCGGTTTCGGCGGTCCGGGCGCGCTTGGTTCGGCGGGATGAGGACGGCTGTTGAATAGAAAGGGCCACCACCGTTTCTTGGGTTTGACTTGCTGGTGGTACTTCGGCCCTGTTGGTTTCGGTCAAGAGAGCCCTTACTCTGTTCTTTTTGGCCATCTCCTCTTCAGCAGTGAGTGGAATTAGTTTGATTTGTGGTAAGGTTGGGTCCAGCTCTGGGGCGTCTTCAAGAAGAAAATCAATCACTCTGGCTTTTCGGCGGCCACTATATCTGTAGGTCGGCTCGAACTTCAGCAATTTGGCCCAGCTACGTTCTGGATACCGTAGTGCGGCGCGCAAAGTGGCTAGGTTTGGGTAGCTGTATAAAGAGTGAAGGTGAGCAGAATCTGCGAAAGAAGACAACTGTTAGTCCGGCTGGAAGATTAAAAAACCGAAATATAAGAAAGCAAGCAAGAAAACTGAAGTAAATTTGCCGGGCTCTCCTTTTTTCCAATTTATAGGTCGGCCAGGAATCTGGGCTTGATAATCCTCAAAGTTCCCAGACACCCAAAAAAAATCGTCGTCGTTTAAGTCTTTGTCCGGTGTATATTTTATTATCTTCTCTCGGCGGCGACGTATTCTAAGATAATAGACCCACCCATCTTCTTTTGAACCAATGGAATATTGGTGGAAGATTTCGGCCAGGCCAAGGTTTAGTCCGGCTTGGCGGTTCAGTTCGGCTATTCCCATAATGATGCGGTAGGAGTTGGTAGATAGTTGGGTTGGGCATAGTCTGGTTTGCCTAAGAAACTCGCAAATTAATGGTTGGACTGGAAACCGTAGTCCGGTTTCTATTATGGATAAAAGGGTGAAGGGGACGAAGCCTTCATTACCCCAGGGAATGACGTCTTTTTCGGCCAAGATCAGGTGGACGTCATCGGGTATTTGGTAGTCTTTCCTGAATTCAGCTAGGCCGCCCGGAGTATTTACTAGGTACCTATACTTCCCCATCTATAGTATAAGTTATTGATAAATTAGGCCGGTGCAAAAGTTGTGCTCAGTAGCTCGTTTGAGCGCACGGAGGAGTGCCTGGGCAACCTAAGTCTGCAAAGTAGAAAACAAAGGGGTTAAGCACAGATCATAGGACCGTGCTACAAATTAAAAGCAAGGTAAAAGAGCCCTACTTCGGTTTTGTGGACAGGTTCTATCTCGGTTCGGCAAAAATTCTTGGTAGCTCGGTTTGAGCAGGGTTTTTATTAGCCAGACCCTGGCAAGCATCTCGGCATACTTGCTTTGGAAACAATTTTGTTAGACCGGTTCATCGTCTAGGGGTAGCTTTCTAAGTTCGGTCTAAAAAACTAAGAAAGCTGGTTTAACCCTGAAGGCCTAAATCGGTTGAACTATGAGTTTTGTTGCTTCGGTTGAGCCTCTAGGGGCAGCTTTCTGAGTTTGGTTCAGAAACTAGGAAGGCTGGCTTAGCCCCAAAGGCTTAGCCCGGTTGAAGACCGAGGTTCCTAGTTTAATGAGTTCAAACTTCGTTCGATGAGCTTATCTCGGCCAGAATGATTCGGGAGTTGGTAACCTACTGAAACTACTGTTATTTCTACAAGTTCTAGTTTGGTTATTGTCTAAAAGTGATTTACTTATATGGGACAAACAGTTTCCTAGTTCGGTTGGGACATGATTCTGGATCAAAAACGAGTTTTCTAGAGGATATATAACATATACTCATAGGTTCTACTGATTCTCCCATGAAAGTACAGAAGCAAAAACAAAAATGGACAAGCATGTTTCGCAAAAAACATAGAAAGCAGAAAGAAGAAAAACAAAACTGATTTTTTGAAGCTTACCAGAAGAAGGTGAAGCTGGAGAAGGAAGCAACAGCACCAATGAAGAACATGAGCTCAGGGAACTCAGAGGTTGGAGAAGCAGAGGCACGAAAAGAGAAGAAAATGAATAGTGTAGGTAAATGATATATAGACAGAATGATAGTTTTGTGGAAAGAGAAAGAAAGGGCGGGAACTGTTCAAAATTTTCGTAGTACGAGGGCGGCGTGACAGCTGCCCACAGCCTATCAGAGCCTGCCACATGTCATTGGAAAGTGAAGCGTTACAGTCATTATGATTGAAGAGACGTTTTGACCGAACGAGTAGAGCCCGGAGTGAAATAAGCTCGGCTGGAGGGCTAAAGAGTTTTTTTTTTATTAGCTCGGCTGGAAAGGCTTAAAAACTTCAGCTCGGCTGGTAGACAGGTAATCCCAATCATGCTGTGCAGATGGAATTAAGGGGCAATTGAGAGGGTAATTTTTGGGAAAAATTGGGCCGAGCTATGAGATGGACTTTATGACCCAAAGTATGAAGGACTGGGTAAAAAGGCCGAAAAGTTACTCCGACCCAAGAGAGATAAAGTTACTCCGGCCCAAGAATTGTAAAGTTACTCCGGCCCAAGAGAGACTAAGTTACTCCGGTCCGAAAGCAATTTGGAGTTAGGCCGGTCTCGGTGGTAGTCCGGTCATGATGTTTTGTGGTTAGAACGGTCAAAAACCTTGCTACTCGGTAGTTCGGTCTAAACACACCATGGGTTGAACAGAAGAGAACCGAGATAGGAAAGAGTAAAAGGAAAAACCGAACTAAGGATAGTTCGGCCTACTCTGTGGCTCAGCATAGCCAGTTTTATCTCGGTCGTATAGTAGTTCGGCCATGGTAAAAAACCATCCCACTTGGTTTAAGCAGTGGGGGGGTGTTAAAGGATAAGCATTATCCTTTAGGAGTATGAATCCTAGGAGGACTCTGCATGGAAGAATAAAAGTCCTACTAGGATTGTGCCACTCGAAACTTATAAAAGCTCACAAACATTACCTTGGAAGAGGTAACACACAATTTTGCTTTCTAAATACATTGAGCTTTGTCTATTTGTCAAGTTTGCTGACTTAGGCATCGGAGAGGTTTCCGGCACACACCCGCCGGCTAGCTCACGTTTGTGTTTTCAGGTCACAAAGCGACGTCGTACGGAGGAGCGCAGACTTAGGCCCCGTTTAGGGACTTACTTTTTTAGCCAATTAGCCAAAAAGTTACTAAATTAGCCAAAAAGCCAACAACTCATACCAAAAAGTCAAAGATTCTCTTTTCTCCGTACTTTTTGCACATCTTTTCGTAATTAGTCAAAAAGTCATCCCAAACATACAAGTTTTTTTTACCTACCTTTTTAGCCAAATAGCCAAAAAGTTACTAAACTAGCCTGTTCCCAAACGAGGCCTTAGTCAACAGGATTATACGAGAAGGTGTATTTCTTTCCCGTACATATACCCATTTTGCTATACATTACCAAAAGTGTAAACTATATTTTGCATTATTGCATTTATACTGAATCTCACTTTGAACTCTTATTTTTAAATAATAATAATTAACCCCTTATGGTGTGTTTGGTTGGGGGATTTGAGGAGGGATTTGGAAAGGAAAATGGAAAAGGTGTGTGAAACTATGTGAAATATATACATATTTTATTCATATTTTACCTATCTTTTTCATTTCTCTTTTCAAATCCTTCCCCAAATCTCCGAACCAAACACAGCATTACAATTTCAATCAAGTTACAATGTAATATTTTTGCTAGTTTGATGTTCAATTTGTTAATGAAAACTGTCATGTAACCCTCGTACATAAGACGTTTTCTAGTAAAAGAGTTCAGTTTTTTTTCCCTTTTTTCTTCTTCTCCATTCCTCTACTATATTTTCTCACTTTATTATATTTTCCAAGTATACCAACACTGATCATCCATTGTTTGGTTGGTGATAGAAGGTTTAAAAAAGACAGTAAAGAGGAAAAATATAGTACAAAAATGGAGAGGGAAAAAAATTACAGTTGTCCTAAAGTGGAATCCCCTCGGCAATCTCAAAAAACCCTTTGTTACGGTAGTAGTTCATAATTATGTTTAAATTATATAGACTTGCTCCCTTACGTTTTTTTTTCTTTTAAACACTTTTAATGTTAGGTTTTTATTTTTGACAATTTTATTTAATAAAAAAAATTTCAATTATAATTTTATTTGATCTTGTATTTCAGTGAGGTTATGAGTTTTAGATATGAATACAATCCGAATTGTGTCTATGCAGAAGAGTTTATGATTTTAATCCTATTATGTTTGTCATTTCGCTAACTATGTCAGGGATTGAGCTACCTGGTCAGCTCACGAAGGTCCAGGGGGCAGCGCCCCTTAGCGGGTCTAGGATAGTGCCTCTGAAGCAAAAAGCAAAATTGCAGTCGAAGTTATTTTTTCGCTCGAGCAGCCATTCCTGTGCTCGAGCGGAGATCATAAATCTGTTTGTTATAAAAGCTGCGATTCTGTTAGGTTTTAGGATACGGCTGTCAGATTTTCTTTTTAGGTATTAGGATTTTCATCTAGAGTTTTTTTATTTATTTCCTTTGATATTTGTGAGAGTTTAATCATGAATTGAGTAGATTATATCAAAGAGTTTGTTTAGCTTGTTTTATTAAAAAATGATAGAGTTGTTCTTCAGTGGATTCTGTGGAATTTATGCCTGAAACTTTGGTGGATTTCGGAATCGTTCATCGTCGTGGATTCGACATCGACGTTATGGATTCAACATTAGGCAAGACAATTCTAAGGTGATGATGGGGCTGGAAGAGGCATATAGGGGTCAGTTCGATTCGAGCTTGGATTCGCTAGGTAATTGAGAGTACACTTGTGTAATTCCTTTGTATCTTCTTCGTGGATTGTTTTGTGGCTTTGGTCCGTGATTTTTTATCACAACTAAAGGTGCTCCAATTGTAATTTTTTCACATTAAAATCACTGTGTCGATTTGTCTTGATTGTTTGATTAAAATTGTTACTTACTGCTTAAAATTAATACATAATTACAAATCAATATCTCTAAAATTTTTAGATTTTTCAAAGTGGTCAATCTTTAAGTTCTTGAAACAATTTAATTGTAGAAGCATGAAATTAAAAATTTAGGACAAATTACACCAAAATAAGTTAGGTTGCGTATAGTAGAGTTTTCTAATATGATTTGATAATAGAGTTGTATTTTGAGTTTGTGAGTTTTAGAATTATGATTTGAGTGTAGAAAATTTGTTTGGTGAATAAGTTTTGAATTGAGTTGAAAATTTTTGATGTGATATATGATATTTGATACAAAAACTTACAACTCATAACCAAACACACAACTCAAAATTCTATTAAAACTCATAAAAATATTTAAAAATTCAGAAAATATTTTTTATTAAATATATAAAAATTAACACGTGTCAATTACAAAAAAAAATAATAATAATAATTGCATTGTTTCGGTCAATCGGCCGGACGACCGGTGGGACATCCGGTAAGACGACTAGTAGCCCAAATTTTTCTCGCCTCCGACCACGTTTTTAAAAGTGAATGTGAAATTAATTATTGAAAATCCTAAACAAACATTATATTCAAATGAAGCTCTGGAACTAACTTTCCAGAGCTTCACCAAAGAGAACAAGAATGTGAAAGAGAATTCAACAAGTTATTGGATTACGTTTATTAAAAATAATATTATTTGAGATTTTAGGGTAAATTACAAATATATCTTTTGAGATTGGTTAAAATATAGAATGCCTCTTATGGTTTGAAAAATTACAAATACCCCTCTTGTTAGAATTTTTTATTTAACAGAATTAACTAAAAAAATATAATTTATAATTTCTCTCCTATGCAACAATAAAATTACCTAAATTATTAATTGAAACATATTTCTGAGATCATTAAAAACTATTAATTAACTTGATAATGTATTAATAAAATGGGCGATTTGTTATAAAATTAGAAATCTTAGAGAGTGAAATATAATTTTTTTAACCAAAGGGGGCGATTCAGATTTTAATCAAATCTCATGAAATGTATTTATAATTGGAAAATGTCTCGTAGCTCAAATTTTGTAGCTCAAAAGTGGCTCAAATGGCCAAAACGACATCGTTTTGGCCATTTTTATGTTGTTCTGTACTCAAAACGACGTCGTTTTGGCCTTTTGAGTCACAAAATTTGAGATACGTAGCATTGTCGTTTATAATTCACCCCAGATTTTAATTAGATTAAATCATTACTGTCTTCAATAACATAAAAGATCGTTAAGCATGATTAAATTTTAGTAGATTAATATAATGGCTACTTTTTATAACTCAACAACGTGAATATAAGAAATTAGATTTATTATATATGTTTTCATGTTATTTTTTATTTTTTTTTGGGTGAAAATTAATGTTGTAATTCATATTTTTCTTCTATAAAAAAATTTGTCAGTATATGCATTTGTCCCAGGTCACCTGACAGTTTTTCAAACGAAAATGATCCGGACCCCCCCACCCCCACCCCCACACACATGCGGGGTTGGTGATTGGAGGAAAAAAAAAAAAAAAATTGGCCAATCACAGGCCTGTAGGAGTTGTGGGGGTGATCCCTTGTAAGCGTCTCAATCACTTCCGATCAGACTAATCGAAGAAAAAATACTAGAGTACAATGACACTATTAAAAATAACAAAGACCGGTAAAAAGTTCATTTTTATGAGTGTATATGATGTTTGATTTAATTATTGATGTATTTTTGTTATAAGTATCTGATTAATGAAATATATTTGTGAGAAGTACAAATTATTGTTTTAAAGTTTTTTTTTTTTTCTGTTTCTGTTTTCTTTTTTTATTCTCACACAATATATATCATTAAAACGCCATCCACCTCTACTTCCGCCACAGCTACTAGCCACCGCCCAATATTGCCAGCAGTTTATCAAAAAATTCGTCGTTACCAGCAATCATCAGTAACAAATAAATAAACTCATAAATAGATAGGTGAACATGTAAATAAATAAATAAAAGTAATATTCTAAACAGAAAACAATAGAATTTAGACAATTAAACGTAAAAAAAATAGGGTAAATTACATTTACCTTCCATGAGATTTCTGACAAATATAGGGACCTCTCCTGTGGTTTGAATAATTACAGTAACCTCCCCTACTTTACTTGACAATTTCAAGATTCTCCCAAACCGTCAATTTTGCACAAACAACGTTACTTTCCTATACAAAATGACCATATTACCCTTTTATTTAAGTGCGAAAAGACAAAAATACCCTTGATTGTTAACCATCTCTCCACCATATTCAATTTTTTTTTTTTTTAAATTTGTTTTTCGTTTTTGTTCTCTCTCGTCAGATCAAAATGAGAGAGAAGCTCCTCTTCGCCGACGCCATTGGGGCATTTTCTTTCTCTTCTCCTTTCAGTCGATATCATCCACCTCCGCCTTTCCTCTTTCTCCTTTTTCTTCTTTCAAAACCCTAATCCTAGATCTGTGGTTTTGAGAGTGATGGTAGGCAGTGATGGAAACAATGTTGGGTCACAATCTAGGTTTGGGGCAGTTGGTTGAAATATGGGTTTCGATCAGAAAAAAGAAGAAGAAGAGGAGCAGGAGAAAGAGGAGGACAGAAAGGGGGTGAGTTGTTTAATAGAGTTGTGTGGTGGGTTTGGTCATTTATGTAATATATATATATATATATGTTTGATTGAATAAATAAATAAAAAAACAGAGAATTGAATCAATATATATATCACACACATATATATACATAAATATCTTACATATATATACCTTTATGTATTTATATATATATATATATGTTTGATTAAATAATAATAAATAAAAAAAACAACAGAGAATTGAATCAATATATATATACCAAACATAAAATAGAGAATTGAATCAATATATATCTCACACGGTTTGGGGTAGTTGGTTGCAATATGGGTTTCGATCAGAAAAAAGAAGAAGAAGATGAGTAGGAGAAAGAGGAGGACAGAAAGGGGGTGAGTTGTTTAACAAATTTGTGTGGTGGGTTTGGTCATTTATGTAATATATATATATATATATATATGTTTGATTGAATATAAAAAATAAAAAAAAAAAAACAGAGAATTGAATGGGTTGCTGCAATGGTGGGTTCTTACATATATATACCTCAGCGTTTATGTATATTTTAATCTCATATATATACCTTACATATAATCTCATATATATATCATTTATGTAATGGATTACATATATATTTTAATCTAAAAAAATAAAAATAGAAAGGGGGTGAGATCTTACATATATATACCTTTATGTATATTTTTGATTTTGTAGCAGGTGCTGCAATGGTGCTGCAGGAGTAGAAGGTAAATTAGAAGGGAGTAAAGTTGTAGAACTTGGATGGATTAGAAGGTAATGAGGGTATTTTTGACATTTCATAATTTATGATGAGTGACATCAGCACTCTCTGTTAGATCTTTTAACAGCAGTCACGATTTGGGAGAATCTTGACATTGTCAGGTAAAGTGGGGGAGGTTACTGTAATTATTCAAATCACAGGGGAAGTAAATGTAATTTACCCAATTAAATAAATTTAAATTTATGACCTGAATAATTTAAAAAATAAATATACTTTGCGTTTGCCTTGAAATTAAAAGAAATTAAAAGAAAAAGAAAAAGTGATATTAGCAATAGTTTACTCTCTGTATATCATATAACTTTATTATGTGATGATGATGTCACATTATTGGTATCGTCACTGTTACGCTGAATTTCCACTCCTATGAAACATATCCAGAAATGGTATATATGTATAATTTTCATAATTTAGTCCCTTCATGGAGTAAAGTGATATTAGCAATAGTTGAGAGGTGTAAGGCAATTTTCAACGGCGGATTTATTTTATTTTTTTAATTAAATTTGAATAAAAGTTTCTTTTTGATAGTAAATGTTTTAACGAAAGATTTTGGAGTTTTATCAAATCACCAGTTGATCGAGCAGATGACTAGTCATCCGGTAACAATAATGAATAATGATTTGATGAAAGACACATTAGTACAAGACTATCTCCAATCGTTCACCAAATTCAACATCAAATTCAAATTTGATGAAAAAGATGTGCTTTTTGTGCTCCAACGGTTGCATCAAAGTAGTATCAAATTGAAAAAACATCAAATGTTTCACTAAACTGAGGATGACTTGCCCCTTTCATCAATTCACTATGCATAGCCATTGAGTTGGACCTATCGGACGACCGGGCGAATGTCCCACCAGATGACCGCTTTAAAACAAAAATTTGTGAAAATTTTATACTGGGGGGTCGACCACCAAGACTAACATATGACGCAGCGATGAGAGCTTGCTCATGGAGAAAAAAAACCTTGTCTGGTGGGTCGACCAGTTATTCCTGTTTTTTAATGCAAGTTACAGTGCACCCGTTGGAACAACTCATATTAGATTGAGAAAATCGTCATTTTTTTACTCAAATTTGATAAATAAATAAAAATACTGAACTGTTGAAGATGCTCTTAATATTTAGTTTAATAAAAGAAAAGTGAAATGTTCGATTTAATATTTATTTGATGAAACCGTTAAAATAGGGAGAAAAAAATTAATCCAATTCAAATTTAATGAAAATTTTAAATGAGCATGGGAGATGCTCAACTAACCCTAAATTATTCCAAGAAACTGTTTAATTAATCACAAACACTGACATACGAATCATAGGTACTTAGCATTAAACTAAACTAATGAACTAAACTAATGCATTTGTGGAGGTAGAGAGAGAGAGAGGCACAAACACATATTTGAAGCGAATCGTGACCACCTTTCCTCTCCCTTCCGCTTCTTCTTCTTCTTCTTCTTCTTCTTCCTCTGTTTTTCTCTCTAGCTTTATTGATATTCTCTCTCTAGAACAAGGGGTCTCAGAACAGAGAAATGTCAATCAACGAAGAGACTATCGACGATGCGAATGGGGATCCGTTCGAGAAGATGAAGCAGAGCCTCATAGACCGATCTAAGGTGTGATAAATCTGTATTTTGTTATTTTTTTTAGATCGAATTTGAAGATTTTGACTGTTTTGATTGTTTTTTCGATCTGGGTTTTGCAGAAAGTGGCCCAAACGAAAGACATGTTGTCGAAACAAGCGGTTAAATCCAAGGAGATCTTGTCCAAACAGGCCGTTAAGTCGAAGGAGATCTTGTCTAAACAGGCCGTTAAGATCGCTCATCAGGCTGAAGAACATGAACGATTCATCAACAAGGTATTTACACACACACACAAACACATAATTGTTCTTTATTTTGTGTGTATTTATATAAACATTCTTGTATATTAAGTTGTCCATGCATGATTAAATTGATGGGTTATTTATTTCTCATGTTTAGGTAGTGTTTGATTCACTGAAATGATCATTCCTCCATTTATTTGCAATAATGTATGATAGATTCCATTTATAATGCATTTTTTTAAAAAATATTTTATATTCTGATGGAATGATCAATTCCACCCATATTTAAGTGAACCAAACACAGCCTTAGTATTGATGTTGGATTTTTGTTGTTGTGTGTATAGGTGACTCATTTCTGTGGTGTTCTTGGGTTTGGAGCATTTTGCTTTATTTTGGGTGCAAGTGAGTTCAATATCCTGACTTGTGGAATCAAATGATAAATCAGAATGAAAAACCCCCTATGTGTTCTTATTTTCTGTTGATTTGTTTGTTTCTTGGTTTGATTTCTACCAATCAGGACCCCAAGATATTCCCTACGTATACTGTTTGTTCTATTTCATTTTCGTTCCTCTTCGATGGATTTATTACCGGTTCAAGAAATGGCATTATTATCTTTTGGTAAGCTCTAACATATCTCCATATGTACATTTGTCTTTTTACTTGTTTACATTGATAATTTTTATAGCCTAGCAGGGTTTTAAATATTAGCCGATATGTACATGGGATTTTGAATTTCTGATACTAATATTCACTGATATATAGACTAATATTATCTAATATGGGCTGATATATGACCATATTACTGATACCGGTACGTATCTAATACCGTTATTTAAAACCATGTTCCTTAGTCATAGTAATTAAGCTTATGGTAGTTAATTAACTTTATCGTGTTTAGTCGTATTGTTATTTTATGAGCAGGATTGAGTTTCTAGTGTTTGGTTGAATAAGCTTTTTTAGATTGGAATCTTTATTTTATTTTTTTCACTTCCCTCCCCCCCCCCCCCCCCTCCTCCTTTTTTTTTCTCTTTTATTTTAAAGGTACATAGTATTAGTAATGTCTTCTTTTGACTAAGCATACATAAAATTGGACTGAATGAGAATATGCATGGAAAAGTATGCCCGATAGAAATAGAAATACTTCTAACGTTTAGTTTTACTTCTCAATGTACACACATAACTCTAGTAGTAATGAAGTTATTTTTAATTCGCATTAACTCCAAGGTTTTACAATCACTATT
The DNA here is from genome assembly GCF_055761805.1 of Camellia sinensis. NCBI lineage: Eukaryota > Viridiplantae > Streptophyta > Magnoliopsida > Ericales > Theaceae > Camellia > Camellia sinensis. The sequence continues at coordinate 87,331,392 of NC_138973.1, forward strand.
ATTCTTGGCATTTTTTCTCCGAAGTCATTTAGATGAGAAGTGGCCAAAAATCACGAAATTAATCTTCTTTTTTGCAGGATTTTTGCTACTATGCCAATACTATCTTCTTGATCATGCTTCTGTTCTATCCGAAAAATGAAAAGCTTTTCATGGTTTGTTTCTCATTTGCCGAGGTATGTAAATAGTTCCAAATTTATGTTTGCAGCATCTCAATGGCTGTACAATTTACTTTCTTTACATTTTCAATTTGTTGAATATGGATGCAGGGGCCATTGGCATGGGCATTAATCGTTTGGCGTTGTAGCTTAGTTTTTAGTTCTGTCGACAAACTTGTAAGCGTCCTCATCCATCTTTTACCTGGTGAGTTGATCCTCCTTTTTTGCCCGATAGTAGGATGCTGATAAAAATTTATTTCTAAAAATGAAAAAAAACCATTGCACTTCTCACTTACCTTACTTCGCTTCTTGCCCTCTTGGACAATTCATAATTGCAGCGTTAGTTTTAATATTGGTTTTGACTTATCAGAATAGAGTTTTTTTTTTTTTTCTTCCTTCTTTCAGTTATTTAGAACTTTTCTTGCCTTCGCAACTATAAAGCACTGATACTTCAAAACAAGTACCGTATCCGTTTGGACACCGAGACACTTTGGGGACACACTACATGGTGTGTCCCCTTATTTAATTAATTTATTTTCAAGGGATACGCCAGGGACATGCCAAGTTATCTTTGCTTCTATTTTATTTAGTGTATTTGATGAATGTTGAATGTTTATTATTTTTTTATTAGATTTAAATACTTAATAGATCATTTGTAAAAAAATATATGAACTGTGTTGATTTAAAAGTGTTTTTTAAAATAAAATAAAAAATTAGAGTTAGTTTTTGTTAATATTGATTGTTTGTGGATGTAATTTAATTTAAATAGCAAATAAAAATATATGAAAATATATTTTATTGTTGTGTCTCCACCGTGTCCATGTCCTCGTTTTTTTGAAATTGCCGTGTCCCGTATCAGCATCTGTGTTTGTACTTCTTAGCTTTGCAAACGCTGGATGGAGAAAAAGGGAAAAATTACTTGCTCTCTTGCTTAAATACTTTCACAAAAAAAGTTGTAGACTAGGGTTGGCTATATGCAGTTTGAACTTTTAATATATGTTGCATGAACTGTTATGAATATGTGAAGTACCTGTGTTGTGTCAGACACTTGACACGCGGGTAAGGGTATGAAATTTGTGTCCGAATTGTCAAGGTGGACATGCACCAACAAACATGTACAAGTAGTCAAGTTTACTATATAAACTATGCATAAGACTTCCATTTTATCATAAAATACTATATTTTAGCCTGTAAAGTTCAGTTTAGCTTAAAAAAAAAAAAGAAATGCTTAAGAATTATGAAATATAACCGTGTCCTAGTGTCCTTGACATGAGAATTAGATAAATCAACACCTTTACCGGGGCCATGGAATTCATTGTGGGTTGATTTAGTGAAATTTAACAGGTGAAGTAAATCTCTTCATGAACACAAGTTTTGCATGATTATAATCCTGTTTGATAATCAGATTGCAAAATTGGATGCTTTCAATTTTTCAAGAACAAAGCTTCTGTGTAAGATTATGTATAGAGCAACAGATAAACATACTATATTTTTATTACGGGACATGAAATAAATGACAGTAATTATATGTATGTATATCCTTGTCCGTCACTTTAAATATCCAAACAACCATTGACTTATTTCAAAGAAATACTCCATTAATTTTAATTTCTAATTCCCTAGGTTATGTTGTAATTCCCTGTTGTAGACAGAAACTATATACACAAAAACATTCCTTTCTTTATGGTAAGTAAAAAACATTTCAGAATACACTTGAGAATATGGATCAAAATTTCACATGCATGAAATATTTGATTCTTTCAAATAAATCCAAATTGATGTGAAGAAGTAATTATTGTACATCACAAGTGCTATATCATTGAAAAAGCTCAAGCCACCATCTTTAATGTGATACCAAGTCACTGCATCAAACTTCTGCAGAAAGGATAGGTAGCGTACTAAATCATGCTCTAGGAACAAGTCCCCTGAGTCATCAACAATACAAAGTCAATGAAACAAAGAGTATCTGTGGGTGTCTTGGTAGTGTGAAATCAATAATCTTCTGAACTTTTCAGTGTTCAAATACATATCTAAAATTTTTCCATACACAAAATCGTAGAAAGCCTACTGTTTTGAGTGTTCCCTTTAAGTGAATAAATCTTCCCTCTGCAAAGATGAACCTTGAGAGCAGCCTCAAAATGCAAAGCTCAAAATGTCTTGTCTTTCCACTTCCTGTTGGTGCTTAAGACCATATTTACATGGGATAGGGAAACATGTAGAAAAGCATTCGCTTTGCAGCGAGTTAAAGTACTTGTATAACAAATACCACCGTGTACGGCAAAAGAACAATATTTTAGGTATTGTGGGCCAATTTCCTAAATCGCATTTGGCATCGTACATTGTTGATGTTATGAAAATTTAGATAGACAAATAAAAGAAAGCAAAAATTATTGCATAAAATTAGCATGCATCCATCTCAGTTGTTGCATGTTTATAAAACTTAACAAGACCAGCTAATAATTGAAAATCAATGCAGGGAAAAATATGAAGCAAAAAGATGCCAAAAGGATGCTCACATCATTATGTTAGAGAAAAAAGTGTAATTTCCTGTAGTGATCGTGTATGCAAGCAGTTAGAGAAAAAAGTAGTAATTTCTTCAAATGTTTTATGAACTCATTTTGCTTCATTGAATATTTTGATCCAAACCAATGACACATCTGAAATCTCAATCTCTCATATAAATAAGAAAAATGGTTTTTTTCAAGTATAATTTTTCCATAGAAAATGGTCAACCACCAAATTCCAATATGATATGAACTTAAAATTACCCGAAACGAAAAATTAAATGGAAAGAAGTAGGTAAATCTAAAACAGACTTCAGTGCATATGGATCCACAAACGAACTCATTTATCAGTCCACTGAGGAAACAAAATGATAAAAATCTCTTATCTTTTATTTAATATGTAATAGTAAATTCCGTAGGATAATCATTTCAAAAACACATAATATAGAAAAAGTATCAAAGCAATCCATGACAAAGACTATCAAAATCCAATTACCCATATCAAGCTGGTAAACTTTTTGTTCATTGAGACATATTGACAAACACTTGGTGTGCATCTATTTAACATATACCTAGGAATGAAAACAGTGTGGGTAAATATTGTGCAACAGACATAAATAATAGGCATCAAAATACATATGTAACTACCAGGATTTGCAATGGCTGGAGGAGAGCTTTAGATGACCAACTTCGGCAGCGTTACGGCAGCAACAATGCCGACAATGATGTGAAGAATAGTGTAATAGCAATTCTATCCAAAATATATATATCTTGTGAGAAATTCAATGTTTGATGCAGAAACACATGGCATGAAAACCAAAATCCAGCCAGCATCATGAGTGCGAGTTACACCTGTGGGGTGGTGAGGTTTGCTCTTCGAAGTGGTGAAATTTGTTTTCTTCTTCATTGTTGGCGTGGGTGATTTGAATCCCATGTGGGTAACCCAAAATATGCAAGGAAAAAGGTATTACAAACCAAACAAGCAGCAGGGTTACACCAAAGCGTTACACCATTCTTACATTCTTTTTATATAGGTAATAGATATGTTGCAGCATCCCTCTACTGCTATTGCTTTACTGTATTAAGGTTAGGAATTGGAACCCATATCACATAGACCAGTATAAGTTCAAGTGGAAGATAATTTAGCTCCTAATTCACCCTATTTAACAGACAATAATTAGTTGATCATGGTAAGAAAATTTTGTCCACTGGTTAGATGATTCTCTTTTCATCACAAACTGTTCGGATTTTCCAAAATAACAGCTAATTGCCACATATTTTCTGTTACTTTGTTGGTCTAATTTACTCAACATACCCAAAAAAATTTCAACTTTTACTGAATTAACCATTTTGATCATTTTCATTTTTAGGGATAGTTTTCTTCACAATTCGATGGTGGGATCCGGCATTCTTTGCAGCCATGCATCCCGAGGGAACTGCTCAGAGAGCTTCATGGCCTTACGTCGAAAGCAAATCTTACCTGTGGACATGGCTATTTCTGGTACCCCTGGCTGCTTATACCTTTTGGCAGATTCTCTATTTTTTTGTTGTAAATGTTCTACGTCGGCAGAGGCTGTTAAGAGACCCCGAAGTCATGACTTCGTACAGGTTTTCTGATTTTCTCATTCTTGACATCTCGCTGAAAATACACACAATTTTTTTTCAAAGTTAGCAGTTGGCAGAGGATTCGTTGGTTGTATGATTTGTTTATTTGTCCATTTTTCATAACAAACGGTTTCACATTTGGTAACGCTTCCGTCTTCTTCTCTTTTTTTGCTTTTTGAAATTGGAAAAGAAAACTTGTTTGGTATGTTGTTTTTATTTTCAATAGTAGAATTGATTCCAAGATTTTCAAAATTTTTGAAAACAAAAAAAAAATGTTCCTTTCGCTTTTTTTCAAAACAAGTTTTCACTCCCTCCTCCCTCCGCCCATCACCTCCAGCCACCCTTTGGCTGACACTGATAACCGGACGGGCACTGCTTGTGACCTCCAGTCACCCGTGAACTCCGGTAGCCACCTCTGGCCACCTACCCACTCCACCAAACATGTTCGTTTGTTTTCAAAACGTGTACACCAAACAAGTGTTTTTTTTTTTTTTTTTCCTTGAATGTTTTTAACAAAAACAACAAATACTCATTCCCGTTTTATGTAAACTGACACCTTAGCAGTTGCAAGCATTCTTTGGTTGATTAATTTGTTGTCCATTTTTATCCCGATATCATTCTCAGCCGTCCTGACAATCTTCTTGGTGCAATAGGGAACTCTCGAAAAAAGCAGAGAAAGCTAACAACATGTGGTGGCGATTAAGTGGTTTGCTAGGGGAACAGAACCGGCTCTTCATGTATATTCTGCTTCAAGCATTGTTCACGGTAGCAACCATGGCACTTACCGTCCCAATATTCTTGTCATATAGATTAAGTGTTATTTTCCAAATACTCAAGGTCTCTGCGACAACATGGAACGGAGGAAGCTTTTTACTTGACGTGATGCCAAAGCAGGTGATCCTAAAGGAGAAGAAGAAAACAGAGACGCAGCTTGAACAAACCCAGGAAGGTCAGCCCTCAGTAGAAGAGGAAAACATAGCAGAACTGGAAATGAAGCCGGTCAATTCTGCCAATTAGCACCAATTCTAGAATACAACTAGAGAAACCTTCTAGCGGTGTGATGGTTGTTTACAGGTTATTGATAATGATCAGCCTCTTTGAGTGGGTCTTAACAGAGTAGTTTTTAGCAATAGGAGATTTGAAACTATGTTTTTGAAATATTCATTATATTTTTGAACTCAAGTTTGAAAGTTGGAGAGTTCTGAGTTTGGAATTTGTTTTAGATGGTCATGTTCAAATGTTTGAAAGCTGGACAAATTGGATTTTGATAAGGTGATTTCATTAAATGTATACATATGCAATGTTTGTTAGGTTCATTCTCAAAGGGAAACAGGTTTGCAAACAAAAAATTGTACAAAAAAACACATCGAGAATGACGTGTCAACGGTGTTTGTGAAATTATAAAAACAATGATAAGTGTTTTTATTGTAAATTTGAAGGAACGATAAGAAGTCACCTCATTTTGAAAATGTTTGTATTTCATTAATCTTCTCAAAAAGGTGGAGTTAGGCAGAGTTGTTGGGGTGATGGGAAGGGCCGGTGTCAAGTTATTAGTATTGAAGTTAATTGATCCCATCAGACAACTTAAAAAATTAATAAAGATATATATTTTTTATGCTAGCTTTGTTTATACCAATAGCCTTGTTTGTAACACTGTAATTTTGTTTTTATGTTTGACTCTCTTCGTTTATACTAAAAATGACCAAATACTTTTTTTTCTTTCTTTCTACAAATACTATATATTTGATTCCATTCATAAATCTTTTTTTGTTTCCCCTACAAGCTATAGGTTTAATAAAATGCCTAATTACTTATCTAAATAATTGTAAGATGAATCCTACCACACATGACAAACTCTTCTCACAAATTCTAATAAATAACATTACAAAGCCCTCTAAAGTCCTTTATTGCAATTTTATTTAATTTTTTTGAAAGACCTCTTCATTTTGCTATGATTTTTCCCATTTATTAAATTTAAATAATTTCATGCAGTTATGCTTTAACTTCAAGAAAGAGTCCTTTCCATTGAAGTCATGCGACTTCACAATACATGGATTTGATTTACAAGTTCAAAACTCTGCTTAAATTTGAAAAATTAAGTTCCTAACACGCGAATTTGATAAAGAAATCCTAAAATCAACTCTCTCACAGACAAACACAAACACATAATATGTAGAAGATGACAGTGCACCGCATATACAATTCAATAAAACACATATGCTATCTTCAAGAAAACAAAAGCAAATGGCAGAGAAAGTAATTTACAATGCAAAGGATACATTGAGAGAACAGTGACCTCAATGAACAAGAAAACATTACATCACCCTTTGGATACATTTTGCTTCCACACTACTCCAAATATATTGACCTAAAATTTGCAGGTACTGTTGATTAATTACACTCACCAAATCACTACCATCAACATCATCAAAATGATACCGAACAACAAAAACAAATGTAGAAGCTCCGCTCCTTGTCGATGTGACAAGTTGCCGGAAACCAAATGCATGTTCCGGTACACGCATATGGTCGTCATGCTAATTAAAAAAAACACGGCTTCCTAAAGAATGTCCCCCGTATCGAAAAGCTACGAGGATTAAAAAAGAAGAAAATAAAAATAAAAAATAAAAAAAGAATGGACCGACCTGGACTCAAAATAAAGATCCCTAGCCGCGGGAAAATGGAAAATATATGTACGATACACAAGGGTGCGGTGAAGGGCTGTGAAATCTGTATGCACAAGGTTTTCGCACATTCATTGATGTGCAGAGTTGAAAAGCACAGAGGTGGGGGATTCAAGTTTAAGACACCATGATGTCTTCAATCGGCACGTTGATGTAAAAATGCAAACCCCGAGTTTTCTCGAATCAGAGGCGGAGGTTCGATGTTGACAATCTCGATTTGTTGCATTGACTTGGATATGTCATCCACAGAAAAGGGAATGCTGCAAATGGATAATTATTTGAAAAATAAATTAGTTGTGTGATGGGCTATATTGATCAACACAAAAAAGAATCAAACACTGTTATTTATATTAAAAAAGGTTACCTTGAATCGTCATCCAACAAAAAGGAACTGCTCACAGCGTTGTTCGAGTCTTCTGTCATCATAACTCTCATACTCGAAATAACCTGTACCACTCAGGGTATTTCTAACTTGAATTTGCAAGAAATAAAGAGTACAACAAAAGCAACAAAAATAAAGAATTGAACATGGCCAGTCAAGTGTCATTATGTTTGGCAACAGTTAAAAAAGCCACATTTTTACTGAACTTTGTTTTTAGTGAAATTTTTTCAAATTAAAACTTTTACTTATCAGCTCCATCTAGTTTAGAAGGATCTAAAATGTAAATTTTTTTTTTTTTTACCCGCGGGGCGGGGGGGGGGGGGGGGGGATTCAAAAGAAGTCCACCAAAGACCGAAAAAGCCACTAAAAAAAAGAAGCCAATTGGTCTTTAGTGACCTTTTTTCAATTTACTTTTCAAGTCCTCTAGTCAAGTAGAACCTAAAAATGAAAAGTTTTTGATTTTTTTTTAAAGTTCACTACAGAGGAAAAAAAGTCAACAAAAAAGTTGCTAAAAAAACAATTGTCAAACCGAATCAGAAACAAGCCAAGGGATACAACAACTCATTGTCGACCAAACTTAACTTACATCTGAAGAGACACTGTGTGTGCCGTATTTGTCATCCCAATACATCGTACTGATCCTGTATAATTGTTGTATGCTGAGAACCTGAAGAAGCATTAAACAAAAGTTAAATGATGAAAAAAGAGAACATAGAAAACGAAGCAAGCTAAGATATTTTAAAAAATGACAGCTAGAAAAAGATAAGTTTCACTCACCGGGCAAAGTTCATTTGTTATTTCATTCAAGGTCTTTTTGGGCTTTTGATGTATGACCTGAGTTGCAAAGGAAATAAAACAGAAGATAAATAAGCAATATATGTGATTATAACCTAAGAAGCAAGAAAACCACTAAGAAGGTAATGCGCTGTGATAGACACCAACACGACACGGCACGCGTCGGACACTAACAAAAATATCTTACTATTTTTAAATATTTTATAAACTCAGACACAATTCGAACACTTTGAGAACACTGGTCTGTTACTTAGGCACGCATGAAAAATATAACGAGTTTGCAAAAAATAACTTGAAATCTAACAATGATAAAAGAAAAACAGCATAATTCCATACCCATTCTCCTACTTTGAACTTTGAACTTTATTATTTTTAAATAATACTCATATTTATGAGTGTATATCCCCACGTGTCGATGCATCGTGTTGTACATATTTTGAAAATTTCCATGTTTACGTGTCCATGTTGTGTCTGTCATGTCACATGTCTGTGTTTCTTAGATTGTAACAATAATCAATGTAGAATATAAGGCCACAAAACCATATCATACCAGGAACCCAACAGCCTGTCTAATATGCTTCAGTTCATCCCAAGCTGATCCTGCATACTGAACACCAAAAGACGTGGAGGAGATAAGACCTCAAAATGAGTGCACGTAATAAAGTTATTACTATTGAATACTGCTTACCTCCTCTGTTGCATCGCCACACCACTGTTCTAATTCAGCTAACCCCGATTTTACATACTCCCCATTACTGAATGAGCAACACTCTCGTCGCAAAAGAAGACTGCAGAGAGGAACAGGAACAAAGGCTAATGAATGTTTGCAGTAAGTCTAAAATTAATTAGTAGGTAAAATTATTAGCCAGACTGCATGTGGAAAAACGAAAATAGAATAAGATTTTGGTAGATTTACCTGTTGAATAACTGAACATTGATAAATGAGAATATCTGAGTGAACACTTTGCGTACTAGGAAAGGGGGAACCTGTAAAGCAACAGTATGTAAGAAATTAATACGATTCCTGAAAAAGTCATCTTTGTTCTTGCCAAATTATGTAAACTTCAGAACTCACGAAGTTCGCTTTCATCATCCTCGAGTAGTTGTCTAAGCTTTTCACAATACTTTGCCAATGAGCAATCAGAGCTTGTTGAGCAACAGCATGAGCGTGAGAACGCCCCTTCACTAAACTTGCACGAGACGTCCTAGGTGCCTGCATTGAACCACACCACATAAACACTTCAGATCCAGAGAAAGATCTTTGCCAGTATCCTACTCGATTTTCTAACCCTTGGAGGATTTAGGCAACCTCACATGGCTAGCTTAACTTCTTTTAGGGTTTTTTTTTATTAAAGTTACCCATATCCATGGAAACTAAACAAAGTAGCAAAAACTTGTTCTCTTAGGTCCTCGAGCACGAAAGAATTATGACCTTACAATTTTCTTTAATCAAATCTTATGGGCTATAAGACAGTCAGGAGGCTAACTTGGACTGTAATTCTTTGTTTTACTATGTTAGCTGAAAGTTAGGTCTTTTTTTAATAATTGAAGCTAAGTCTGTCCAGCCAACATGATTGGAATATGAGTGTTGAGCAAATAGGCAATAGGCAATAGGCAATAAGGTATGGAGGAAGTGTGGCAAAACTAGGAGAGATAAGGTTAGGACTAATGAATCCATGATATGGTTTTAGCAAAATGAGAGAAAATCAATTAGGAATTTAGGATGGTCTGGTGTGAGATGGGCGAAACCAAAACTAACTTGGGTTAAGATAATAAAACATGATACTTACGGTTTAACAGAGATTATGACCTTTAATTGAGTGGAATGGAAAAATAGGATTCATGTAGCCAACCCCAAGTAGTTGGGAAAAGGCTTAGTTGGGCAATAAGGCATGGAGGATGTAGAAATTTAATGTATAAAGAGAAATAGAGAATTGTATTATTGATTTGATTTATATTGATTTATTACAATGATTCATGATTCCTATATATAGAAGAGGGTGAGTGTGTAGTAGGTAAGGAGTAGGTGAAGTGGAGGTGGTAGTGGTGTAGTGGGTTAGGTTTAGTGGAGTAGGTGAGGTGGTAGTGGTGTAGTGGGTTAGGTTTAGTAGAGTAGGTTTAAGTGGGTGAAGTAGGTGATAGGTTTTAACAGCCCCCCGCAAACTCAAGGGGGATATGAACTAACCAACTTGAGTTTGGAGAGAGTTACAAAACAAGAAAATACATAAAAATAAAAGAGGATAGGTGACACTGTATGGTGGTGTCAGACCATTGGTGAAGACACTGGATGGTGGTGTCATAACGTTGTAGAGGACACTGTATGGGGGTGTCATAACGTTGTAGAGGACACTGTATGGTGGTGTCAGACCGATGTAGAAGACAGTTTATGGGGTCATGTCGGACCGTTGTAGCAGACAATGTTGTGACAGTTGTTGTGACAGTTTACAGAATCTTGCTGGACCCTTGTAGAAACTAACCGGAATCAATGTCGGGACAGTTTACAGAGTCTTGTCGGACCCATAAAGGAGCTAACCGGAATCAATGTCGGGACAGTTTACAGAGTCTTGTCGGACCCATAAAGGAGCTAACCGGAATTAATGTCGGGACAGTTTACAGAGTCTTGTCGGACCCATAAAGGAGCTAACCGGAATCAATGTCGAGACAGTTTACAGAGTCTTGTCGGACCCATGAAGGAGCTAACCGGAATCAATGTCGGGACAGTTTACAGAGTCTTGTCGGACCCCTAAAAAGTCGCACCCTCAAAAGGCGTGCCAAATCTTTCAAAAGGCGTGTCATCAAAAGGCGTGTCCAATCCATAAAAAGACGTGCCATCAAAATGCGTGCCCAATCCATAAAAAGACGTGCCATCAAAAGTTGCGCCCTCAAAAGGCGCGCCCACTTCATCAAAAGTCGTGCCCGACAGAAAACGTCGAGCCATCAAAAGGTGAGCCGGAGACGCGGCGAGGCACGTGAGCGACAGAGTGGCGTGTCGGCCGCGTCGTCAGTGTCGATATAAACCAATGCGGAGGCTGTGCTTGAGGCAGAAGCGAAGACAAAAAAACCTGGGAAAAAACTTCTGAAAAACTCTTCATTTTCTGAGAGAAATATTCGTTTTTCTGAGAGATTGCCTCTAAGAGCTGCAAATCTTGAAACACTCCCCTTCCGAACATTATCAGTCTGAAATTGCTATTTCGCTGAAACACTCAACAACCCAAAAAACATGGCCTCTTCTTCCCGTTCAGCTACCCAGAATATGGCCTCTTCATCCCGTGGTCTACTCACTCTCTTTCCCGACCTCAACGAGTCAACAAGAGAGATAACTGGTGCGGAGGCCCGTGAACCTCAACCAAACACCTCTGGTTTTGCTCCGTTGAACTTTCCGATGCGGTCGGTGGAGCAAAGAATGGCAGTGCAGTCGGATGTGGAGGCCAATCAGTATACATTGAAGTCATGTGTGAAAACCATGACTGCGGTTACAAATTTGTCGAACCGGCTGCAGAGTAGGACAAATGAGGTGCAGCAGTTAAACGCCCAACTGGCTCTGCTCCAACGCATGTATAAGGATGCGCGAGCAGAGTTAAGTGTGCTAAAGGCGGAAAATAAGGAGCTGAAGCGGAAGGCCACCGTTATGTTCCGATTTGGAGGTCCGCCATATGCTGTAGTGGAGGAGCAGGGTGGAGTGATCGTGCCCAGTGGAGTGGGAAACACGGAAGCAACACCGTCAAGGGCCGCCCAGGACGGAGGCAAGAAGAAAAGACCGGCGGAATAGGCGAAAAAGTGAGGTCGGTGGGTGGCCGTTTGCAGAAAAGAAAACAAATCTTGTGGTGTTGTGGTTTGTGTTGTTGTGGTTTTTTTTTTTTTTTTTTTTTTTTTTTTGTTAAAATTGTGATCGGGGTTGATCCCTGAGATGAATAAAAGATGGTTTGGTGTGCAAAGCTATATGGTATGAATGGAATTTGAAAAAGATTAAAAAATAATGTGAAAGAAAAATAAAGAAAGAAATAATAAAAATATATTTGAAATCAAAATGAAAGATAGGGAAAATAAGGAAAGTGGTTTGGAGAAAATAAATAAAAATAATGAATTTTGAAATCAAACGGAAGAGAGAGAGGGGACAAGCCCATGTGAGAGAAAGAGGGGAAAAATGATAGCCGATGCACCCAAAAATAATCTAGCTGCTATCCACAGGCGCTTAGGGAAAGGAAATGGTAGCAAGAGACGGCCAACACCATATATGGCTATAGCAAAGAAATGGAGTATCAAGCTCAACGGGCTAGGATTTAGACCAGAGAGTAAAGCCACTGGTCCTGTTGAACACACACCTCCAAGGCTCAAATAATCAAAACATGCTTCACGCATTTCCTTCCTTGCTTGATCAGGAGATGCACAAAACACCTTATACAGGGCTCCAGTCATTCCTCCACCAGTTAAAGGATGACGCATGTTGAAAGCATCACCTATTAATAGTGCTCCAGGAGTAGGGTAAGGAGCAGCTGGCATACTTCTATTGGGCATTGTTCTAATACTTCCCTTATCAATTGCAGCTATAAATGAATCATGCAGCTCAGGTGGAACCTGGGGAGCCACCAGAGGGAAGCAAAGCCGAAGGCTGCTGCAAAGCCGAAGGCTGTAAAAGCGAAAAAGGAAAAGAAGGCTCCGGCTAAGACAAAAGCTGCTGCGCCAAAAGCTAAAGCCGCTGTGAAGCCCAAGCCAGCGGCAAAGGCCAAGCCAGCTGCGAAGCCAAAAGCTGCTGTGAAACCGAAGGCTGCCGTGAAGCTGAAAGCTGCAGTGAAGCTCAAGGCTGTGGCGAAGCCCAAACCAAAGCCGAAGGCGAAGGATCCTAACAAGAGGCAAATGAGCATGGAGGAGAAGCATAGATTGAGTGTTGGGTTGCAGAGTTTGCCCCAGGAAAAGATGCCACAGTTAGTGCAGATTATGAAGAAGAGGAATTCACATTGGCCTCAAGAGAGAGGATTTAGGCAGTGATGGGAAAGTATGTGTAGAAAATAAGCGGAATAGGTTGAGGTCCGGCGGGCGGCCAAGGCGAGGTTGCCGCCCGCCGGTGAAACGAAAAATACTAAGTGCTTAACCTTGCTCTGATACCATGTAGAAATTTAATGTATAAAGAGAAATAGAGAATTGTATTATTGATTTCGTTCTACTCCTGAGTTGAAGGATATAACAGCAAAATAGTGTATTCTATTTATTTTTAATAACTCAAAACAACTAAAATCATGAGCTGTCTTCAAAACCAGTTTATTTTCTTCCTTTTTGGGGGGGCAAATGAAAGCAATCGTAGCATATATGCTTAAAACGATGACATACCTGGATACATAATCCAAGCAATGGAGAAATCTCTTTCTTTAGATTGTCTCTAATCATTCCATATATTTTCTCAAGGAAGGCGGTAAGCTGCTGTTTAAACAGCAAAGCTGGGTACTTGGCCTCAACCTGCCGCAAGTCGTCCAGTCTACCAAGCACACGACCATTAAGAAATGAGAGCCCGGCACTTTGGGGAGATGATCTTAATCCCTTGAATTAAATAATATAAACAATGATTAGAAAGAGCAAACAATCATAAACTCACTAGAAGAAGACAGCAAGAAGGTAAGCTTTTCTTCATACTTGGGACATCCTCCCAAAAAGAGAAGTCGAAGATGATCTTCGCCGCTGGGGAGTCATGCTAGCTGCTCCGCTTGCTTTGAGTGTGTGTTGGAGCAGCAACAACAAAGTGGATGTATTAGATAACCAGTAGGCTAATACATCATTATTATCTTGCACCTTCAATAAAATTAGAAGTTCTTGATTTTAGCATAAAGTAGTCATTGAACTCATTTCTTACGAGAGAGAATATTATCGAGACATAATTTACAATTCGTTCAACAGTCGCAGAAAGTGGTCAAAAAATATAAATGATGACAGTGATTGTACTTAAAAAAGAATCAAAACACCCACCTCTATGGATGAAGCAATTGTTTGAATTATACGGTCAAACACACTAGTTCTTTCAACTTCAAATGACCTCCAGTGAAGGAGGCATTTGTATATGACACAAGCAGCAATTGGCTTGCCCCCAGAAAATCCCAAGTCTTGTGTAATACACTTGATTAGCATGTCCTGGTTCTCCTGTACCAGTAAAGCAGTTTACAGAAAGCAAATTAGAAATTAAACATGATCCTTTCAGAGTCAAGATCAAGATCGAAATGGAAAACCAAATAGATAGTAGTCATGCATGATGGATCCAATTTGCTCCATTCATGCCAACGGCTACTCACTTGCTGCTTTTCATTCAGGGATTTTTGTGGCTTTTCCTCAGATTCAGGCTCCCGTGGATTTGATAGTGCAGCAGTCGTGTCCTGAGACAAATAGCATATTGTAAGCAATACAATTTTCTGGACATTTCCAACGCATCAAACTTTGCCCTATTCTGCATTTGATGAAAGTAATAATGTCTTCTTACCGGTGCAATCTTTGTTTCTCCATTTACAACATTGCCATTCTCAGGAGTTCTCTGGAATTGTGTAAAAAGAAACACTCAGCAGTTGTGTAAAAAGAAAAACTCGGCAATTGTGTACAAAGAAACACTCATAATGCATCTACATGAACAAGTACAATAGTGAACAATGATAAAATAATCAATAGTACCTGAATAATTGTTGTCCTTGGTCGTGCAGATAAAGCTTTCCCAGTTGGTGACATTGTCAATGCTTGCTGACGTAGTACTTGATTCTCAGACTCCATATTGGAAAGTTTCTCCTCAAGCCTGAATCCAAAGAAGTAAAAAAGCTTCATAAATATTACAACGATCACAACAATACTAGAATGCATAGGTGTATGCATGTGCATCTAAACATATAACAATTGATATCTCACCACTAGGATCTTTCCTAACAAAATTTCATAATGGAGAACTAAAGATGCAATCGGAATAAAGAACAGGCAGACATTATATAAAAAAAAAATGTCCAAATATCGCTCACTATTCATGCAACTAAGGTTATCGAAGTTCCAGTCGCATATGCCAGATTGGAAGGTTTAACACAGATATTGGCTGATTGTTTGTTTCTTCATACATTTTTTACTATTTAAAACAAGATATAAATTTCTAAGAGTTCAATTTTTCATATTGAGTTTGCAGACCTCTGTACAGAATCTTGAAGCTGGTCCACTTTACGCTCTGCATCTTCAAGTTTATTAACCATCTTTGTGTTTCTAACCTCAGCATCTGTACGAGCCTTCCGAGCTTCTTCAGCTGCCTGTCTTTCTGATAACAGTGAAGCCTGTATAATTTGAAGCATTCCTCAAGTCAGTGAACTCCACATGTTCAATTCCTACATCACTTTTCATTAATATATATATATATATTTATAAATAAGCAAACTTTATTAAAAAAGCATCAAGGCGATGCACTGAAAAAAAAAAAAAAAAAAAAAAAAAAAAAAAAAAAAAAAAAAAAAAAAAAAAACAGGTGCATAAATTATTTTCAATAGGGCGACAAATGAATTCCAAGAACAGCTGAATGATAATCAATGTGTTTGTGCAGTAACTTCATTTGATAGCAAGCAAAAAGGTTCATGGAAATGTTGGAGTAACCAATATTAAGACAATTAATAACACTGAAAAGCAGGTGCATAAACCAAGCTGAAGCAATAGTTAACCCATCTTGGAAAGTGTAGTGAGGATTGACAAACTCTAGCAATCAATAAAGCAACCAAAGTATTACCTCACTATTTTGACAGAACCAGTACAAACAGACAGATGAAGCAACACCATAATTTGTGGAAATTCAGCTTTATCACCCACGCAGTCAAGGGATAAAAACATGAAAGACTAATACAGTATCTAAAGCTTCCATATACTATTCAACCCAGGATGTCTTAATGCTAACATATAGAGATCTAAAGCTTCCACCTACTCTATTCAACCCAGGATGCCTTGATCCCAACATCTAGAGATCCAAAGCTTCCACCAACCAGACTGAGATTATGGTTATAGTCTGCTTTGATGCAACATATCTCAAGTCCTAACAATAGTAAAATATAAAGATTTCCATAATTTAGCTGTCTAACCTATAGATGGTCTTGTTTTTACATTGTTCAGTCTTCGCTATTATACATATCAATGGTAATCCAAGTCAGAGGTTGTACCTTCAAACTCTCTACTTCTGCTGTCAAGGAATCAATCTTTGCTGTGTCTTGAACTATGACCGGGGTTTCCTTAATTACAGGAGGTGCGTCTTCAATAGCTTTGCGTGCCGCCTCTCGTTCTTTAATAACTTTGGCGTTTGCCTCTTCTACTTGTATTTGCATTGCATGCAAAGCATCCTGTAACTTTGTAATTTCTTGGGCCTTCGCCTCTTCCAGATCAGTCTGTATTTAACAAATATGAGGTGCAAGTCAAGTCTGGTACGTTGCCATACCATTCACAAAACTCAATAAATTAGTAAAGCATGATACAAAATGAAAGGAAAATTACCCTTAATCGCTTCTCTAACTGCAATCGCCAAGTAAGTTCTTCCACACGCTTTTCTAGCTTGTCTTTTGCTTCTTTGAGGGCCCCTGTTTCTCTTGAAGCCTGAATGAATTTGCATAAACAGTTAACAAATAGAAAATTGTTCCCAATACAAAGCCACACGATGCATTAAAACTTCCACCAAGAGAATACTAAGGATTGAGATCAAACCATTTTGAGTTTCCTGAGCTCTCGCCGAGCAACTCTTCCTCTCCAACCACATTGAGAAACAATAGCAGCCTTTTGAAGACTCTTATAATAAGAATATGATCTATGACAACGCAAAAGAGCCTGCAAGCAAGCAACAAGATAATTTTTTCAACATACAATCATTTAAAAACCAAATTAAAGTCAGCACTATATGGTAATAGGACCTGGATGATGATTGCAGCCTTAGTTTGCTTTCTGAATCTGAATTCATTGCAAGCAGTCATTGCCCTTAAGCCTGTCTGCAATGTGATTGCAGATGATCGTACTGTTAAATAGGATTTCCGGGCAATATAACGTCGGAAATGCTTCTGGATCTTCAGAGCTGCAGCTTCCTGTCGCAACTGTTCATATAGCTTGCAAGCCAGCATACCTGGTCAAGTGAAATAGCTAGATGAAAAATGTTCTCTTCTGCATCAGAATTCCAAACAGCTAGATTGACAGGTGTCAATTTAAGTGAATTTTTCTGTAAAAAAACAGCACCATGCATAAGCCAACTACACAAATTTGTTCCATAGAATGTGTGACCGAGGTTAGTTCCTAAAATCTCTTGGTAGTTGTCTGAGACCAGGGACAAAATCCCACCTTCATCTGGGTTTAGGGGTTCTATGGGTAAGGGCCACTTCCTGTTGTGTTGCCCAAACAAAAAAAGAAAAAAGATATGCCATATACAAACCAAACCAAACTAAGTCCTCTGTCCCACTCAAGTACATCAGCTACATGAATGGCGAAAAGCTATATGATCAGTAAAATTAAATAGATTCATATCTTTTTTTACTACCGCATCCCATGTAAATTTAGGTCTTAATCCATTCTCTCTTAACTTATCTTCAATTAATGCTACTCCTACCATTTCAAGAATATATTCATTTAATTTTATTATTCCTAGTCTTACCACACATCCATCTAAGCATTCGCATCCCATCTACATTCAATTTCTAAACGTGTTGTTTCTTAGTTGCCCAACATTCTATAATCCCAAGAGGTCACCCATCTTAGTACTACTTTCGTCCAAGGATGCTTAACTACTGTCATATATGATTTTAAATTACATCTTACTCATCAACACCCAAGACACTTGCAGATATATGCACACCAAACATTCTCATCCATTAATGCTTCCAATATAACTACACTTCTAATGTAATTTGCTGACAAAGGAATTCCTAAGTCACCAAGCCCAAAACCTAAAGAAATGACTTAGCAATTTTACAATAACTTCTTTGAACAACAACGCTACACTTACCTCACATGTAAGACTGAACACTAAATGAAAAACTAAAAAGTAACAAACTCAAAAAGGCATAATGTAGAAAGGAATCATAAAGTTACCTCGCCAACATGATTGCAACTGAATAGCAGCTTTACGTATTGAAATGAACTCCTTGCGAGCAATGTAAGTACGAATTTGCCTTTGAATTTTGTTGGCCGCATTTCCAAGAACCTCAGCTCTTCTCGCATCCAGCTCAGCCATCTGCCCAGCTCGCAGGAAGACCTTTGCCTTGCCCATCTGCCAAGCCAAGCTCATTGTTACTATATGAAATAGAAGTTCTCAGATCCCATTTGTAAAATTGCATCACATCAAAGTGATTTTAAATAGACAGGTAAGCAAAACACAATAGTAAAAAAAAAAATATTAAGTAAATTTTATATTATCAGCTGAAAACCCCAAACAAAAAGGAAAAGAAACATTTTAAACATGCGCCTAAACATTCTGCAACTACTTGAAGGTGGCAGAAGTTGAAAGTCACTTCGGACATCAAGCAAAAAATGCCAGCATAAATAGCATGATCTGGACAATAAATTCAATGAAACATCATGATTACCTGATAACCTTTCAATCCCATTTTATCCAGAATCATCTGGCATGCAACCTTGTCATCATAGCTGCACCAAAAGTAATCATAGTTTAACAAAAAGAACAAATGAAGAGGAACAAGAATGAAAGAGCAAGGTATCACGAAAGAAATACAGAAAAACAAATCATGGGGCATTCTATATTTAATCAACTTATACAATAGATAGCTGACACTGAACCTCAAATTAAACACTAGAAAACAAAAGAATACAAGTGAAACCTACTTTCCATCCAAAACTTCTGGAGCAAGAACACCAAAACGGAGGAGAAACTCATAGAACGTTCGTCTAGTGGGGTACCCTGCACAACTAATTCTGATTGCCTCAAGAACACCCTACAGCACAAAAGAATGACCAAGACATATAATTAATACCAAAAAATGAACCATTAGCCCACGGCTTAATTTTCCAGGTTAGATAATATGAATATAGTATAATATGAGGTATGTGGTTTGCCAGAATATACTTACACCACAACGTAATTGTTGGATTATGTTGAGGTTTTCGAAAATAGCAGGCTTGAGGACATTGTTCGGCTTCACACATCTGATGTAGTGAGGTTCCGTTGAACTCAAAGTTTCCATTAAAGACTGAAGTTGTAGCTGCAATTTTGAAATGTAACTCAAACATCAGAAATATATACCCTGGATCAACATATATAGCTGCATTTTTAACACTTAATCACTAGTAGCTGCATTTTTAACACTTAATCACTAGTGCGCGAGTAGTAGCACATATCAAGTATGCATACGAGGAAGTCAACAGCACTAAATATATCACTTCGCAAATTTAAAAGAACTAATATAATAATAAATGTTCGTAATCAGAGATTGCTGAAGAACTAAAGAGACAGAATCCTGGCTACTCAGAAACATCAAATTACAAAACAATGAAAGGGTCATTTGAAAGAAAAGAGAGGAGCAGCCTACTTAACACACTTCAACAAAACCTATATAAATTATAGCATTCTTTTAAGTCTAAGGTACCATAGATGTTGAGTCGACATTACAACTATAAGTTAATTCCACAAAATATCAACTTGTTTCTAGATGAGGATTCACTCTTCCATATATGACTACTATTTTGGCAGATTCATAACAAAAAATGCAGATTAAAATAAATATACAGTTCACAGAGATGCAATGCATTGTAATAATGTCAAAATGGTTTTGAAAACTTCAAAGGATATTTGCAATGATATACAAAGAGCTAATTTAATACAACTAGTATAATATGATGAACTCATGGTTGTCTGTGACCCTTTATACAAGCCTACATATCATGGCTGAAAGAGGCCCCATGGCTTTAAGTAATTCCAAATTGTGCTCAAAGGACCCAATAAGAAAGATTTTCAGGGTCATGGAAAGAAACATTTCAATTCATTCCCTCAGATTGAATTTCTTTATTTTGCCAATTAAGGACAGCATATTATCCTATTTAGTAAAGTTCATTTTGACAGAATTATCAGTTTGAATGTCAAAAGAATAGCTACTTCAGTTGGCTTGCCATTGTTCTAAATCTGTAAGTCCTTGCATGCAGGATTATCGGGTAGCTCTTCTATAGCATGAGAAGAACTAGAATTATTTTCTCCCTCATGCATGAGAACCACATGAGAAAGCACACATTCTTTCCATGGTTGCAGTTTTCCTGTATAGGGTGTTAAACTTCAGCAAACAAGTCAGCTTCAAAACAAAGAAGCTGTGCACTTCATCCAGAGAGAAGCCAGGAAGAAGCCAAGTCAATAATACCTTAAAGCGCGACCCAATGGAAGAAAATTTGGACGACTTTGACGATTCCTCCGGAAGTGGAGGGAATAGACCAACCACAAAAGGGCACTTGGAGGCTGTTAACAGATCCTGATGTTCTGCCACAACATAATCTTTGTTTTTGTCTAGAAACAGATCAGAATGATAAGAAACCTGGAAAACATGGGCAATATTTTAGCAAAAAAAGGGTCAAGTGGAATCTACATATCAATATGAAGCTACATACATTGTCCTCAAAGTGCTTACCTCTCCCGCATAGTGAGATATGGTGAAACTAGTTCGAGAAAGCTTAGGTTTAGAGAAGCGCTTGTTTTTTGCAAATGTCTGGTACAACTTCTGAGAAAATGTTTCATGAGTAGACTTAGGAAACATGCTGCATCAAACAATTAGACAAATATCAGTCCAACCAATACGATGAAAAAAAACACAGAAGAATGTACAAACTTAATAGTGTTGTATATTAAATCCTTCATCCAAAACAGCACAGATTATCATCATATAGGAGTTATAAACCCTGCAAATAACTACATAATAAACGGGGAAAACACAAGATTTAGAATCTGCATACCAGGCTTCGTCTAGTAGTGCTATGATTCCTCCAGGTTTCTACAAAAGATTGAATTTGTCAGATATCACAATCCAA